>NW_026000174.1:37674351-37721456 GCF_001458135.2 Marmota marmota marmota | reverse complement strand
ATACAAGAGGAAGTGAGGGGAAAGGGAAAAATAATACAAGGGGGACAAATGAATGTCAGTAGAGGGGGCAGAGAGAGAAGAGGCGAGGGGAGGGGAGGGGAGGGGGGATAGTAGAGGATAGGAAAGGCAGCAGAACACAACAGACACTAGTATGGCAATATGTAAATCAATGGATGTGTAACTGATGTGATTCTGCAATCTGTATTTGGGGTAAAAATGGGAGCTCATAACCCACTTGAATCAAAGTGTGAAATATGATATATCAAGAATTATGTAATGTTTTGAACAGCCAACAATAAAAAATTAAAAAAAAAAAGAAATGCAAAAAAAAAAAAAAGAGAGTAGATAATACTGAAAACTATTCACAGTTGTGTAGTGCTATATAATAATTCTGCAGTAAAGATGGTGACTTCACTCTGACTGAAATAGCTGGTTTTGATATTCTTTAAAACAATGTCTGCAGGATTTCTGTCAATACACAATTTTCTAAGATTACCAAAAAAGCTGATTATTAATAATTGAATTCATAAAATGAACTGAAAATTATAAGCATTCTTCTAGGAGGTTAAATTAGAATAGGGGTCAGCAAAGTATGGACTATCCACCAAAATCATCCACTTACCCATTTTTGCAAATAAAATGTTTTTTTTTGGGGGGGGTGTGGGTGGGTATTAGGGATTGAAGCCACTTGACCACTGAGCCAGATTCTAAGTTCTATTTTGTATTTTATTTAGAGACATGGTCTCAGTGACTTGCTTAGCACCTCTCTTTTGCTGAAGCTGGCTTTGAACTTGCAATCATCCTGCCTCAACCTCCTGAGCCAATGGTATAACAGGCATGGACCACTACACCTAGGTTGCAAATAAAGTATTTTTGGAGCAAAATGAAGCCATGTATTATTTGTTTATTAACTCAGTTATTTGTTCCTAGCACTTCCACAGTTGAATAGTTATTATAAAAGCCACATGGCCCTTAAAATCTAAAGTATTTACTGTCATTTCCTTTACACTGATTCAGACAATATCTTTTATTAATAATTAGAAATGCTATAAAGTGAAATTTTATCATTTATCTATGCCAAAGAGCACAACTATCCTTAAAAATAGTGGCTTTAATCAGCAATTTAGATTTTCTCATTCTAGGGTTTGGTTGGGAATTCTTTGTTGGTTTCATATGAGTCCCCTAACGAAGTCATATTCTGCCCCAGATAGAATGTTCAAGGTCACCTCATGGATGCTGATAGTTAGTCTTGATTTTCTTCCAGGGCATTTCATTTCTCTTCTGAATAGCTGATCACTATTATAAAAGTCTGGCTTCTTTACATAATTGATTTGGAATTGAAAAGTAATAAAGGCAGAAATTTCACAAAACACTGCACTGAATGTCTGTGGCTCCCTCAGAAAGAAGCCAAGCTGTCTTTATATTCTATTACTACTAGGACTTGGCATAGCTATTTGTACATGGTTATGTAGAAATGAGAGCAGAATAAACAAAACTGTGTATCAAAAACAGTATTTGAAGAGGACAAAATTGACCATGACAATTGAGATCTTTAAAAGCTAATTTCTGGTCATGCCATTACTTTTCATGTCTGAGAATGTGAATGAGGCCTCTGACAAAAATTGCTAGCTCTGTCTTCTTTGTTATATATCGTTCTGATTAGTATTAGAGGCCACAATACTTGTTTGGGCCAAATAGCGAAGGTGAGAACATTAGCCTCCTGTGTGCATGGTCAAAATTAACATGCAATGTTCACAAGGCTCTCTGAGGGCTATAAATTCATGAAGGAATTGCCTACACCTGGATTGTGATTTACTTTGGAATTCAGCCATCTGGTAAACTAACTTTAATATGCCAGTGCTTCAACCTTCCCAAGACTGGATTATTTGCTTTCAGACCAATGATTTATGAGTATCTATAATGTTTACTTGGAAGGTCTCCTCAGGTTAAATTGTGCACTAAAGTAACAATCACAGTTGCTACAATTCAGTCAATCACTTTGGGTCAGAGGGTCTAAATATTTTAAAAGTCAAGTATATTACACCATTCTTTCTCTAAGTCAGACAACCTTGAGTAGAGAAAGATAAATGAATGAAGAAAGTAGGTCTGGAGATGCAAACATATGTATATGAACATGTATAAACATAAAGTCATGTATATGAACCATATATTCTTTTATTTTAGAAAATAGCTAAGTGGAGACACATGGTATTACCATCTTTGTCAAAAACTTTCAGAACTTATTATTATTTCTAGTTTTGTATTCAGTATTTTTTAAACATTTATTTGTTTATTTATTTAGGTATAGATGGACACAGCACAATGCCTTTATTTGTAAGTGGTGCTGAGTATCAAACCTGGGTCCCGCCCGTGCTAGGCAAGTGCTCTATGGCTGAGCCACAATCCCAGCCCGTGTAATCAGTATTTTAAATGAGAAATATTTTTAAGTATCTGTCAACAGTATGGTGTTAACTGTTTAGAATAAGTATTAGAGATGATTTTGAAGGTTCTCATCACAAGCAATGATAAACATTCAGTTTTTAAAATAAAACTAATGATAAAATTAATTGGAGACTGACAACATTCAGACTCTTTTTATCCATAGTGTATTTTAATGTTGTCATTTAAATGATTTTCTCTGTACTTTCTAAATAATAACCTAACACATTGTAAATTTTAGCATACAAACACTCTTGCAATGTGCTCATAACAACCAAGGAAAACCAAGATTGAAAGGATGGAGGTCAAATATCCATTTTGGCAGGTGACAAAATTCTATATATAGAAAAAACAAAAGAACCCACAATGAGATTCTTAGTATTTTTTTAACACAAACTTCAAATTTAATAGTATAAACTATTTGCAGTTCATTTTTCTTAAATAGTGCTATTTTTTAATTTCCTTTTTGTCATAAGAACAAGAATTAAAATTGAAGTAGTACACCAGAGAGGAAGTTAAAAATACCAGATTGATATAAATGGTTGGATGACAAATAACCTCTAATTGTATCATCAAGGTATGTATACTTATCTACTATAACAGCTATTTTAAATGTTTCTAATACAAGTGGCATAACAAATATACTTTATTGAGAAGTGCGAACACATAAAATCAAGATACTGTGCAATTCTAAAATTAAGATGTACGGTTAAAATGTGGTTTGAAATGGACCCTGCAGAACACAAATGTATAAGGAAATGATAATATGAAAAACTGAAAATATTGTTTGAGACCTGATTCTGGGAGCCCTAAATTCCAGGCCAAATGTCTTCTTTTTGCCTGCAGATATTGAGAAGTTATTTACAAAACAGTTACCTGACAGTAGGGTAGAATCTGTGTTGAAGGCTCAAACTTATGAAATGACAGAGGGCACTCAGAGAGATTTTCAAGATAGTATAAATGTGCAGAAAGAAGAATATGAACTCTTTAAATGAGGTACAAACCCACTGCTAAATGTATTCAGAAATTACTTCTCTAATGGCTTGTATGTGTTGATTACTATGTGGGTATCTGAGATAGATTAGCAGATGTGAGAGATGAGCAAGGAGAATAATAGATAACTGAATATGAAAGTGGTTAGGATTTGAAGGATTTCAGTTTTGAGTGGCTGGATAAAACTTGAAAGTCTTTTTACATAGAAAAGGAAATTAGAACAAATCCTAAGGAAAAGGGTATATAGGCAATCACATTCAGGTGGTTTTTTTCCAAGGTTTTTTTTATTTGTATATTTATATATTTTTTATTGATTTTATTATTTTTTAAATACACAACAACAGTGAATGCATTACAATCCTTATTACACATGTACAGCACAATTTTTTGTATCTCTGTATATAAAGTATGTTCACATCAATTTATGCCATTATACATGTACATTTTTTTGCATTAAATTCTTAATACACACATATATATACCACAATTTTTCATATCTCTGTTTGTATAAGGTATGTTTACACCAATTCAAGTCTTCATACATGTACTTTGTATAATGATGACCATCACATTCCACATTCCACCATCCTTGCTAATCCCCTTTCCACACCCTTTCCCTCAACCCCTCTTCCCTATCTAGAATTAATCTAGTCCTTCCATGCTCTCCCTCCCTACCCCACTATAAGTCACTCCACTTATATCAGAAAAAATATTTGGCATTTTTTTTTTTTTGGTTAACTTCACTTAGCATTATCTTCTCCAGTACCATCCATTTACCTGCAAATGCCATGATTTTGTTCTTTTTTAATGCTGAGTAATATTCCATTGTGTATAAATGCCACATTTTTTTATCCATTTATCCATTGAAGGACGTAGGTTGGCTCCGCAATTTAGCTGCTATTGTAAATTGTGCTGCTATAAACATTGATGTGGTTGTGCAGGTGGTTTAATATCAAAGTCTGCTGGATTGAGTGACAATCTAAATAAGAGCAACCAAAGTAACTGTCTAGGAAACTGAAAGGTAGCCAGGCATTCATGGCAAATGCTCTCACTAGAAGGAGGGAGGAATCCGGATTCTCTGTATGAATTTGCTAAATGTCACACAAAAGGCAGAAAGGATTTGTAAGAGCAAAGCAGCAGAGAAGTGATTCAAATGTTCAAGTGCTACTTAACTAGCTGTGTAACCTGGATCTCTAAATCCATTTACATAACTGTATGATGGGGGTAATAAAGCACACATGAAGAAATTAGTATAAGAATTAAAATAGGTAATGAAAGAGGCAGTGTGTTTGTTAAGTAAGAATGCTTGATTTGGGAACCTGAAGTTTTGGAGTATGTGTTCTTGCCTTTATCCCTCAGGGACCTCGTCTTTGTACTAAGAATTATATGAAGCAGTACATGTAAAAGAACCAACACAATGCTTCACACAGAGAAAATATAAGTCCTTGTTGTTAGCTATCAACAGTGTGAATGTTCTCTATAGTGCATAACACAGTACTGGGCATATATGGGGCCTCCATACATAGTTGGGACTTATTTTAATTTAGAATAAAGGAAGAAAACCCCTAGTGATTTATAAATGTAAAAAATATTATTTTGATGTAATTGTTTTTGAAACTTTATAATAAAAGCAAAAAAAAAAATGTACCTGAGAAAGTAAGAAAAATATGTACCTGCCAAAATAGATTTGAAAGTCAAAGGTTTGGTTACCTTAACATGAAAATATTGAGCATTACAGTTAGCAAAACAACTGAAGATCCTTTCTTCCATGCGTTATTTTTATTTTATTCATTGTGTTTAAAATCCTGATTTTTAATTATATTAATAAGACGTTAATATATATGTCAATTAATAACTGAGCTTTTAAAAATCAGTTATGTTGTTTTGGTATATATATTTAATGTTTGATATTCTTAGTGGTAACTATAGTAATAATTATTTTTAAATTCTAATATCCATTTTACATGTATTAAAAATTATTCTACCTTTAGATCTTTAAGTATTATAGTTGTTCAAAAGTATATATACCCATGTGTACATAATTGTCATATAAATTGTACACATATTTAATATGTCATTTCATTCACCAATTAATGAGGGATGTACCATAGAGTTACCATAGTTTCAAAGGAGAATTTGCAGTACTACATATATTTAGTAAAATAAAAACCATTGAAATAAATGAAAAAGTAGATATAAAACCAAGAAAATCTTGTTAATATCTTCAAGCCAATAATTGCATTTTACAAGACACTTATTTTGGTCACCAAGAATTATTTACATTACTGTCAGTTCTCTGTAAGTTATGGAATTGTAAAGTAACTCAAAGACAATGAAATCCCCCATAGAATCAGATAACCTAGAATTCTTGCTAGACATGTCTTGTTTTTCCCCAAGGATACCATGTAATTCATTGGACCATTTAAATTCTTTTACCATTTTTCCTACAACGAATGCTTTATACAACTCATCACAGAGGTACCATAGCTTAGCCTGGTTCCTAAGTGACAGTGTTGAATGGAAAACACCATCTGTCTGATTGCAGGGACACATTTCCCAGTTTATAGGCAAGTAGTTCTCACCTGAGAATGATTTTGCACCCTAGGGAATATTTGGCAACTTCTAAAAATATCTTAAATAATCAGAACTTGAGTTTTATTTGGCATCTAGTGGTTAGCACCTGGGACGCTGCCTAAACATACAGAGTGCTCAGGAGAGTCCTCACAACATGAATCCTGTAGCTCCAAATGTTAGTCAATCATAAATAGGTTGGAAAAGTTGTTTTTTTTTTTTTACATCATATAATTCTGTAACCAAGTACATGATAAACATCTCCATTCTTTTGCAGTTTTATTCATCATAAATAACACTTTGTCAGGTGGAATAACACATTTCAGGTTACAGAGACTACCAATATTGCATCTGTAAAACATTTGTGAATTTCTTCTCCTATGCCTTCAGATAGTGTTAAGACACTCGTTTTCCTTAGTGATAGTTTTTTTTTTTTTTTATTATGTGTTCAGACCCTTGAGAGATTCTCTGATGCTGGAATTGATGTTTTCATGGGCACAGAAGCTAATCACAAAACCACAGAAACCAAAGAGAACACTGCATTGTTTTCAAAAATTTCCTGTTGAATAAAAAATATGTGAAGCATTATAGGTGAACTGTACACTGTGTGGTGTTGCCACAACTACTTTCACCATACCAGAGGAGGTTGGTAGGATTACATAGAGAGCTCCCATATGGAAAATTGGTGGACCTGGCATTTAGGCCTCCTGAAAGCCTAAAATGCTTTTAGAAATCTTTCAGACTGTAAAAGTAACTTTCAACAAAATGTATTGTGAAATGTATTTTAATAAAATGTATCAGTGTTTGGCACCACTGATTTCTTATTTGTTCTAGAAAGCAAGGTTTTGACATAACTTCATATTTCTAATCCATAAATACCATGACATTACTCGGGCATGAAGAGCAGTTTTTCTTCTTTTATCCTCTCTTTTCTTATATGTATATGCAATTGCTTATGTCCTCTGAATTTATGAGTTCTGTCAACATCCTTGCAGATTTACCAGCCTAAACAAAGAAGTGGCATTTACATACACACTTGAGCAGGTTTCAAGGTCACACCGCCACAACCTGTCTTCCTGCCCTTGTTTTTTCATACTTGTAGATCTCCTGCTCCAGCGATATTTGTGCCTACCATCTTATCATTCCCATCACTGCCTGCTAATTCCTAACTGTTATCTAGGTGACTATGCAACCTGAGGATTTCCCTGATTTTCAGGAGTCTCCAATTGTTCAACTTCACCTACACACTACAACTGTTAGGACGCCAGTGCCACAAGACAGGAGAGGAAGTCTCGCCATTTAGAATAAATTTTAAAAAACGTAAATTAGTTTTAGGAAAACTAAGAGATTGGAAAACTCAGAAATATCCTAGTTGCTGAAGGAAATTTAAAATGTTTCATTGAATATACTTTGAAACTTTTTGGACCTTAAAATTTTGGATGAGATGATTGTTCTTTTTATCTTCCCTGCGGCAAATTATCCCAATATTAATGCTCTTTTACTAAATGCTATGTTTCCTTATTCAGGAATTCAGAAAGAATTCAGTTAGGCTAACTTCTTCTCCATGCGGCAATGACCAAGTTCATTGAGTGGAATTCAGCTTGTGAGCAGACTACTCAGAATGGTTCAAAACAGTTTGACTCATGTATCTGACAACTTGGCTGGGTGCCTGGAGGAGAGCCTAAGAAATTGCGCCTGTACACACCTCTCCAGAAAGACAATCCCAGGGCAGTCAGACCTTGTGCATGCCATTCCAGGCTTCCAGAGAGTGATCCCAAGGCAGGAAGTGGAAAATGAATAGAGCATAGAATTTAGCTGTTGATAATTTGCTATATTGGTTCATTGATCACAGAGAATGCATCACAGAGCTACAAAACAAAAATAGAGCAAACAGAATGTGAGAAACAATAGGACTATGTCTGTAGTCTTTTCCTGATTTTCTTAGAAATCAAAAAACATTTTACAGTAAGTTCATTTTAGAATAGAGAGTGACATTTATTTTAAATTTCCTAGCATACATTTAAGACAGCTCATATTCTGCCACATACTTAACATCTTTAGCAAAAAAAAAAAAAATACCCTATCAATCTGACTAGGACAGATCAATAGTTTTATTGTTGTTCTTATTCTGTGAAGCCTGTAATAAAGCAGAAAGGCCTCTCTAAAATATTCATGTCCTTATGCTTGGAATCTATGAATCTACCATGTTGAGTGGAGAAGAATGTTGAAAATGACATTAAAGTTATATTCCTTAAGTTTGGGTAATTATTATGGCTTAGCCAGGTGACCCTGATAATTACATACATGAGTCCTTCAAAGTGAAGAACTTACTCTACCCTCTACCTGGCATCATCAGAAAGATAGGGTCTAAAGAGAAGTCAGGGTATGAATAGAATTCACCATCATTCCTAGAAGGGTTACAGGAAATGTATTAGAAAGAATGAGAGTATACTTTAGGAACAGAATCTGGCTCCCAGTGGCTCCCAGCTGACAGTCAGTAAGAAGACAGGGGCCACAATTTCATAACTGAAAATAAATGAATTCAGCCAACAGCCGAAATAAGTTTGGGAATAGATTCTTCTCCAATTCCTCCAGCAAGAAATAATGGGGATAGGAAAGATAGTAGAATGAAACAGACATCATTACTTTATGTATACATGTGACTGCATGACCAATATGATTCTGCAACATGTATACTTAGTAAAATGAGAAATTATATCTCATCTATGTGTGATATATCAAAGTGCATCAATGCATTCTACTGTCATGTATAACTAATTAAAACAAATTAAAAAAATTAAAAAAGAAATAAAACCTTGACCACTTTGAATCTCTCAGTAGAGAAACAAAATGAGATTACCTGGACTTTGGATCTATGTACGGGTAAGTTTATAGGTAAGCATTTTTTCCTTAAACAAAAAATTGTTTAAGGAAACCAAATTTGCAGTGATTTGTTATAGCAAAAATAGAAAACAAATAATAACTGTCTCATAATACCTTAGAAATAAATATAACTTCTGAATCCCTCTTAGATATAGACACATGAAAAAAACAAAGAGCACCTATAGTGATAATAAAACAACCAAGTTCAGGGAATAAAAAACATATTTTATGATCCTGTCTTTTTCTGCATATCTTCCATCGCTCACAGTTACATGGCACATTGACTTTTTTACTGAAGGAGGTGACTATTGTCATCTGACCCAGTTTTATGATGGGATAATTCTTTCTCTGCATTGGGATCACTAATAGAATTTTCAGAGAATTCTAAATCTCTCAAGGTTCTAGTTTGAACAAAGTCTTCATTAATTATGTTTATATTTCTTAAATTTTTAAACTGTATGTATTAGTGCATTACAGTTATGATTTTGGGGTTCAATTTGGCATAATTACATACACATGGAATATAATTTTCTCCACTTCAGTCCCCAGTACTTTCTCTTCCCTCTGCTCCTCCTTCCCCCTTTTCCCTTTCTTGACTCTACTGATCTTCCACTTATTTATATAAAGTGGAGCTTTATAGACATACATAAATGTGAAATTTACTATGGCATATATTCCTGGCATAATTTGCTTGATTTTATTCTGTTGTTTCTCCCTTTCCCCGTCTCTCCTCCCTGCCCTCTATATCCTCCTTCTTCAAAAAATTCAGCTGGACACTTTATATAGGAATAGTTTATGTTTTTAAGCACTACAGTTTACTTTTCTTGGTCTCTTTGATTTGAAATATCCTAAAGCCATACACATATTTTTCTCATGTGCAAAAGTATGAAATTATAATCTCCTCTTTTTCAAAATAAGTATTGTTAAGGATTTAATTGTGTACTCTCCCCATTTATATGTAGAAACCCTAGCCCTCATTATCACTGTTTAGAGATAGGAACTTGAGGGAGGCAATTATGACTAAATAATTTCATAAGAGTGGGTTTCTAATATCATATCACTGGTTGTCTTTAAGAGGAGGAGACAGCAGAATTCTCTATTTTTTCACAGAGAAACAGCCATGCAAAGACACAGCTAGAAAATGCATAAACCAGGAAGAGAAGTCTCATCAGAAACTGACCTTTATGGCATCTTGATCTTGGGCTTTCACCTTCCAGAAATGTAAGTAAATACATCTTATTCATTCTATACTATGGTTGTATTTTGTGAGGTCAAATAGACATGGGTTGAAAAAATAGAGATTATTTATTAATTTACATATTAAGGAATTAGTAACATTCTACTATGGCCATGAAATCTTCCATATTCTGGAGATAGAACAGATAAATAAATCAGAAAAATCCCTATAATCATGGAGGTTATATTTGATGTGGAGAGAAAATAATAAAGATAAATATGTGGGTTTGGGATCATAGCAAATTAATAATAATTAATAATAAAAAGAGAGGGCTGTGATTACAAATTGGCTTTGGAATAAGAAACTTTAAAGAGAGAGAGTGAGCCCTGTGGAGACTAAAGCACCACATATTGAACTTGAAGCACAAAAGTTCAAAGAGGGGAAGTGCAGCTGCCACATGGGCAGAACCATAGGTGAGTGGCCAAAGTGTCTGTGGCAAAGGAGAAAACTCACACAAGAGCTAAGCAATGAACTTGGAGAGGTAACTTGAGGGAACCTTGTAATTTCCTATAAGGAATTTGTCATTTACTTTGAGTTGGGATTCTATTAAAGGGCTTTGAATAGAAGATCTGAATTCTAATTTTAAATGGTATGTTAAGTCAGTGTTTCATGATTGTGACCAAAACACCTGACAAAAACAATTTAGAGGAGGAAAGGTCTATTTGGGGCTGATGATTTCAAAGGTTTACTCCGTGGTAGGCTGGTTCCATTGCTGTGGACATAAGGTGAGGCAGAACATCATGGTGGAAGGGCACAGCACAGGAAAACTTCTCAGCTCATGGCAGCTGGGAAGCAAAGGGGAGGGAGTAAGGATGAGATAGTTTGCAAAGGCACAGCCCCAGTGATGTATTCCCTTCAATCATGTGCCACCAGCCTATAGTTACCACTCAGTAATTCATTCAAAACTAATTCATAAAATAAAAATCCACTGATTAGATTATAGCTCTTGTAAACTAATAATTTCACCTATGAACATTCTTGCCTTGTCCATTACATGAACTGATTGAGGGACACCCCATATTCAAATTATAACAAATGGTGATTCTGGTGTTTGTTAGAATGCATTGTAGATGGAGAGGACATAAATGCAGTGAGATGAGTTTGTGGGCTTTTACAATAGTCCAAGCAACAGATTGTGGTGGTTTAGATGTGAGTTGTAATAATGCAGGTGGTAAGAAGTGGTTGAAATCTAGATATATTTTGATAAATCTGGATTTTGGATGTATTTAAAAATGTATGTTCCATAGAATTTGAAGGAAAATTTCATATACAGTGTGAGAAAAAAAAAAAGATATCAAGATTGGCTCCAAGGATTTGTCCTGAACAAATAAGAGAATGAAATTATCATTCACTAATAACACAAATATTTTTCTTTTTTCTGTGGTTTCTTTTGATATGCATATATGCCAGAAAAGTTATTCTAACAACAGTATCATTAATCCTTCAATCTTCAGTTAATTTATGAAAGTTAAATTGATGCACATTTGATAATAAGTAGGTGAAACAAGTTAATGTGTTAAACATATTATTTATTTTTGTACTTTTTGTATGTAACTAAAACTTGTGAGATTAGAAGAAAATATATAATAAATTTTCCTACATAGGATAGAATAATTATGTTCAGCATTACTAAAAATTGATTCCAAGCAATGTTAATAAACATTACATGGTGGTAACAGCAGCAGAAATATAAGGTAGTGGTTTAATTATTTGGAGTCTTTGACTAAACTTGAAAGTTGTCAAATAGCCTGAATATATTAACTGCATTGTGAATATTCCCAAAGGGTAGTAATGACATTTCCCTAACATACGTAATTATAGAACACTGTCAGCAGATATTCATAAAATCTTAGGGAAAATTTTTAGTAATAATTAGCCATTTGAAAGTAACAAAAGAGAACACAACATGCTTAAGGAATGAAATGGCATAAAATGAAAAATTTGAATTTCTATCATGATTTTCTCTTGACTTATAGGTGTGTTATTCAAATAGTATCACCAGGGCATGGACAAATCCACTTTAATGCTATATTAAACAATTCACCTTTTTGACTGATTAAAATTAAACAATTTTATAATTCTTCTATGTGGCATAGAATTATGTTTTTTTTTTTTTAACTACAGGACTTGAAAACAGGTACATTTATTGGTGAACTGTAGTGGAAAATTAGATTTCCTGTAGAAGTTTGTTTTGATGATGAAGAAATAGAACCTGCATCAGTTAGGCATTGTATTGAGCTGTAAGAAATCAAAAGTACCATATCGGTAGTTTAAACAGAAGGAGGTTGCTATTTTTCATGGCAAAAAGTCAGAATGGAAGCAATGGAAGTTGTTAGTATCTATTCAGCTCCTCAGCGACAATGTTAGGACTTAGGGCTCTTTTCTCCCACTCCATTATCAGTACTTAACCAGGGCTAAAGCTTATACTTTCTGATTCCACATTTAATTTTTTTTTATCTCTATCTCTATACTACAACATGGAACTATCTCAGGGAGTGAGGCAATTTCTTATTTAACCAGTTTTGGGAAGCCATAGACCATGTGAGCAAGTAAAATGACAATAATGAACATAAACTATTTTCAAAATGTTGTCCATCACTTATTGGTGACATGATATCTTTAAAGGTTTGCAAAGGTGGAAACTGTTTTTTAAATGTTTTTATTACCAAATCTTCATAAGTTGAGTTTGGAAATATATAATATTTTACCAGAAATACCTGATTTCAGTTTTTAAATAGTCCACTCATTAGTTGTATAGTTTTCCTTGAGAAATTTAATACTTTGTAAGCTGTTTCCTTATGTATAAATTGACAATAGTAATTGCAAGTCATGTGAAGATTACATTTTTTCCTATGCATGTAAACTTCAAAGGAAATGGCCGGGACAATCTTTTTATACTGTGTTGACTACCTGGAAAGATGCTTGTGTTGGTGGTGGTATTGGTTATCTCTTCATTTATAATACACATTTTTTTAGAGCTACACCAATATTTTTCATCTCCCATGTTCTTTCAGAGCATGACCAGTTCATAACCACCAAGATGGATTATTGATCAGATGCTCACTGTTGTGACCAAAAGACTTGACAAGAACAAAGTATATAAGAAACTATTTATTTTGGCTCATTGTTTCAATCCACATCCAGCTGGTTCCATTTCTTTGGGCATGAGGTCAGGCATAAAATCATGGAAGAAGGGCATGGCAGAGGACAGCTGTTCAGCAACCAGGAAGCTGAGACAGAGAGGGAGAGAAGAGTCAGGGATAAGATACAATCCCAAGAGCATGTCCTCAGTGACTAACTTCCTCCAACCATGCCCCACTTGCCTGTAATTTCCACCACCTCCCATAATACATTCAGCTATTAATGGAATATCCCTCAGCAGATATTCAGAGCCTCATGATCCAATTACTTCCCCTAAAGCCCCACCTCTGAATATTGCCACATGGGGGGGCTAAACCTTCAACACAAGAGCTTTGGGGGACAATCCAGACCTAAACCATAACATGGATATTCTATATTTCCTTTCTCTGACTTTTTGACTGCCTCAACAAATAAAATAGAATAAGAATTATTCTCTTTTTCTATTTTCCNCACAATGGAGTATTACGCAGCACTAAAAAATGACAAAATCATGGATTTTGAAGGGAAATGGATGGCATTAGAGCAGATTATGCTAAGTGAAGCTAGCCAATCCTTAAAAAACAAATGCCAAATGTCTTCTTTGATATAAAGAGAGCAGCTAAGATCAGAACAGGGAAGAAGAGTTACACAAAATTACATATAAGAGTTTGTGAGGGGGAAGGGGAAAAAAAACAAGGGAGAGAATTAAACAACAGCAGATGGGGTAGAGAGGGAAGATGAGAGGGAAGGGGAGGGGGGATAGTAGGGGATAGGAAAGGTAGCAGAATACAACAGTCATTAATATGGTATTATGTAAAAATGTGGATGTGTAACCGATGTGATTCTACAACTTGTATTTGGGGTAAAAAATGGGAGTTCATAACCCACTTGAATCAAATGTATGGAAGATGATATGTCATGAGCTTTGTAATGTTTTGAACAACCAATAAAAAAAAGAAACTCTCAATAATTATGACATCAATAGCAATAATAATAAGAGGATAAAATAATAGCAGCAATAATGGGAATAATTGTTTAAAATTATGGATAATAGTTGTAATAGTAGAAATTGTTAGTGAAAACATTTTAAGACCCTCTCCTATGTGCTACATGGGAAGCTAAACATTTAATCTTCATTATAATCCTTTAAAAGGATTTTATTATATGGAAAGGATTTTATTATCTTTCTTTGATTTTTCTTTCTTCTTTCTTTTTTTTCTTTTTTTGATACCACTGATTGAACCCAGGAATGCCTAATGACTGAGCCACACACTCAGCCCTTTTTATTTTTTTTTTATTTTGAGACAGGGTCTAACTAAATTGCTTAGGGCTTCACTGAGTTACTGAGGTTGGCTTTAAACTTTAAATCCTCCTGCCTCAGCCTCCCGAGTCACTGGGATTACAGGCATGAACCACCAGTCATGGCTTATTATATTTTATTTTATATAAAATATTTGAAGCTCAGAAGTTTAAAAAACTTTCGGAAGTCACAGTGGAAGTATGTAAGATAATTGTCATTCAAACACTTCTTGACTCCTGGGTACAAACTCTTAACTCCAGCATTGTAGAAGGCAGGAATACACTGTATTTCATTATTCCAGTAATCCATTTGGTGAGGAGTTATCACCTTCATTTACAATTCAAAGTTAACTTTTAAGTTGCACATTATAATGGAACATAATGATACTACTTGAGTGGAACTCTAAAGTGGTTTTATAAATATACATAAAAGTGACAAAGATAATTTGTAAGCTTAATTATGCTTTATTTTGACATGATATTCAGTAAACAATTTAATACATCTTCTAGTACAATTCAGAGAGCAATGCCAACATTTCTGTTATAGTTTTATCATCTTTCATGGTGACTTTTCCAGGTAAAATTAAAATAGAAAACATAAACATTTTATTATAGATTTTTATTGCACAGGCCTTTTTAGCTTATCACAAAAAATATACCTTTAAAGACTACCTTAATTTTATTACTGGAAAAACACTATATTTATCATGTCTTTCTTCTGATAAACTCATATATCCATTCAATATCTTATCTGTCACATGACTTTTTTAATCCACTGTAATATTCCTTGTGGGAAAAACATAACAATTAGTAAAACAGGGCTCTGACTTTCAGGAGCTCATAATCTAGCAGAATTAAAATAACTACAAGCTCAATTTCTATTGACCATTCAATAGGGTTAGTCCCTGATTTTTTAAAATATGAAAAATCCTACAAACTTTTCTCCTTTTTCATAAAAGAAAAAAGTTTTGTGAATTATTACTTTAGACTTTGTCAGCTATAGTCTTGGTATTTAAGGAAGCATGGAATTATTGGTAACATGGGTAACAACTGAGAGTTCTCCCCTTTTTGTGATTCAAATATAAAAGCACAGAAACATCAGAACAGAATCTTTGATATTCTAAATTTCATAGATCATTACTTAACACTTGGGTCTCTTTTCAAATTACTGCTCCTTGTGAATGGAATATCTCCTTTTAACTTTATTTCTCTTTTTTAAACTCAAATCACTGGAGATCTATGGAATTGAGGACTGGTGCATCCATTTGTTTTAGGCTATCTAAAGATTAATCCTCTGTGTAAAAATATTCATTTAAGTATCAGGCTTCAATATTTGTGCACTTTTATTTTCTAGGTCATGCAAATATATGAGAAGCTAATAATAGTACTGATGAAGTGAAAGCAGCTGCTCTTACCATTCATTGGGTACCTGCTATGTGTGAGATACTATGTTAGGTATTTTCCTTTTATTACCTTTAATCAAAACAACAATCCAAAATGGTAAGTGAAATGATTTCTGATTGATAGAGAGGAAAATCTATATAAGAAATCTCAGAGAAGTTATTTTACCCAAGTTCACTTATAAAGCTGTGGAGACTTTGAACCAATGTGTCTGTCTCTGGAGACATGCATGCTTTGCTCAGCAGTAGTATCCTCTGCTTTATTCTAACACAGCTCACCTCACCACTACCAACCACGACATGCTCATTGTTTCTCCTCACCCCACATTCTACTCCACCTGCTAGGACTCTAGTAGGACGCTAGTGGTAGCCTTGGGATTGGTTCCTTCTCCTGCTGGTTCCTTCTTCCTGGTCAAAACTGTTGTCCATCTGGTACAAAGTTACCCAAGATTCTTCTTTATCTTGTATTTCTGATTTATTCTGATTAGTTTTGATATGGAAAGACCTCTATCTGTTGGTGTATTGGTTCACTGGGATTCACTGTCTTTCCTTGCACTGACTCCTAGATTCCTTGGCATTTGTAATAATTCAATTCTCTGCCTTCTCTTTTGCCTAATTCCAGTGTTTTAAATTTGATCTTCCTGTTCCCTTGTCAATACCGCTGGGAATAGAGCAAACTATCATACCAGGAACAATTTTGACCTGATAGCCAGAAGAATCTAAATTTTGGTCTTATCCCTGTAACATATTAGTTGTGACCAAGTTATTTCATTTCACTTTTCTCTGTAGAGGTTTTGTACCCTTATGTTAATCTTAGTCTCACAGTTTACAGTGGATGAGGTAGGATTATTTTACTTAAATCATTATTTACATATTAACACTCAAATTTGCTTTCTTTGTTCAGTGTTTGGCATTTACATTATAGATCTTTTTTTTCCTTGGTGTAGGGTGACTGAACCTAGAGGTACTCTACCACAAAACCACATCTCCACTACTTTTTTAGCTTTTATTTTGAGAAAGGGTCTCAGTAAGTTGCTGAGGACCTCTGAGTTGCTAAGATTGACCTTGAGCTTGCCATCCTCCTGTCTCAGACCACTTTATCACTAGGATTATAGGCATGTGCCACCACATCCAAGTCTAGATCTTTTCTTTTTTGTTGCAACTTTATTTTGTATTTATTTTATTTATACTTTTCTGTTATGATTTGTTGCTAAAGAATTTAAACAATACAATTAACAGTAATAGCAACACTTGGGGCTATGTGTGTGCTCTTGGGCACTCTCCTGATGTAAAATATGAGATGTTGATGTTGATGCTTTGCAAATGCCTATAGATTGGGTGAAGCAAAAATAGTTTAATGGATTGTCCAGACTCTAAGATTCTGCCCCCTAAAATACCAGCAGTTGTTCTAACATGCTTTTACTAGCTCCCTTGAGTTGCTATAGTTGTTTCAAACATTGTTATAGTGAGTAACATTTGCTAACACTTCTGCTTTCTCTTTTGCTCTCAGATGATCATTAATCATTTATGGTTAGAAGTGGGGGAAAAAACACATTCTTCCTTACACTGCGGTTGAGAGGAAAGTGGAATCTATTTTCATTAACCTTCGCCTTGGATTTCTCATTACAAGTAATCTGAACTGAAAAGGATGCTTTTACATTGTCAAGATACTCACAGAATCCTCAGCAGAAGGTTAAGAGTCTAACTGACAGCCAACCCCCCTGTAAGCCTTGCAAGATTCCCTTGGCTGCTGTACTGAGCTTGAGCAGGAAACATATTAAACTCAGACACAGCAGAAATCAAAGGTGTGAATTCTTGCATTAGTTGACTGTACAGAAGAATCTTCCAATCTGTGAGTGTCTTGTTTGAATTTTGAGTAATGAAAGGGCACTTTTTCATTTTTGGAAATTCACAGTTCCTGAGGGTTCCCAAGAGACATTTTTTTTTTAAATAGCTGAAATCAAGGTCCATGGTCAAAAAATAAAAGTAGTTACATGAATCTTAAATGGCCTAATCTTGGACTCTTCTTTCTTTTGTTCTACTCACTTGAACTAAATACTCTATTACATTTTGACAGATACCATTTTGGAATGCAGAAGAATTTATAGCTCCATAAATGGGTTATGGAGTCAAATCTATTAATAATGCGATGACATGTACAAAGCATTTAATCTGTATTCATTCTGTTTATTTTTTTTTTAATTTAAAAGATGAGGATAATACTCTGCATGTCTCTTTCTCATTGGCTTTAATTTCAAGGACCAAATAAAGTGTCATGTGAAAGCAGATGTTGAGCTAAAGCAATGTAAAAAGTCATGTTGTAAATAAGATGGAGAATGGATATTTCTATTATAATGACCTTTAGTTATCTAGATTCTAGAAACAAATACAAAATATCACTGCATTTTAAAGGCTAATGGTTTGGATTTTTTTCAACTATTAATAAGCACTTCATATTTTAGTAGAATGATTAGAAAGAGGAAAATTAATATTTTCAAGTCTAACCAAAAAGGGATGATGAAATTCATTTGCTTGAACTCCTAATCTAATTTTCTCCATAAATTGTTTTTTATTGGAAATAATTTTGTAAATTTTTATTCTTCACCACTGATACGATACATACATGGTGACACAAACATAATATGCACACTTTAATAAAATATGTACAATTATGGAAAGGTGATATTACTTTTTATAATTCATATTAAAATTAATATTTTAATCTTTTGAATTATTAAAATACTTTGTTATTGGTAGTTTTATTATTTTTGTACTTGGAAATGTTGTTAATTATTTTCTGGTTGTATCTGTTATATACATATGAAAAGTGTATGTTGTATGAATTATAATTTAAAATAACAAATGTCAAAATCTTATAGAAAGCTTTACATCTCACAGAGCAAAATACTCACATTCATGAGTATTTTAATTTAATTTTCCCAAAACCATGTGAAATGCAATTTAGTACCTTTATATTATCAATTGAAATTTTAAGGGCTTAAAATTTGAGTTACCACACATATTTTACTAAGACAATGACATATAACAAGTCATCTTCTAGCCCTGAAATCTGCACGCTTTCCAGAGCTACAGAGTGTTGCTCCATCAGTAACTGAGTGGGCTGTTATTTTCCTCCTCTACTTGTGCAGCTGCTTGTGAAATTCAGATTTAGGACCTACAGGTGAGAAAGAGAAGAAGAACCTTCAGTGAGCTAGACTATATTGAGATTAAGTGAGCTCATTGTCAACCCCTCACCTCCATTACCTCTGCTAAGGGAAGATGGTGCACTCGCTGTATGATGTGCACTTACTAGGGTGACCCGCATAAATGCAGAGAGCACTTGTATACAGTGACCATGGCTTTGTTCTCATTATCTCTGAGTGGTTAATAATCCATGTTCCATTTGCTCCTGGCTTCAAGAGGCTCGTGAGATTAATTTCTCTCGGTGAACTGTAGCTTTTTCTTAAGCAAATTGTTCTGAATTGTCTCAGACATGGCACAGTTTTTCTTTTAAAATGGAAGTTTGCTTTTGGAAATCATCAGTATTCATTTAGAATCAAACCTGGTTGTGCAAATAGAAGGGAAATCATGATGAAAGCAACATTGAGAGCAGTTTTGAAAGTGGAGTTGGGAGGCCATTAGGGAAGCAGAATTCAAGCTGCTGTCATGGAATGAAAACTTTAGTCACTTCTACTCTTTAAATGCAGACATCTGGATTGATCAGATAACTATATTGTGCCCGGAAAATCAAGGTGCATATTAAGAAGACATTGGACTTTTGAAATGTGGATATTTTTATTCTTCAGTGAAGAAGCACTTCACTGAGGATCAATATAGAGGTGAGGTGGGGCAAAGTTGAAATTTCCAACCTTAAAATCTTGTAGTAGTTGTTATTTCTGGGGTGGACAGTCCCAACCTTGAAACAGTCTAAAAACCTGCTTCAAATTGCCTAATGAGTATAAGGCAGATATAATTACATGGAGATCCTTCTGAATGACAAATAGTCTTCTCATTCAGAAAATTCTAAGGGTTTCTGAAACTTTGTTCCAGAAACCCAGGAAAAGACAATATGTATGTATGTGTGTGTGTGTGTGTGTGTGTGAGTGTGTGTGTGTGTGTGTGTGTATTTCTTTTTTTGAGACAGGGTCTCACTAATTAGTGAGAACTTATGGCCTTGCTAAGTTGTTGAGTGAGGCTGGCCTTGACATTCAATCCTCCTGCATCAGCCTCCCTAGTTGCTGGGATTACAGGCATGCATCACTATGCCCAGCGAAGCTTTACTCTTTATTATAGCCACTTGTAATTTGCTTTAATTTTTTACTTTAAGAATTGTTTATAAAATGTAATATAAACCTCTATTAGATTTTGTATTTGTAATAACAAACATCTTATATGAATATGCGCATGTGTGTGACTTTGTATGTAATTGGAAAGAACCCAAGGATGGAAAAGTAATACCAAAGATAGTGCAAGGAAACAGCACAACAGACTGGCATGTGAGTGACCAAAGTGATTATGAGATGTGAAGTGTGGGGTTTGCTTATGTACAAATTGGGCTGAACATTAGTCACTGATAGTTACAAAAGCTCAGATCTCTATAACAGCTCTTGCAAGGAAGTTCTATTTCTTCTTTGTTGTGTTTTATATGACAATAGTTTTTGCTTGTACTCATTGGGAAAGTTCAAGTTAAAGAATTGCACAGATACAAAGATATATCCCACTCACAAAACAACTAAAACTATCTATACATTTATGTCTCATCCGTAATGCAGAGCATTCTTCTGTGAAGCAGGGACAACTGGGACAATGTCTGCAGGCAATAAAGCAACACTGCATGGCAGATAAAATTTCAGAATGATTTAGATTACCTATGTTCCAGTCATGCTCCATAATAACTAGCTGTGTTCCCTTGGGCAAGTTCTTGTCTCCTCCTCAGTTGTCTCATAGATAAAGTGGAGGATGATAACAGTTTAATACTCTTAAGGCAGTGAATTAACTAGTATGTTTAAAACACTTAGCAGTACCCAGCATACACTAATTACTGAAAAAATGTTAATGATGGATTCTAAGGTATCATCTTGGCTCCAGAGAACTTTTATGATAGTCTATAACCATAACTCATTGTTATTTAGACTTTTTGATCGCCTCACTGATAAACTATTATTATTATATTATATTATGCATGTATCTCTACTATTAAATAATGGATTTTTTGCCTTGGATTCATCAGTGATCATTTTCTAAGCCCTTTTATCTTGGGAGTTCTTGGTATATTAATTACTTTCCTTGGGTATGATTTTCTTTTCTGTAAAATACAACATTGTCTACTTGTGGAAGTGTTGTGGAGGTTAAATTAAATACTGTGGATAAAATACTTAGTACCAAGCAGGATAGACTCCTCATTTCTAAATGCATGCAATGTGTAGATAGCAATGCAGTTTGAGGGTGGGTAATGCATTTTTTTCATAAATTTATTGCTGTACCCTGGACTATATATTTATTTGGGGTTTTGGAACTGTGATTGATATACCAGAAGAGTTAGTATTCCAAAATACATCATGGCACTCCTAAAAGAGAATCCTTGGTAAATGTTAATTCATTTCCTCAGAATAGATTTTGTAACATACTAAAAAAAAGTGTTCTGATGTTTATGGGATGCCTAACTTCATTGTAGATACAGTGTGGTTTGTCAGTAATTATAATTACATTTGTTAGTCCAAGTCAGTTGGTCATTGTAGGAACCACAATTGATGAGACTGAGGATAAAGAGAAAAAAAGGACATAATATTTCTTTAGATGACTTAAGTTTGGCATATTCTGTATGCATGTGATACATACCTTATAATTATAAAAACAGTATTCTAACTTAGTTATTATTTTTCTGACTTAAACTGGAAAAGTTAAATTTTTTTTTCAAGGTTAGAAAGTAAACCATCAGAATAGCCAAAATTCAACCCTTTATTCTTACTCATAGTTTTCTTCAATTTTTATTACTTAGGAGAAAAAAAAATCACTACTATTCTAATGTCCATTTGACAAGGTAACAACCTTTTCCAGAACTTATTCGGAAAATCTACAAGATAACTGATATTACTGCTAAGTCGTATTTATTGACTGTATCCTTTTGAATTATCTGTTGGCAAATCCTAAGTAAGGATTTTAGTTAAAATTTAAAACATGCTTCTGAATTATACATTTTTTTGCTTTGTCCTTAAGACAATTTAAAAACTTTATTATTTTTGATGAAAAATCTCTAAGGTATTATTACCGACATGGTATTACAACTGACAGAAAGTGAGAAAGAAAAAAGGACACATTTGCGCCATAGGATGAATCATAATAATACAAGCAGTAATTTGAAATAATTTTATATTGACAGTAATGCTTTCTTTAAATACAAAAGTGTTTCAAAATTGAACACATTGGAAAAATCCAAGTATTTTGCTAGATAATTTCTTTGATGTTTAAATCTTGAGAGACTTGCAAACCATAACAGTGTCTTAGGGTAAGTGCCTCTGAGTTTTCATCTACCCAGACAGTTATCTCAGCTGAATGCATGAGGGGGAATAAATTTGGATAAAAAGCAAAGCCCTTTCTCTATCTTTTTAAAAGTAGCTGACGAAGTATACATACGATTATTGTATCTGTGCTGGGTGATGCTCCACATCTTTTCTTAAAAAGAGAATACATTCTCTGGGCGTAAGGGTTGGAAGTGCACTAGAGGAGAAGATGTATTTCCAGCCTTTGTAACTGCCCTCACAATACATTTCCTGTGATACAGCACTGAAGGTAGTGACCATGGTTGGTGCATGAAGTACAAACCATCAGTTATGCTCCTTTGAGGTTAGAGTTCTCATCATTAATATAAACTTTTGTTTAATATAAAAAAGTCATGTATTATTTATTTGAAATTCAGCTGGTATCAAGGTCTGAAAGCTTAACACGTGAGAAGAAGAAGAAGAACATTTCTGTTTCCACCTTAGATTTCTCCATTGTCTTCACAATGATAAATATGAATTGAGCATTTTCTGTATTCAGGCATTACCCTAAGAACTTTATATGCAGTCGCTTAATTATCACAATGTTTCTATATAGTAGAAAAGATTTTATTCTCATTTTACAGAAAAATAATCTGAAGTGCAAAGAGAGAAAGCAACTATCTACAGTAGTGAGTTCAACCCTGGCTAGTCTACTCCAGAGGTCATGTCTTAGTCACTGTACTAAATCACCTTCTTGGAGTTATTTAGCTTTTGGCTATAGATTCAGTTTCAAGTTGTCTCAAATATTAGCTCCACCAAACATTAGCTTTTCTGAGACCACTTATAGTAAGGTATTTAGAATTCTATCTTAGTTTCCTTATCCATAAAATGAGATAAATACTGAGGTATTCTCTAGTCATGTAAGCATTAAATAAAGTGATTAGCATGGTATCTGAAAGTGGCACTTTGAATCCCCAAGTAGAAATTATTAAATTTTGTTTTAGAAAGAATTAATGAAATTTAGTGCATTTTATAGTCTTTTAGGAACTGGTAAAATATTATGGATGGATTGCTATAATTAGTATATGGAAATAAATTCATACTGCCCTAAGAAGTACAATCAAGGATGTGTACTGACTGGAGATATGTTGCCTGGTCAAGAGGAGCCTGGCTGAGTTAGTGCAGGCACAGTATACGATTGCAGATAGGAACATGTTTTGTTAGAAGTTGGGGAAAAATTAGGGAGACTGGCAGTTGCTGACCAAGTTTTATTCATTTTGGTAGATTACTTCAAAGGTTGTGGTTGGCTTCATAGGAGGTTGCTCAGTTTTAAGAGTTCTCCATTTCTATATGGTTTGGGCATTATCCTTTTTATAATCAGTTTCTTTATAACTAATTAATTTAGCTAAGAAACAACAATGCTAGAAATGATGGAACTTAGGAGAGAAGATGAACAGAATTGAGTTTTCCTTGATTCTACTTCAGAGTACTCCACCTCTTCCTTTTTAAGATTACCTCATACTTTATTTTCTCCCTAGCACAACCCCACCTTTATCATTTTACTTTTTTCTTTCTTATTAGGAAGGCTTTTATTTGTCAGTGTGGATATCTGAGAATGAGAACACAACTTAGCCCATTTCCCCTGTTTTTTGCACACACACACCCCTGAAGCTAATAAGGCTAAATGCTTTTCCTGTGTTGCACACTTCCCACAATCTTTGTAAAGAAAAGTTAAAACATCCTCCTTTCTTTTAGGGAAAAAACAAGCAAGCAACCAAACAGTCAACCCCACCTAAAAAAAAGGAGCTTGGATTTTTTATACATTGTTTCATATCATATTATACTGTGGGTTTGCCTACCCAAATTAAAATTCAGTTGAAAACAAATTCAGTTGAATTAACAACACAGAACTAGTTTCTAACATGGTTACCTTCAAATCTGCTGAATGGATGAGATACATCAATGATTCAGGCAGGGGGCGCTGCATAGTCAGATATGAAATGATGTGTTCATGATCAACCCACCATGTTGTATTCACATTCACCCCTGCAGTGACTCTGGGAAAACTAATATGGCATTTGCTTTCTAGATCATATTCGCAGTCATCCCCAATTCATTGTTCATGCTAGGAGAATAAATAGCATCTGGCAGAACAGTGCTCTGTGATTTTAGACAGATGTGAAATGTATGTAAATTTTACTAAGAGTCCAGTCGGGATATTTCTAAGGCATAAGAGACACACAAAAAAATACAATGATTTCTCTAAACCATTTTCTAGTTGAAGTCAAGTTTGCTTTTCTTAAAATACCTTCCTAGATACTCCTCTGCAAGGACAATCCTTTAAACGGACTTTTTTTTTTTTTGCACTTATTTTATGGTAATATTTTCAGCCTCCAATGCATCACCTAAAAGCTGTATTAAGGATTTTATCTGCATTTGCCACTGTAATGTTAAAGTGTCACATATTTTTTTTTCAGCTGCTGAATTTAGCAGGTTAGATCTAATAGACAATCAAGACACTCTTTTTATACAAGGTAATATTTATTTTAGGAATAATGTGAAAGCAAAGTGAAGGCAAAAGTGAAAGGTGAGAGAGAAAGTGAAGAAAATGCTATATGAGAGGAAACACCAATACCTGAAGTCATGTAGCTGGGGAATCCCAGGATAACTCTTCAGTGTCCTGGCTCGGGAGTTAGAATAAAGAAAGCACCTTTCTAACAAGATGTGTGACCTAGACTTTCTTCAAAGACAATTCATTCCTTCAAAGGCTGGTCAGATCCCAGAGAGAGTGTTTGCCTTGAGATAAGTGACCATCTCTTGGTTCTCCTGAGTTAGCCAAATCCACCCAATGGAATAGTCTGCTTTCTTTAGATGTTCTGTGACGATGTGTGAAAGTCATGACAGGCACTGTTTTGGTTTAGATATAAGGTGTCCCCCAAAGCTCATGTGTTGGGACAATGCAAGTAGGCTTACAGGTGAAATGATTTGGTTAAGAGAAACTTAACCTATCCCCTGAGGGATCAACTGGGTGGAATCTGAAGGCCGATCCAGTGTGGCTGAAGGAGGTGGATCATTGGGGGTATGTCTTTGGAGATTTATATTTTGTCTTCACTGAGCAGAGCTCTCTCCCTTATTCCTCATCATTCTGTCTTGAGCAGCTTCTCTCTACCATACCTTTATACCTTGCCTCACCTCGAACACCCAGGAATGGAATGGCGCAGGCTGTCTATGTGTTGAGACTTCTGAAACTGTGAGCCCCCAAGAAAACTTTTACTCCTAAAATTGTTTTTGTCAGGACTTTTAATCACAGCATCTAAAAAGCTGACTAAAATGAGCACATAGACAGGGAAGATCTTCAACATTTTCCTTAGCCTTTTAGCAACCTGAACTGAATAATTTGTTGAAAAAACGCAGAGTAGGTCTAAGCTTCCTAAGATTTCTTTGTTTCATGCTACATTACAAATACTGTTTTTGTTTCTATTTTTAATTCACTTTGAACGATATTTCAATTTTCTAAAATGCCTTATTTATAACATAGTATTCTCTGGAAGCTTATGTATTCCAAGGAAATATTGTTCCTGCTGGATCAGTATATGATCCTTCATAACAAAGGCAATGATAAAACAATAACCAGAAATATCTCCAACAGATTTTAAGTTTCCTTAAACAAGGACAATAAGATAATACTACTTTCCTGGACCAGCAGACTACTGCAGGAGAGCAGGCCTGGACCAGATCTGCCCTCACCAACTTGCACGTGGGGACCCAGTTCCAGGATCCACACTGCAAGTAAAGGAAGACACATAGACAACAGTTAAAAAAAAAAAAAAAACAAGGGAGGAAAATGCCCCAAACAAACCAGGATGCTATAATAACAGAACCAATGGACAGTGAAGTTGATGAAATGTCAGAGGAGTTCAGATGGTTCATAATTAAAATGATCTGTGAATTAAAAAATGACCTAAAGGAGCAAATACAGGCAAAAGTTGATCACTCCAAAAGTGAGATTAGAGAGAAAATACAGGTAGCAAAAGATTAGTTCAAGGAAGAGTTAGAGACTCTGAAAAAAAAAAGTCACAAATCTTTGAAATAAAGGAAACAATAAACCAAATAAAAATCTCACTAGAAAGCATAACCAACAGACTAGATCACTTGGAAGAAAGAATGTCAGATAATGAAGACAATCTGCAAAATAAAATTGATCACACAGTGAAGATACTAAGAAACCATGAACAGAACATCCAAGGATTATGGGAGAGCATCAAAAGACCAAATCTAAGAGTTATTGGGATAGAGGAAGGCACAGAGTTTCAAACCAAAGGAATGAACAATCTCTTCAATGCGATAATATCAGAAAATTTCCCAAACATGAAGAACGAATTGGAAATATAAGAGACTTACAGGACACCAAATGTACAAAATTATAACAGATCTACACCAAGGTACATTTTATAATGAAAATGCCTAGCATACAGAATAAGGATAGAAACTTAAAAGTTGCAAGAGAGAGGAATCAGATCACATTTAAGGGGAGACCAACTCAGCAGATTTTTCAACTCAGACCCTCAAAGCCAGGAGATCATGGAACAACATATACCAAGCTCTAAAAGAAATTGGATGCCAACCAAGAATCTTATATTCAGCAAAATTTTAAGTCAATGTTTAAGTCAATTTAAACCCATCTATCTTATCAAACATCACTTCTTTATATTAAAAACACTTAAGATTCTGTCTTCTAGCTTTTTTTTGATGTTTCTCACTTTTTTCTTTTTCTTTTTTTATGTATTGTTTTAAATATACATGACAGTAGGGTGTATTTTGACATATTATATATACATGGGGAGGAACCCATTATAATTTTGATCCCATTCTAGTGATTGAACATGATGTGGAGTTACACTGGTCATGTAATAATATATGAACATAGGAAAGTTATGTCTGATTCATTCTATTGTCTTTCCAATTCCCATATCCCCTAACTTTTCTTCATTCCACTTTGTCTAATCCAATGAACTTCTATACTTCCCCTCCCTACCCTCCCTTGTTATAGGTTAGCATTTACATATTGGAGAGAACATGAATCTTTGGTTTTGGGGGATTGGCTTATTTCACTTAGCATGATATTCTCCTGTTCCACCCATTTACTGGTAAATGATATAATTTCATTCTTCTTTATAGCTGAGTAATATTCCATTGTGTATATATACCACATTTTCTTTATCTGTTCATCTGTTGAAGGTCACCTAGTTTGGTTCCATAGCTTGGCTATTGTGAATTGAACTGCTATAAATATTGATGTGGCTGTGTCATGATTTTAAGTCCTTTGAGTATAAATTGAGGAGTGGTATAACTGGGTCAAATGGTTCCATTCCATATTTTCTAAAGAATCTCCATACTGCTTTCCAGAGTGGTTGTACCAGTTTGCATTCCCACCCACAATGTATGAGTGGATAGTTTCCCCCCATCCTTGCCAACATTTAGTGTTACTTTTATTCTTGATAACTGTCATTCTAAATGGAGTGAGATGGAATCTCAGTATAGTTTTAATTTGCATTTCACCAATTTCAAGAGATGCTGATCATTATTTTCATATATTTTTGACCATTCAAATTCCTTCCCCTGTGCAGTGCCTACTTTAGTTCGTTTGCCCATTTATTGATAGGTTTATTTGTTTTCTTGGCATTAAGCTTTTTAAAATTCTTTGTATATCCTGAAGATTAATGCTCTGTGATGCAGGTGGTAAATATTTTCTCCCATTCTGTAGGCTCTCTGTTCTGTTCTTGACTGTTTCCTTTACTAAGAAGAAGCTATTTAGTTTGATGCCATTTATTTGTTTATTTATTTATTTATTTTTGGATTTTATTTCTCATGCTTTAGTCTAGCTTTTTATTTTTTAATTTAATTTTTTGGTTACCGAGGATTGAAATTAGAGGCACTCAATTATTGAACCATATCCCCAGCCCTGTTTTGTATTTATTTATAGACAGGGTCTCACTGAGTTGCTTAGCACCTTGCTTTTGCTGAGGCTGGCTTTGAACTCCTGATCCTCCTGCTTCATCCCTCAGAGATGCTGGGATTATAGGCATGAACCACTATGCCCTGCTAGTCTAGCTTTTTAAAACAGACAGTACATTTTTTTTTTGTCACATAGAGTCACCAAACTATACAACACACTAGAAATTTTTACTCCTATCTCTCTGTGACTTGGTACACAAGTCCTTCTCCCTCACCCCACCCTCCCTGGCCACTGGTACTCACCATTCTAATTTCAACTTCTATGAGACTCAAGATTCTACATTTCAATGAGCTCATATGATACTTGTGCTTCTTTCTGTGTCTGTTTTTTCCACTTTCACATAATGATCTCCAGGTGCATCCTGTTTTCTTCATTGACAGCATTTCATGCTTTATAATGGCTGAAGAGCATTAATAGCATTGTGTATGTGTTCCACATTTTTTTTACCCATTCATCAATGATGGAGGCTTAGGTTGTTTCCATTTTCTTGCCTATTGTAAATACCACAGCAATAGACATTGTAGTGAAGAAGTCTCTTGGCCATACTGCTTTCATTTACTTTGGATATATGGCCATAGTGAAATTTCTGGATCATATGATAGTTCTGCCTTCAATGTTTTGAAGAAACTTCATAATTTTGTTTTCATAATGGCATAATCAATTACTCCTTTATTTTGAAATATATATATATATATATATATATATATATATATATATATATATATATATGAAATTTTCTTTCAGATTTGACTTTGTAATGTTTTTTAAAGGTAGGTGAATGGGGGCAGACTAGACATTTCCAGCACAATATTAATTAAATAAAGAGTTCTGATGTTTGTGGGCCAGAAAAATAACAATAAAGGGAAGATAATGTTGAAGAGAGATGTGTTTTATGGATTCAAAGGGATTTGTCATCTAGTAAACTCATGTTACTAAAGCCAGTTGGTTATTCTAATAATCAATTATAATATTCGAATTGATTATTAGAATAACCAATTGTTATTCATAATGACTTCATAGCAATGCTGTTTGTAACAGTTTTTAATGACATACAAATTTCAAGTGCTTTTAGAAGATAGATAAAATGAATCTTAGGTTTTGACCTTAATTTCAAATTAGTAACCTTCAACTTTTTTTTTGATAGGGGAGAATAAAAAAGAATCTATATTAATTATTTGTCTAATTATTAACATACTTTTGTCACAGGAGTCAAGACGTCTCCAGAGAAGGATCTGAGGATTTCCCAGAGGAGAGAGGTTACTAAACTGAGGGCCAGTGGTGTTCTTGTCATCAGTGATGGAAAATAATTTTAGCATGAATCAAAGGCATAGACAGAGGTTTATTTGGGACAGTAGATACACATTCAAGGGAGAATGTGGGCTATCTCAATAATCAGAAGCAGCCCTGTCTTGGAAAGGGGGGTCCAATATTTATAGAAGGGCTATATCAGTGGTCAGACTAGAAGTAGATCCATGATTGAGCTGCACAATTTCACACCAGTTTTCCTGAGCTTCAATATTTCCCTCATTTTACAAGGGCATGGGCCAAGTGCTCATGAATCAAGACTTATAACTATGCTGTCTACATATCAGTGGCTTGTGGGCGTTTCCTTTAAGGTTCGGTGTTTTCCTCTTTTTATCCTAAATACCAATATCACTTTCATCTGCCTGAGAAATTGTGACATCGTTTCCTTCACAGAGCAAAATTTTGATATTAAAATGATAGGTGTTCTAAATTTGCCTCCCTTTCTCGTTAGTTGTGAGGTCTTAAATTACTTCAAATCGATTCTGTGACAATGTATGAGTGACTGAATACATTAATGATGCATACTGGCTGGGATAACTTTATTGCCTTTATTTATTTAGGGAAACAATGAGCTAAAGGAAAAAGAAGACATAACGATGGGCTAACTACCTCAAAGATCAACATGTTACTTCTAGGACTGGGGTGCAACTCAATGGTAGGATAATTTCCTTGTATGACCAAGGCCCTGTGTTCATCCCCCATTTCTGAAAAAAGGAAAAAAAAAACAAAAACAACCTTTTCTTTTTCCCCGTGTGCTCACTCATTTATCATTTTTTATTACTTATTGAGTGTCCCATTTAGAACTGCTTCCCAAATATAGTGACTCTTCTCCTGCCTCAATCTTTATAGTCTCTTGTGAGTGATTGTTTCATTTTTTATTCTATTTTAATCATCCTTGAAGGTTTTTCCTCCCCTGGAAGAAATGGACTGAATATAATGACTGCATTTTGCTGTTAGATGGGTTAAAAAGAAATAATGAAGGAGAAATAGGCTGACTGTTAGTCTATTATTATTAAAATATTTTAATGAGAAACAAATTCCCGGGAAGTCATCATACACAGAAGGGCAAAGGAATTAATTCCTATCTTTACTTCTTTATTTCTTTTTTTCACTACTATGAAACAGACAAGATGACAAGTTTTGCTTAGAATAAACTTGCTACATTTGCTCAGGATACAAGTACTTAACAGTAATTTTAAAAGGACAATGAAAAATGGACTTGATATTTCAAAATCTTCAATAGATAATATTATTTTCTTTTTGTGTTTCTAAAATAGAACAAAAAATATACATTCATTGATCACCTTTCATGACACTAAAACAAAACAAAAAAACATGGATTTCAAATTTTCCTACTAAAATGCCAATGCCATCATTTTACCTGTATGAAATTATAAACTGCAGGTGAATCACAAACAGCTACATTCTGAATAATTCAAGCCTACTTATTTCTATTATTGGTATTCAACTAGTGGGTAGAATTCTAACTTTTCGAAGTATATTTATAAACTGTGAGAAGAAAAAAAAACAGTCAGCATGAATAAACTAAGGCGAGAAATCATGAATAATTGTATTTGCAGAAGATTAATTTACCAGATTGCTGTGTATTGGTGAAGACCTCATTTTATAGAAGGGCTGAACCATATGAGATTCTGTCTGTATAAATCTATTAGTCAAACATTAGAAATTTCACATGGTTCAAAGGCACAGTTCTTTTTATACAGTTGTTGCTATGGTAGTGAATAGGATAAGAAGATAGTAAAATTATCAGATAGTCAGGGTAAGGGGCCCCAATTAAGACTTGTTTTAAAATGGAAAGGCCACTTTGCAAAGTTTACCTGTAGAAACATTCCAGATGTTCTAGCCAACTCTTTTATCCTGGGGTGAAGGGAACAGGGAGACAGGACAGACCTGAGTGAAGGCTACAGACTCCAGGACTAACCAATAAGCTCAACATTTATCTAATACCTGTTTAGCATAGATTTTGACCAATAACTAGCACAACACCTAAATAGTAAACTACTATGAGGCTCCCATTTGACTACGAAAAGTTTTACTTATTTTTCTCACATAAAATAAATCCTACTCCTTTCATTCTGGCCTTCCATTTTCCATTGAGTCCATTCTTCAAATTCTTGAGGAAAAAATCTGGGAAGAAATTGCCCATGAGCTTCTGAGATCTGTTGTAACGTGGTAGGGACATGGCCCACCATTGAGAGCTCTATCAAGCTGCTGGGTAACAGAGAAAAATCCAGCTTTGCCTGCTGCAACCCTTGGAGCTAAACCTGGCAGGCATTCCATTGCTGTGCTAAGCTGCTAAAAATAAAATGGGTTTTCTCAGCTGCAAAAACCTGCAACTTATGCAAAACCCACCCATCAGCACAAGTAGAGAATCTAGTTTTTTCTCAAACTCCAGTTTTAATAACAGATATTCTTTCCAGACTTAATGATTTACAGCTCTCTGTTAACACATTCACATTAATATTCCTTCATTTATTCAATAAATATTTACTATAGGCCTATATTACCAGGCATGGTACTGTGGAGTTTTGTTATATTGTATATTATCATTGCCATCCTCAAAGTCTAGTAGAGCACACTTAAAATAAGTAAAATATATGTATAATATTAAAATCAGAACTAGGCACTAAGGACAAAAATACATAACAAGAGAGGAAGATATTTTATGATGGACTAGGCTTTTCAAAATAGCAGGTGTTCTGGAAGCTTAAAAAATTCTGGAAGAACAAGTCATGTGATTGCAGAGAAGAATGTCCAGTAAAGGGAAAGACAAACATGAACATCCAGAGGCAGAAGAAAGCCCAGTGTGAGGAGGTGATCAGAGTGACTAGGGCAGGTCATCCAAAGGGAGAATAGGAGAAAAATTGATTAGTAAAAGAAAAGAAAAGAAAAGACAGGGTAATATATTTTTGAGAAGGAATAGAAGCCAGAAGTTGCATTACAAGGCAAACAGAATTGTCCCAGTGAGACATGACTTACTTGGGAAAGACTGGAGTATCAAGAAGAAGATGGAAAGTATGCATTTTAAAGGTAGAACTGAGAATAGTTTCCAAAATGAATAATTTGAGTGTGGGTGAAAGAGGCATCAAGAATGACTTCAAAATGTTTGATTGGTGTTGCGAGCCACCCATAGGCTGTGTGTGTGAGCTATGCGCACTGGAGCTATATGAGGGGACAGGTCTGGCACTGCATGTTGATTGGGCTGTGCAACACAAGTGCACCTTTCCTCTTGCTCTGCCAGTGATCCCACTCAGCACATGAGATGGGTGTGACTTGCCAAGATGTCAATCAATCTGCTGATCACAAGACATCAGGAAGCAAGACTCCATCTTTGAAATCTTATTCTCTGCCTTATTTGATGAAGAACATTTCATTGAATCTTCTTTGTGGGTACCCCCTATAAAATATAGAGATTCTGGGTGCACACTCTCTTTCCAAGCTGACCCATAAGGTTGCAGAGCAGTCCTACCCTCAATCTGAGGAAATCACTTCCATATGTTGCGTGACTTCTTCGCGGCCGCTTTCTTATCTTAATGTTGCAGCCAGTTCTTTGGAACCCAGATCATCTCATCAGCACGAGCAGCTGGGGAGAGATTGGAATAGAAGGAAGAAACCAAATTGCTATTAATGTTCTAGAAAATCTGAAAAAAAAGCAAATTTGTGATAGAAGTCATATTGCAAATTCAGTTGTATTGTTATTCTTATCTCATGCTACATTTGAGAGGCCAAGTGAAATGGAGTTTCAAGTAGCACAGCAATTAGGATTCAATCACAAAAGCATAATCACAAAAATGATATGGCAAAAGAGATTTATTATAGTGATTAAACCTTCAAAAATTCCTGGAAGCCATGAAGAATTCTTTGGAAGACTGTTACCTTCACTATTGGTAGTGTTCCTGAAATTGTTATTTGACAGCAGGGCTGGCAACTGGGGAAAAATCAGGCATTGTCAACAGACTTAGTAGTACAGAATTAATTCACAAAAATAAATACAGGACAACCTACAATGACAAAGTGGAACCTGTGAGAACAAACTAGAACATGTGTCTATCTCTCATTTTTTTATAACCTTGATGATGAAAATTGAACTACAGAAGAAGCTGGCTGGCTTTGCCACAGATACACAATGTACTTGGCCCTAAATCAGAGAATCTGGAAGAGAAAATGTGATGGAAGCCAGAGAGGACTGGGTACTGTGACCTTCCTTATTAGGAAGGTGAGCCAGCACATCAGTGAAAATTTGTGTAAGCTGCAGCAACACCTGGCACCTATCTGTATCAACACACTCGGTGCTTAATAGTTCCTGTTTTGCTTCTAAATCTTATTTTCTTTTCTGTTGCCTACCATAACTTTGAAATACACAAGGAAGAGATTTGCAGTAAATATTATCACATCATAGCCATTTGACACAGGACAAAACCACCGTGAAGAGGCACTTGTATGCAGTGCACCTAGAATTCAGGCAAGGACATGAATTCTAATTGTTGGACTCATCTGGTATACATCTGGGTTTACTAATACAGAGGGATGGTACTCAATGCAAAGTTTCCAGATTATATTCCACCAAAGAAGCTTATGAAGGTAGAAGGAAGAAAATTGTGGCTTCTGGGATCATCAAGTCTTGGGATGTCAGTAATATGAAAAGGAAAGGAACAATTTTAAGTATAGGATGAAAATCTAGCAAGATGTGATCTAGATCAAGCAAAAGCAGATTCAAGAAAGAAAAGTGAATAGGTTTCTTTCTAAAGCAATTCATGATTGAATTTTCTCATTGAAAAATTAGGCTTGCTGGGGATATAGCTCAGTTAGTAGAATACCTGATTTGCATACACAAGACCCTGGGTTCAATCCCCAACACCACACACACACAAAAATGTAGGCTTAAAATTTGCTTCTTTATTGTTTATGCAGATATAAAAGAGTACAAGACAATCACAGAATTTTCAGTGTCACCAAGTAAATCATTTGAAATATATGTTTTTCCTTTAAAACTGAGAAAACATGTTTATGTTTATTAAGGAAACAATTTAACAGGTTTTTCTTTCTTACAAGAAATATATTGACTAGAGCACAAACCGAGACAATTACATTTTCAATGTTTAGCAATCTACACAGGGTTGTTATTCAATAATTGGGCAGTTGTTGAAGTTTGTGATATTCTACTATATTACTAAAACTTGTAAACTATGTAATGGTTATTATAATAACCTCTTGAGCAGTATCTCACTGAAAGGAGCACTTTTGTGGAGCTTTGAGCTATACATTATTAAAATTTGTGGACATAATCATTTTTCACTAATACAGATGATCTACGTACCTGACGGAAGCCAGAGGCTCAGAATTTGACTTTTGTATATTATTTTCAAATTGATAGTAAGATACTCTGGGGTATCTGTCATGTTGTTTATGAAATCTGTCAATAGCCTATGATACTAAGTGCATTACTATCTTATTATTTGTGATGTCTGTGCTGGAAATATTTTATCCAAACAATATTCTTAAATTAAGGGTCGGTCAACATCTTACTACTGAAAGAAATAAAGAATAGCTGCAGAGTAATTTAAATTCTTTGAAATGACCTCCTTTGCCTGGTACATACACTGCAGCATTTTATCAATATGATTGTTCATAGTATAAGCATCTTTCTTTGTTTTCACACTATTTTTAAAATCAATATTTTGTGATTTTATATATTTGCTCAAATCTGCAATTGTGTTGGGAATTTTACCTCAAACAGACAAGTTTCATGACATTTTTTGGCCATAAAGTTTTTCAGGCATAAACTAAATCCCAAAAAGATGAAATCTGTGGGATAATATTTTCAGAATTGACTCATATCTGAGTTATGTTTTTTGCTGTGTTCATATGTTTAATAGCCTCTTCAGAATTCTCATCATCTTCTGGAGTTGGACTTTCATTATTTATATCTGTTTGTTTAAACAAGGGAATCATCTCATTTTGTACATTTGAGGTGTTCATCAGTCTGTTTCACTGATGGAATCAATACCTACCACTTCACTAAGTGTTTATCTGTAATAACAACTTTTGAAGTATAGGTATGATACTTTTCTCAATAAGATCCAAATCATAAAGTCAGAATGTTTTATTGCCCCCAGAAAATTGTTTATCTTGTTGTAGATCTTCGAGTTCATTATCTGGGTAAAATTCTATTAATCAATGTTCTTTTCGAATGATCTTCCAATAGCCAATAGTCCTTACAAATTTGGAAATTCTAGAAAACATTAGCTGAACATAGCAGTGTGCTTTCAGGAAGCCAAGTTGCAAACAAAATCTTAAACCTCCAGAAAAATGAAAGACGATTTGAAAGTTTTCTGCATTCTCTTTTACAAAACTTCCAGTGATATCATCACTTAATTCTTTTCAAAATTCCATGACAACTTAAGCTTAGGTTTTGCTAATACTGCTATTTGAAGGAAAAAGTAATGTTTTCAGCAAGCATCTTTTTCACTGACCCAATTTCCATAAGTAACTATGAATGAATCAATACCTACCAATAAATTTTTGAGAATTTCACTGCCAACTGTAAATAATAGATCAGCAACTCTGAGCTGACTCTGAAGCCTCTTGACCTTGATTATTCCAGAACTTCAGCTTCTGCCCCTTGGGTTGCTTCTCTGGTTATTCTATGGCTGTCCCTTGCTCAGAGAACATCAGAGACCCGGAGGAGGACTGCCCATCAAAATACGTTATCGTCTTACCTATTATTATTTATACTTCAGCCAATTTCAACTTGTAACTTGTATAAGTTCCAATTTTCTTATTTGTTTTTCAGTGAGATAGTTTCCACCACTGTCTCTCATCTGCTACAAGGAAAATTACTCACTTGTTTTTGTGCCAATCTTATCTTCACCACATACACTTAATATGGCCTTTAGGGATGATTGGCACTATATATCTATGTTGACCAACAAACTATGAGAGTTTCCTTAGATTAGGGCCCAGATTTATTTTTTTTTAAATGTTCCCCAGTGGTATAGGATCTTATATTCATAGATGCTTAATAAATATATTAAATATATTAATTAAAAGTAGGATCAAGTGGAATTGGGGATGTGGATCAGTAGTAGAGTGCTGGCCTAGATGCAGGAGGTCCAAAGTCCAAGGTTCAATCACCCATATGGGCAGAAAAAAAAATGTAGTGTCAATCAGACTTTGTCAGAAAACATACCTGGGAAGTCAAGTCTTTCCGTCTGGAGACTATGTGGCCCTAAATGCACATGGGGAGAATTACCCTTCAAACATAGAAATGTTCTCTTTCCTGCTATTCTGAGATGAGCACTAAGCAGAGAAGGGCCCTGTGGCTTTCAGTTTTGTGTTTGGAGCAATCCCTCTGCTACTTAACTCTTTCATTGACCCAAAATGCTAAACTGATTTCTTCAGTAAAAAGTCTCTTATGCTGTTTAGCAGTTATTCCTCAGCATTCCCAATAGGAGAAATTTATATAAAAATATATTAGATTTTTCATACTGATATGTTGCAATAGGCATCAATTTTTAGGTCTCATGGCCAACATTGCTCTGTTTTCTCTGAAAGCATATCTACTGTTTATTGTGCATGCTGAAAGAAATCTCAAAATGTGAATAAAATGATTTAATCGTGAGTTTAGCTTTAGGCATTTGGGAGAAAATTGAATTAGATTTCTTAACATATTGATATTTGAACTTATTACTGCATAAATTTGACAAGTATCTTTATTATTTGCCTCACAGTAAATACTACTTAGCAAAAAGGTATTGTGTGGATAAGCAATAAGCATAGATAACATCTCTGAGGATTTCTAAGAGATACTCACTCTTTATTTATTTATTTATTTTTATTCATTTTTATTTATTTATTTTTCTAGTCAGTTTCAAGGAGTCTAAAACAACTCTCTTGAATCAAGGACATACAAATTTATATTTAGTCTTCAGATACTTCAAACTCCATTCAAAAAACAAAACAAAATGAAACAACAACAAAATATCTTTTTAGTTTCAATGTTTATTATCAAAATATGTTGGCAAAAGAGGGATGAAGAAGTAATAGTTCAGCTTCTTTCCCAGATAGATTATTGAATGGAACCAGATACATATAGAATTTGAAGAGCCAAGTATTTTAATGTATAATGGCTAGTATTATATAAGGAATAGATATTTATTCCTTATAAATAAGATAGTGGGCACTCCAAGTTCTGTATTCCAAACTAGCAATGGATTTGGTAATGGTCTACCTGTCTCATCTCCCCAGATTTGTACAATAATGATGAAATATAATTATGAAACTGTTTTTTCCCCTTTATTAACTGGATCATAGTTGATTAATTACTTAAATATTCTGAGCCACAACTGACAGATTTTCAAATCCTAATCTTAATCACACTTAACTGGTAGATTTATTCTAAGGATGAGAAAATTTTGTGAAGCTCCTAACACCATGCATAACAAAGAACAAATAATAACCAAATAGTAATTAAGAATATTTGGAACAAGTCATTTATTCTCTGCAGATTACCTAAAAGTGGTGATTAAGTCTCTTGAAATCTGTTGTTTTTAACCTCTTAGTTTTTTAATCTCTTTGATAGAGACTCCTTGAAGATAAAGATTCTGTTAATGAATGACTGGAAGAAATAGGAAGAAATATTCAAGCCAATTATGATTCATTTCAGAAGATGTGAAATATCTACTCATGTTGAATACCAAGAATAGAAATCATGCAAAATATATTGGTTTTTATAAAACATTTGTCTCACTTAACTTTGTGTGTTATTGGATATTTTTTTCCCCACAAAAATGGAACAATACCATCATGACACCCTTCCCACACACCAAAGTGCTAGATTCAAGGAAGTAGTTTCTATGGGAAGAGAGCAGTTCCTCCAAGGTGGTCTGTTTCACAATATCTTTGATATAAGTAGTTATATTTTGATTTGGAACTAAAAGAATTAAGTTTGAGGGGAGAGAAAATGAGCTGAAAATATAAGTTAAGAGAGTGTTTTAAGGGAAATATATGGATTCAAGATTTTTCACTTTGGTATTGTGGGAAGTAACATCATTTCTTTGAATGTCCACTATCTGCTATAAAATTTATGAACATTTAAAACAACATCAATTTCCTGCTTCTTCCTATTAACTAACATTATACAAGACACACCCCAAAATACACCAAATATACAAAGCAATTGTGTGAAACAAAAATAAAGCTAGAGGCATCACACTCCTTGATTTCAAAATATATTACAAAGCAGTAGTAATCAAAATAGTATGGTGTAATAAAAACAGATATATAGACCTATAGCAGAATGGGAAACTCAAAAATAAATCCATGCATAGGGGGTCAAGAAATCTTCTAGTTGAGGACCAAGAATAAGCATCAGGCAACATATGTTCTCTTCAATAAACAAAGTTGGAAATATATACAAAAGGAGGTTGGGTCTTTGTAATACAGCATACAGAAAACAAACTTGAAGTGAATTCAGTGTAAGGCCTGAAATAATATAAAATTTGGAAGAAAACATAGGGATATAGCTACATGACATTATTCTTAGTAGACAATTTTTTTTAACATAGCACCAAAAGCACAGATATCAAAAGCAAAAATAAACAAGTGGGATGATATCAAACTAAAAAGCTTTTGCCCAGTAATGGAAACAATAAATAAAATAAAAAGCCAACCCATAGAATGAGAAAAAGTATTTTCAAACCATTTATCTGATGAAGAGTTACTGTACAAAATGTATAAGGAACTCACAAAATATAACAACAAGAAAACAAACTTTAAAAGTGGGCAAATGACCTGAATATATCTTTTCCAAGGAAACATATAAATGGCCAACTGGTATGTGCCAAATGCTTACCATCATTAATCAACAGAATAATACAAATCAAAACTGGATAAGAGTTCCATTTACGTTCATAAGGGTGGCTATTATAAAATACAGACAAAATTAACAAACGTTGGCTGAAATGCGGAGAAAAGGAATCCCTTGCAGCCATGAATGGAAATTAAAAATATAGTCACAATACAACTCTGCAATTCTACTTTTTTGGGTAAATATGCAAACAAAATAAAATGAATATATTAAAGAAATGTTTTCACTTACATGTTCATTGCAACATCATTCTCAATTAACAAAATATGAGAACAACCCAAGTGTTTATGGAAGGGTGAATGGATAAAGCTAATGTTATACATGCACACACACACACACACATTCACACACACATATACACACACACATATACATCATGATTATTCATCATAAAAACAAGAAATTTCTGCTATCTGCTGTAATGGTGATGGATATGTCAATTTTTTTGTGGTATCATTACATATATGTATATTATATCAAATCAATATTCTATATCATTTAAATATTGAGAATTTTTATTTCTCAATTATAACTCAATAAAGACAGAACACTTCAATTACATACATTATTTAAAAGTTTCCCAAAACTTAGTAGCTCAAAATCAATGACTGAATTAATTTATTTATAAGTCTGCAACTTTTGGAATGCTTGGCATACATGTCCTCTCTCTGCTCCACCCTGTTTTCACTGAGACCTCTTTGGTGGAGCCTGACATTATTTGAAGATACATTCCCTCACTTGTCTTTTGGTTGAGACAGTTTTCCCTTTGCAATTGGGAAAAATCTGGTAGCTGAAACCACACCTATGAGACAACCTCTCCATATCACATGGGCTTCCTCCCAATACGTTGGCTGGGTTTAAGGACAAATATTTTGAGAATGCTTTACTTCCAGGAGGAAGCCATGACATGTTTTATGCTCTTGGAAGTGTGTACTGCATCTACTGAATTCTATTTAAGACTGATACAAGGCACAGGTCCAAGTTGTGTATGGGAATAGAGAGAACAAAATGTAGCCCCACCTCTTATGGCAATTTTGCAAATAAGGGATCTGAAATGTACTTGATTTTTAGAAAAGAAAAATCCATATTACATTTTTGTGGCCAAAGAATATTCACCATTAATATCTATGTTTTCACATACTGTGTTATTTAGGTTTCTAATATAGGACAATTGCCTATAAAAACACTAATCTTCAGAGTACCATTGAAAGGAAACTAAGATTGCTAATCTGCAAATGAAGAAACAGTATTATAAAGGTTAAATTAATTCTCTAATATTTTAAAAGATAATTGATGAAAAAAGACATTAAAATAAGGTTCTTCTACATGTAACTCAAATTACTACTAAAATTAAAATTCTGAGTACTTGCTTTTTGAGAAACAAACACAAATTCTTCAAATTTGTTGAGATAAGCTGAGTCACTGAGGAATGATAATTTCTTTTGGAAAATTTATGTTTGCTTAAACTTTATTTTTCAGTTGTTCACATTTTACTATCAATGTGGGAGTTCCGTGACCTTTAAACTAAGTAGTTCACTCTCTTTGAGTTCTTTCACTAAGTCTAAATATCATTGAGTTTAGAATCAGAAGGTTTATAATTCATCCTCACTAAATTATGAATGAGAAATTGGGGAGAAAATGAATCTTCATTGCTAAAATCATGACTGTGCAGCTCAACTGCTCAGACTTCTTGTCATCTGAGTAAAATATACCCTTCAGACTTCTTGTTATGTGAGTAAAATATACCCTTCTGTTAGATCCATTGTGGCTGGGCTTCCTATTCCCTGCAGGTGAGTGCAATCAACAATGGACAAAACCTTTTTTTTTTTTTATTTCATCATGGCATAGAAAACCTCCAAGTTGTTAAGTAAAAGCCAGTCTGCTTTCTTTTAATTTAGCAGGGTGTCAATTGCTGTCAGATAAGCTACTCGGCAGGAGCTGGCAAACTTCAATCAAAGGTGGCTATCTATTTTTGGAAATAAACTTTTTGCTGGAAGAGTCACCCATCTGATGCCTCTTAATCGTTTTTTTTTTTTTTTTTTTTTTTTTTTTTTACCCTAGGTACCTTCTTAAATATGACATAGTCTTGATCCTGGAGGTAAAAGCTGATGCTGGATCTTCTGGCCATTTTTCTGTCCCTGAAACTCAGGGGGATTCATGGTCTAGATGGGGCAGTGCAATGGAAGTTGGTATTGCCTCTTTTAGCATAGAAACACTGTGAAATACATGAGCAAAATATTCACACCTGTTGGGTTTGATGTCTTCTCTATTCTGTAAAATCTACGGACCTATGATTATAAGACAATCAATATATAGGAATTTGGTTTCTGATATGTTTTAAAGTATGGTTATTAGGACAGTAATTTATGTGATTGAGTGTAAGTAGTATAACCTACATGCTAAAACCAATAGATTTGTTCAAAACATCTGTTTTATAATTTCATTGACAATGTGCCTTAAAAGGGTAGTGTATAAGAAATGTGCAATTCCAGTAATTTTACTACTTTATTCATTGCTACTTTCTCTGATAGGGTGAATCCTTTTTTTTGTTTTCATTATCAATATCATTATCATTATTATTTGAATTGAACTCGTTTAAAATTCACAAAGATTCTTTGTTTATAGTGATAGTGAACCAGAGCAGAACGTTCATATAATTTATTTCATAACTATATAGGTTACTTTGGGATGACTTGTTTTGAGGTGATATTGTTGACACAATTCAGATAATAATTCCATATATAGCAGAGTAGAAGTAAAAAGAAAAATTTCAGTGCATTAGATTCCTGTTGGGGCTATAGCAATTACTATATATATATTTAGTGCCTTAAAGCAATTACCTTATGGTTCTGGAGGTCAGAAGTCTGAAATAGGCCCTCTGGGATAAAAGGAAGGTGTTGCTAGAGGTGCAGAACTTCTGGATGTCCTGGGGTAGACTCTGCTCCTTCTTTTCCCAGTTTCTAGGGGGAACCTATATTCTCTGCTTCACTGCTCCTTCCAGAATTCTAAAATCATTGCTCCAATCTGTACTTCCATTATTATATCTCCATCTCTCACTATGAACCTCTTGCCTCTTGTATATATTTACCTGATTACGTTGTGTCTACTTAGATAACACAGAATAATCTGCTCATACCAATATCCTTAATATATTCACATATACAAAGTCCCTTTTGCCATAAAAAAGCTAACATATTCACAACAAGTATGGGATTAAGAAATACTTATTTTACAGATTTAAAAATGGAGGCTTAGAAAAATAAAATAATTTACCAAGCTCTTTTTTTTTCTTTTTTGGGGGAGGGGGGTACTAGGGATTGAACTCAGGGGCACTACATCACTGAGCCAATCCCCAGCCCTATTTTATATTTTAGCAAGCTCTTTCAAGAGGAGTTTACTCACATCTGCTTCATTTCAAAATATTTTCTCTTTCTCATATATAATTATTGTATTATAATGAAAACAAAGGCAAAACCATCTGAAGTTTAAAGAAACCCTAGGTAATTTAGGGAAATTTTGGCTCAAAGAATAAAGAGACCTGGGGATTTAGTTCTGTGTTAGAGTATTAGAAGTTAATGTTAGATTCCCTAGGTTCAATACCTAGTACCACTAAATGTATGTATATACTTGTGTCTATTTATAATTTATATAGTGTATACACACACACAATGATATATGATAAACAGAAGCTGTGGTTTCTGAGATGATGTGCCAGCAATTACTTTTAACATAAAACCCTAAACCCTTTACAGTTTCAAGTGTATGTTCTCTTCCTCTTTTCTACGTCAAAAAGGTTTTTGTGTCTCTCATATTCATATGCACAGTTGAAGAAAAAGGATATGCAATGAAAATTAAACCTATGCCTAAATTACCTAGGCCACATTGTAATTCTTTTTTTTTTTTTTTGGTTTGGACTCTAGGAAGGGATTTGGGGAGCAATACTGTAGATACAAAGATCCCACCCTTACTGTCTCCAATATGTAGTACCTTAGTGTCGTCCATTCACGGCCCTGCTCTGAGTAAAATCAATAGTTACTTTTAACAGAAACTTGTCTACCTTTCTTTTGCAATATGTTCCCATTTCTTTGTTGTCCAAACAGAATTTTGAGCACATATCATGTACCTCTAAGATGTACCCTATGTGTACATGCAGAAATTTAGAAGCAAGTATTTCATTTTGCCTGATACTTCCTTTATGGAATATATATTTCACTTAGAAAAAATGTGTCAAAATTTCAAAAAATAAAAAAAAAAATAACTGAATTGCAATGAATAGTTTACTGAAATTTTTAAATTAAGTGAATTGAAATGAATGGTTTACTGCATTTTTTTCTGCGTTTATATACACAGTAGACTGAAAGCACTGGACTTGCTGAGCAAACTAGGAAGTGAGATGGGTAAGTTTTCAAGTGTCTAGAACATGGTACAGTTATTTATCCTCAGTAAAGGCAAGATGAACAGTTTTGTCTAACATCAAAGTGAAATTCACAAAGTCATTTTTATTAAATTGAAATTATCAAATATAACCCACTTCCTTGATCAGGTTATTTAATAAAACTTAAAAAAAAAACCCTGTTCATTGAATATACATAGTGCTTTATGGTAGTATGACCATTTTGACAATATCGCTTCTTCCTATCCAAGAACATGAGAGATCTTTTCAACTTCTAGGGCTTTCAATGTTTTTCTTGAGTGTTTATAGTTTTCATTATAGAAGTCCTTCACCTCCTTTATTAGATTAATTCCCAAGTATTTTTGTTTGAGGTTATTGTGAATGCAATAGTTTTTTAAATTACTTTTTCAGCAGATTAATTATTGGAGTATAAAGAAGATTGATTTACATATTTTAATCTTGCATCCTGCCAATTTACTGAATTTGTTTTATAGTTCTAGAAATCTTCTGGTGGAATTTTTTGTATCTTCTAAGTTATAAGATCATGTCATCAGCAAACAGAGATAGTTTGAATTATTTTCCTGTTTGTAACCCTTTAATTTCATTCTTCAGCCTGTTCCTTTGACTAGAGTTTCAAGGACTGTGTCAAATAGGATTGATGAGAGAGTATATCCCTTTTTCCTGTTTTTAGAGGAAATGTTTTCAGTTTTTCTCCATTCAGTATCATGTTGGCTTTGGGTTTGTCACATACAGCCTTTGTACTGTTGAAGTAAGTCTCTTCTATCCCTAGTTTTTCTTGTCTTTGAGAACTGAATGGGTGCTGGGACTTTTCCAAATGCTTTTTCAGCATCTAATAAGGTAATCATGTGATTCTTGTCTTTAACTCTGTTTATTTGGTGAATTACTTTTATTGATTTGCATGTTTTGAACCAATCTTACATCCTTTAGATGGATCTCACTTGATTATGTCATACTGTATTTTTAATGTGTTTTTGAATGTGGTTTGCCAATATTTTATGAGGACTTTGTGAATCTATGTTCATCAGATATATTTGCCTAAAGTTTTCTTTACTTGGTGTGACTTGGTGTGATTGTGGTATCAAAGTGATTCTGGTTTTATAGAATAAATTGAGAAGTGTTCCCTTCTTTTCTATTTCAAGAAACAATTGAGAAAGAATGGTGTGAGTTCTATTTTAAAAGGTGTGGGAGAACTCATCTGAGAATCCATCCAGTCCTGAGCTTTTCTTTGTTGAAGTGTTTTTGATAAGTGTTAGGATTTTCTAGCTTTATTGGAGAAAATAATCCAAAACAGTTTCTAATGATCCTCTGATTTCAGTATTATCTGTGGTGATATTTCCATTTTTTATCCTTATTTTTTTTTTTTAATTTGGGTCTTCTCTTTCTTTTGGTTTGTCTGGCTAAGGGTTTGTCAATCATGATACAGTCTCTATCAAAATATCAATAACATTTTTCACAAAACTGGAAAAAACAATTACAAAATTCATTTGGAAAACAAAACAAAACAAAACAACAACAAAACAGAATAGCCAAAGTAATCCTGAACAATAGGAATGATGCTGGATGCATCACAGTATCTGACTTCAAATTATACAACACAGCTATAGTAACAAAAAAGGCATGACACTGGCACCAAAACAGACATGAAGACCAATGGAATAGAACATAAAAAAAAAGCAAACTCACGCAGATACATTCATCTAATGTTAAATAATGGTGTGAAAAACATGTGTTGGAGAAAAGATAGGCTCTTTAAGGAACAGTACAGAGGAAACTGGAAATACATTATGTAGAAGAATTAAACTTGACCCCTATCTTGACCCCTGTCTACTCAAAGTGGATTAAAGACCTAAGAATTAGACCAGAAACTCTGCAACTGCTAGAAGAATATGTAGGCTTTGCACTGCAACATATTGACATAGAAACCAACTTCCTTAACAAGAATCCCAAAGCACAAAAAATAAAACCAAAAGTCAGTAAGTTGAATGAGATCAAGTTTAAAAGCTTCTGCACAACAAAGAAAATAGAGCCTAAAGAGAGATCCTATAGAATGGGAAAAGATCTTTGCCACCTGCTCCTCAGATAGGGCATCAATATCCAGAAATATATAAAGAACTCAAAGATCTTAATACAAAAAAACCCTGTAACTAATAAGTGAATGAAATGGATGGAGTCACTAAATGGACAATTTTCAAAATCAAAAATACAGGTTGTCAATATATATTTTTATAAAAATTTTCAACATCTCTAGCAATCTGGGAAATGCAATCAAAACTGTACTGAGAGTTTTATCTCACTCCAGGCAGAAGGGCTGTTTAAAAAATATAAATAATATTTGGTATTGGCAAGGGTGTGTAGGGAAACAGTACAACCATACAATATTAGTAGCACTGCAAATTAGTTCAACACTTCTGGAAATCCACATGAAGATTTCTCAAAAAACTGTAATGAAGCAACCATATGACTCAGCAATATTACTTCTTGGTTTTTGTCCAAAAATTGTAAAATCAGTGTTATAGGGACACAACAACATCAATATTTATAGCAACACAATTCACAGTATCCAAGTTATGAAACCAACCTATGTGTCCTTCATCTGATGAATGGCTAAAACACATGTGATATATATGCATAATGGAATATTACTCAGCCATAAAGAAGAATAAAATTATGGCATTTTCTGGTAAATGATAAAACTGGAACCCATCCTACATAGTCAGACAAGCCAGATCCAGAAAATCAAAGGTGGAATATTTCATCTGAAATTTTGGAAGCTAATCTAAAAGAAGAAAAGAGGTAAAGAAAAGGGGGCCACTTTCATCAAAATAGAAGAAAGATCCATGCAGTCAAGGATGATGCTTGAGGAAAAAGGAGGAGGAACAGGATAAGGACAGAACAGTGGAATGAATCTGAGCTCATTTTTCTATGTACATATAAGAATATAACACGTTGATTCTCACTATGTGTATCCACAAAGCACTATTTTTTTAAAAAGTGTATATATATATATATATATATATATATATATATATATATATATATATCTCAGAAAGATCAGTAGAT
>NW_026000174.1:37650817-37671574 GCF_001458135.2 Marmota marmota marmota | reverse complement strand
ATATATATATATCAGAAAGATCAGTAGATTAGAGGGAACAGGGGGATGGAATATATATAGAGAAAGGGTGAATATTGGGGACTGAATTAGGGCAAATTTTATTCCATGATTTTATAATTATTTCACAATTAATCCAAATGTTTTGCTGAAGTAAAAAGAACTAAGAAAGATGTTTAAAGCTGTTCATTAAACACTATGATGTTTTATGTAGTATGAACACATCTTCCAGGTCACTGTTACAACTATGGACAATAAAATTGATTATGCACTTTTTTGCTATTAGCGGATTATATACTCTTACTGATTTCATGTTTGAAATAGTGGCATTAAGGGGCGAGTTGTAATCAAATAAACTTATTTAGACACGAAGCTAGATAAGTCTCCAAGCATTTTGAGTGGCTGCAACAAAGTTCTTTTAAATAGCTCTGCATCAATTCCCTTCAGCAGATGGACAGAATAAAGCTACCTATCAGCGGCAAATTTTTGAAAATTTTCTTCCAGACAGATGACAAGAGGCATGAGCAGTCTTGCAGGTGGCTAACACTCAGGTCCTTTATGTCTACCAAGCAGATGCCACAAAGTGCTTTCCTGTCCATCAAGTGCAAATGCAAATATCTCTCTTGCTTTAATCAGAATTGATCATTGAGTTTATGAATTAAACAGGATAATATTCACCAATATTGCTTCCACATCACAGCTAGCAAGTGTACTTTTAGTGTTCTTCATAGATCTGGGACACTGACATGTCACATCCTTCTTTGGGTTTAATAACCTGTGTCCTAGACTGAGGAGCATGGTACCCAGGTGATATCATAGACATCACAGGCCTTGAAAATGTTTATGTTAGGGATAATTTATATTACTTTTTAGGAAATAATAAATAAGGCTTAAAGATAATTTTTTTCTTAAAGTATTGGAAATTTGAAAAAAAAATATATAGAAAATTAAGGAAAGTTGTACTTTTCATCAATTAATTGTTATTATTATTATTTAATACTGGAGATTGAACCTCAGGACAATTAACCACTGAGTCACATCTCCAGTTGTTTTATATATTTTATTTAGAGACAGGGTCTTGTTGAGTTGCTTAGGGCCTTGCTACATTGCTGAGGCTGGCTTTGAACTCATGACCCTCTTGCCTCAGCCTCCCCAGCTGCTGGGATTATAGACATGTGCCACCATGCCTGGTTTATTAATTAAAAATTTCCAGAAAGTATTTACCATCAGGAAGATGCCATATTCTGTGTTAGACCATGGACTACAATGTATCCAGTCCTTCTGGGAGCTTCTGCTACTTTTTCTGAGTTCGCTGAAGCATCTTTCCCATAGAACAGACTTCCAAGATTGTGCCTTATATTACACTTGATCTCCATGTCATGTATTCCTATGTCCCTCTTTAGGACCTGATATTGTGCTGTATCATTGTTTTCGTCAGCTTTTTCATCACTGTGATCAAAAGACCTGACAAGAACATTTCTAAAGCAGGAAAAATTTTTGGCTGTTGTGGTTTCAGAGGTCTCAGCCTATAGATGCTCAGCTCATTGTTCTGGGTCTGAAGTGAAGCACAATATCATGGAGGAAGGGTAACGGCAGAGGAAAGCCTCTGACGACATGGCACCAGGAAGCAGAAAGAGAAAGAGAGAGAGTGTTCCACTTTCCAGGGACAAAATTGAAACTCCAAAATGCATGTCCCCCAATGACCCACCTTCATCAGCCATACCCAACCTGCTTATAGTCACCTAATTCCTACTTGGAGATTGATGCACTGATTAGGTTAAACCTCTCAAAACCCACTCATTTCACTTTTAAACTTGTTTTTGTGTTTTCTCATGTATGAGCTTCCATGGCCAGTGTGACCAATCTAGCAGGTTCTGATGAAGGGTGAAGGGGGATAAGAAAAATAAAGACTCATGGACAAAGATTGTGAAGATATAGCTGAGGTCAGGTGGAGGGCTGCTTTCTGATGGAGAAGGAGGTCTAAAGAGTTATGCCAGCAATCTTTATTTATATATGTCTCATTATCAGATTAAAGACTATGCAAGCATTATTCTTCGTATTCAGGAAAGTTACAGAGCTAGCAACATTATGCAATTTATTCCACAGTTATATTATACAGTTGCAACGTGCAATATTAGGAGCTTTGTAGCTCTCAAGAATACCCATTGTTTAAAGTTACTGTTAACCCTCAGGCTCAGGAGCAGCACAGCTGGCAAAACATTGTGGTTGTCTAGAAGAAAGCTCCTCTATTTCCAGGAGTTGTGTGTCTGAGATCAAGTTCAAGGCTAATAAGACTCTAGCCCAGAGCCTCCTCATGAAGGCCATTAGCACAGCAGCTAGGCATCCAGCACCTTTGCACAGAAACTTTCCCAGGCACCAAACATGCCTCAGCCATGAGGTCATCAGAGACCCCAGTCTCAGACACTGCTCTCCCATTCTGTGTCTCTGCTCTCCATAGTGAGCTTTTGGGGAACACCTCATATCTAAACCATAACAACCATCATGGCTCATTTACACCATTTGTCTTTCTAATTGCTGTGTAAGATTCAAGAGATCAGGGGCCATGTCTGTACTGTTTATCAACAATTTTCCTACTGATTATTATTGATTGACCCATAATATTTGCTCAACAGTTTTGATATATGCGTAATATATAAATGTAAATAATACAAAATAAAGTAATATTTAAAATGGAGACTTGCTAAAAGAAACAATTTTAGTCTATGGCTTGGGTAAAATTTTCATATAGAGGAAATAATTTTACTTTTCAGAGAAGATCAAAATACCAAGCAAATGTAATGGCAGGTGAAAGAGAACAAGTTCATAATGCATAGCATGTTATGGAAGTTGCAAATTTAAACACGGACTGTGATGCATACGATCCAGGCAAGCAAAGCTGTGAAGCGACTGAGTGATTCTTCAGTGGCTGTGCTGACTGCAGCTGCAAGATCAGCACTCACACTTCCTCATAGTCTGTGGTAAAGAAACAACGAGCCAATGCATTTCAACAGTTTAAAATTCTTTTTTTTTAATATTTATTTTTTAGTTGTAGTTGGGCACAACACTTTTTTAAAATTTATTTATTTTTATGTGGGGCTGAGGATCCAACCCAGGGCCTTGCACATACAAGGTGAGCACTCCACCGCTGATCCACAACCCCAGCCCCATACAATTCTTAAGTTGTGTTTCTATTAGCTTCTCCTGTTCCCAAGGCTCATAGAAATGATGTGAAACAGGCCCAGGTGAATAATGCACACTGTGGTTCTATGACACAACTGAGGACCCTGAGCTTAGAAAAGACTGCCTCATCAAAGGACGTATGCCAACCTTTCCCCAACAGGGATGCATTCTCTTAATTATCTGGCCTGGACATATATCTGCCTGTGACCTGTATCTGTTTTTGACCTATTTGAAGACACCATCTCTAGTTTCCAAGGCTGACTGCTATGCCACTATCTTTGTGAAAAACCTCTGTCACAAGGTGGGAACCCACTTTGGAAAAGCCTTCCCTGCCACCTAAAGCATTTGTATTTATATATTTTTGCTAATGCGGAGAATATGGATCGAGCTATTGGGAAAGTTAGAGGATAATATTTCTATATGAGGGAGTATGAAAACATACCCTTGTCAAGGATAATGTTAAGCAGCTGTTTTTGACCTGAAATACCTAAACACGATCTACCTCAATATCTGAATGTCTTAATCCTTTAGATTTGACTTTTGAAATATATGCACAGAAATCCTTAGAAGAGTGTAACTTTGTACTTATGCTTAGAGTTTAGAACTTTTCTCAGCTTCTTTAGTATTTTATCTTTGAAATTCACAACTGTGAATTACTCTTCACATTTTATAGCACATAAACCCTTTATGGCATGCAATATTATTCTGTCCTTAATCAAATTCAAATAATCTTCCCCAAAGCCAGATTTTTTTCCTAACTTTTATCAAAGATAGTTTCTTTTTCTTACATTGATTTATTTCAGAATGGTAGCGTTTTATGAAACACTCATGTCTTTCATGAAATTTCAGAGTTCATTTATACTTAGATCCTTCTAAAGTGAAAATGTTCCCTCATGAAGATTTTCTTATTGAGGCATTAATAAAACTGAGAAGGTGATATTGGCATAGAAACTTAGCATTATTTCCTTGGCTTTCTGCATGATAAATTACACCATGGGAGTAGATGAATATTTAAAGACCAGTGAGGATGAGAAAAATATGATTTAATCTTTGATATTTACTGTTTGATGTATTTTAGGGTTTTTCATGTTTTGGTGGAATCCCTCAAATCCATAATGCTAAGTGTATATCCTCAAGGAACTTCCACTCTAGTGAGAGCAACCAAGGGAAGACACCCTTATGATAACTCATGGAACTTCCTGCAGTACTTGAATGTAAACATAAGCATGGGAGAGCTCTAGATCCTATGGAGTTTTCACAAAGTTGTAGCAGAGAAGCAATGGTAGGGCTTAGTCTTAAGGCATAAGAATGAATTGATAAGAATTGACAAACAGAATAGTATGTCACCTTGAGAGAAATATGTGAAAATAATGTAAAATTACATAACACATTAAGTAAAAGCTACAGTGTATGTAAAGTGGGGTTGAGATTGCAAGATGAAAGAGTCACAGGAAAGGAACAATATTAAGAATACAAAGTTAGGATGGAGCCAGGTCACAAAGGGCCTTGAATTTTATTTTTAGAGGAAATGTAAACCGAAAGGAAAGTTTTGACATTCATTCTCAAAAGGGTATCTTAAAATTCATGTGGGAATATATTTGATGGAGAAAAAAAGTTGATAAGCAATATAATGAGAAATGAAATCAGGGCCTTAGAAATGAAAACTGAAAAAATAAAGAGATGTTTCAGAACATCTCAGTTTTCAATTTGTTAGTGTTTGGCTACTGGATGATTTGTGTATGGGTATTGGAGAGTGGATGCAAGGAAGATGTTGAGTCTTGGTTTTCAAAGTAGATATTTATTAGTGTACATGGAAGACCAGATATGAATTGGGCAATGGAATTGTGGCATGTTGAAAAAAGGAGACACAAGGTCATCAAATTGTCCGTTAGATGCTGTCATGTGTTCTATGGAATAAAGGATTTTATTAAAGCTGACAGACTAGTAGTAACTTCAGTGAAAGATTTGAATTTAGAAAACAGATATGAATAATCTGTTTCATATCCCCCTTGGCACTTCATTAATGGAGTTGCAAACCAACAGACTAGAATATAAAAAAACTTACAGTATTTTTAATAGTGTTGTGAGGCTCATTATCAGAAAAGCAATATATATCATATATCAGAAGTATATATCCTATCTTGAAACTTTGCAAAATCAAAACACAAAATAAATCATGTTTGTTTTCTTCTCTTATGCAGTAGGGAAATTTTATTTGGTCAATGTAATTGATATGTCATATTAATAATTAACATTGTTTTTGAAGTACAGGGCACTTTCACTGTTGGAAAAGTAAACAATTTTAAGCACTGCACTTCAGAAAGCACTGCCTAGAGAGTAGTGGATCTTAATAAATATTTGCATGTATGCCTGCAGTGCAGAACAACTCAATTCTCCATGTTATCTGTAGACTATAGCATGCCAATAACATTTTAAATCAATGCAGAAATTTGAAAACTTAAGTTTTCCTTGTTGTATTTTAAGAACATCATAAGCTTTAAGCTGATGTTAAGCTTATAGTCAAATACAAGGTCTCATATATGATGTAAAATTTTGTGTGTGAAATGGTGTTTCCCAAGAGTTAACTCAGCTCTTACCTAGGAACATTCAAAGAACATAGGAGTTCAGTGTGTCACTGAATATGCAGCTGCTCCTCTGAGAGTCTTGTAGTATCTACTCTGGATTACCAACTAAAGATAACTTGTCTTCCCTGCCAAACTCAAACCACCTAGAGGATGTGCCTCTACCTTAGGTGTAAAATTTGGGGGTAATACCTCAGTCTTGGAGGGGCTGGGCTTATTCAAAATATACAAGACTGTTTAGCATCTTAAAAGTGTGATTTAGGATGAAGGGAAATCTGTGATCTCAAGTTAATTAAAAAGTCGTGATAGATAGACTGAAGAAAATGGAATTTGGCTCAAGAAGAACTGGGTTTATTTTCATCCTGGTCATGTCACTTATTTTCTGCATGGTTTTGAGCAAACTATTGCTCACTGTATTTATTTTATCATTCAAAGATAATTACCTTGTTATAATGATGTATTAGGTGTCATTCCTGGCTTTAATAATACAGACAAAATTAAGAAATACTTTTTTTTACTCTCAGGGGCTGATATTATTGCAGTGGAGTCAAAAAATGAAAGAGAAGAAAAGAAGATTATATGATGGAGATTGTTGGATGTGTTGGCAGTCATGGATGAGGTAATTATATAAGATATTTTTAAGCAGATGTCTTTGGAGCTAACAACTGCAATGATGAGGATCCAGTCAAGGGAGCTTTCAGTTCATGGTTCTCCCACTACATTGCTAGAACCATATCTGCCTCGTTAGATGAGAAGTTTTAAAATGTTAGCACAAGTGAAGTGAATCATGAGATATTTGCAAGAAGATAAGGTCAGTGGTGAAGCACATTTGAAAATGTGACCCTATTTTCTTGGGATTACTCTGCCTCTCACTAAACCTACACCATCACTAGTTTCATAGCTAAACTGTCTTCATACTCTGTGTGACCCTGGATATTTGGCTAGTTCTGTCAAACAAGATTCATGTTATAGACTTGACCTTCTTTATTTGAAAAGTAGCTATTTGCTCCTCAACACCTAAACTGGCTTTCTTAAAAATAAGCTTTTCAAAAAAAAATCCTGCTTATTTACTCATAATTTCTTTCATTTACTGTTTTTTTTCCCCACATCTTTTAGTTTGTAAAACAGAGAGCAAGGTGCTTTAAGGTTATTCAAAGCTACAGTAGAATGAAAATAGTTGGGGCATAGGGATGTATAGCAGAGAGCCATGGTTCCAGACATTTTTCATTGCATGGAAATTATAGGAAATGGCGACATTATATATAAATTGTTGTTTATGAAATTATTCTAATAAGAGGACAAAATGTTAAGGAGTTAATAAATGTAGGAGGAGTAGAACATACATTGTGGTTTCACCACTGGCAGTTTACTGAATCCCCTCTTCCTTGTTGTGGTAGCACACAATTGACTGCACTGTATTAGACCTTAAGGACACTGTTGGAACATTCCTTTTAACCTCTTCCATTATTATTTTTTTTTAATATCAGAAAGAAAGTGTTATAGTGGTAAAAACAAAGGGGAAAGGTGACATGTGAGGAGAGCCTTAGAAAATAAATAAGGAAGGAAATAAATACTTCCCAGAGTACAATATATTATATGATAGCAATTATGATAGCAATCTTATAAAAATTGTGTAGTACACATGTGCACACACACATAATGTATGTACATAACATTCATTTATTTTATATACTAGAATATATATATTCTATTGCTACTGAGAAAATTTCAAATTAAATGCATATTCCAATTCTCTTTCATACTTACTGTAAGGGGACAAATAGATGAAAATTAGATGAGGATGGTGAGAACATGCAGTTAAGAGAATTACACTATAAAATGAGGCCATTGTACTGACTCCCCACATGCATTCTTTGCCAAAAAAACAAAACAAAACAAAACAAAAAACAAATGCCAATCAGCCTGCAGGCCCACCTAGCCTGAGGGAATAGGAAATATTACATTCTTCAACAAACTGAAGCAGGGTGCAGAAGGTCTGGCAGTCAGTGTAGACACTTTCCAGCTTAAGGGGTTGCTAACAAGGGAGTCCACTTTCCAAAATAAGTGATTACCCCCTGTGCTGCTCCTTCCTGCCCTTAGAAACTTATATGGAGAAGAAAGAAAAGGTGGGGAGTATTCTGGGGGTCTATAAAAAAGCAAGACACATCCACTCCTGCGAACACCTGACTCTGGTCCCCCTTCTCTCTGGAGAAGTCTACTATCTCTGTCCCTCTCTTAAATAAAACTTTATTTCCATGCTTGTCTCAATAATTTTTCCCGTATTTAACAAAACTGGAGAAAGGAGGATCCTTTTCTGATCTCCAAGACCAATATCACTATTAAAACATTTAAAATATGGTAATATCAAATGCTTGTGAGAATATGGAGAAAATAGATCACTCACATACCTTTACTGGACATGTAAAAGATTAGTTTTAGTGTCTTATGACTATTAGAAAATAGTAGTCGGCAGTTTGTTGTAAAACCAAACATTGCAACTATCAGATAACTCAGCAATTCACTCTTGGTATTCTTCTCAGAAAAATAACATATTAAAAAATACAGATGTTTGCAGCACATGTATTTATAATAGCCCCAAACTGGAAATAACACATGTGTTCAATGGGCAAATATATAAACATACACTCTATGAATACTACAGATTGTTTAGCAATCACATACATATATGGACAGTTTTTATACGCAAAAACCTAAATGAAACTACAAGGAATTATACTGAATAAAAAGTCCAATTGCCAAAGTTCACAAACTCTATGATTCCATTTATGCAGCCTTTTTGAATGACAAAATTATAGAAATGGAGAACATCTCAGTGGTTGCCAGAGGTCAGACATGAGATAGGAGACAATAGTAGATGTGGCCATACAAGGCATTGTAAGGGATCATTCTGAAAAGGTTCTCCTATGTTTCTTCATCAGTGCTAATACCCTGGATGCAGTAGTGTGATATGTAATTTTATAACATGTTATCTTTGGGGTAAAATGGTTCAGGAACTAATGGGAATTCCTCTGTATTTATCTTATAATTCATATGATAGTATGTGAATTAGCAATTATCTCAAAATTTAAGAAAAAAAAATAAACAATAGCAATACACACATACTGGGAATTTAATTAATTTAATTGCCTCATCTTTTCTTCCCTCCCACACACATAAAAAGAACTAGTAAATGTTTTCATTTACTATAATGAAAAATAATTGAGGATCCTGTTGTTCAGAAAGCAAGTTATGGTAGAGAAAGATCCATGGGGTAGAATTTAGATGATCTAGTTGATTTCTGTACAGTGATCCAAGGAATGAACCATTTAATCTTTAGACTTTCTTTATATGACAAAATAGTAGACTTGTTTAGAAGATCATAAAGTTTGCTTCTAATGAGGACATGATAATTGAATAAATCTCAGTAAATCTCTAAAACATATAGTGTAATTATTTCCTACAAATTGAACTTTCCTGGTTTTAAAATAACTTACTTATTCTTATATTTCAATATGTGAGCTATGTTCTTCCATAAAATCCCACTGTGTTTTCATACAATATAATATAATAATTGAGGCATTAATCATTATCAATTTATTAGCAGAATAGATTACAATTATGCATTGTCTTACATTTTAATGTCAAAATAAAAATCTGTGGTTATTATGTTCTCCAATTTTCCATAAGAATATGAGCTCAATATTTCATCTAGTTTCACTGAACAAAAAACGAAGGCAACTCTGATACCTGAAACCTTCACTGGCATAAATATGAATGTGTACACAAGCACCTGCAGAATATTATTCAATTTATTCAGAACATTTAGGTCAAGTGGCCCCCTGCTGTTTTGAGTTAAAATACATTCTAAATGTGTATTCTAATTGTTCAAAGATGTATTGAAATTTATGTTAAGAATGGTGTTCAATACAATTAAATATGTCTGTGGAGGCTTATTATGAAAAACCTGTACAAGTTTATATTCCTATTAGATTTCTACCCTATTAAAGGCAACGACTCATAAGATCATCTTTGTGACTTATTGTCAATAAGTTTTTCTCATGAACATTTTGATAAATACATAAGTTATAAGAAAACAAGAGCTCTGGCATTCTGGTACCTCTCTTCTTCCCTTCTGAGTCTGAACAGTCCACACAAACCCTTCTCCAGGTTCTTTGAACACATGTCCCTTTTAGAGATAGGCACTGTCTATAATAACACTGGCCTTGAATCAAATAAAATTAACTGATAAGCAAAATCAGAAAAATGTCTTTCAGGGATAAAGGAAAACTCAAAACAACAAAGACAGGTCATTTATCTTTCTATAAAGTGACTATAACTGCATGTTTAAGCAACATTAATGATTTTCTTTGGGTGAGGATTTTTTCTTTTTTTTCAAGAATTAAACTGTTTTTCCCTTCAGTACTTCCTCATCTACTAATGTCATAGAATACCACTCAGGTTGGTCCACAATGCTTCACTCTGATACAGAATCATTATTGAAGCCCATGTCACTTGTGTTATTGGCTGGAAAGTTAGTTTACATCTCTAATAAAAGCCAAAACCATTTAGCAAAATATTTGCACCATGGGTTACAGGGATAATTTAATAAATGTTATAGGTCTCGTATCCTCTCAGTCTTTTGTAAGTCAAAATTCAACTCTACTACTGTAGCATCCCAGTCTTACTGATTTTACTTGTGTTATGGTAATTGTGTGCCTTTGGGATCTAGGAATGGCTTAAAGAAGACAAACACTGAATTGAATGCCAGCAATTTTGTAGGTTTTGTTATCCTTTCGCTGTCAAAAAGTCACACAGAAAATAAACTCTAATCTGCCTCTAAGCTGTAAATTATTAGCCAAGTCTTAGAGGTATTAGAAATTCTTTTTCTTAGGACAGTGCAGTACAAGATATTAAATTTTTCCCCGGTTTCACTCTTCTTTCAAACCATGTAGCAACTATGTAGATGAGTGATGTCACACTAGCAACATTATTAAGGAAAATAGGATAAATCAGCTTGGCTTGACAAGATTTGCTTCTATATTATTGTTATCGTCCTTAATCATATGACTTCTAGCATATTTACACACACACACACACACACATAAAGGAAGGAAGGAAGGAAGGGAAAGAAAGAGGAAGAAAGAAAAGATAGATACAAATATGACTTCACATGTGTTTTACTGTGGCAATCACAATTACAATAAGGATCTTTCAGTTGAGCTTAGTGCTAATTGATGTTTTACAATTCTTAATACTTATATCTTTTTAATCTTGTGTTACAAGTAAAGTTTGATTGCTTAATGGAGCCTGCTCCACAGGTTGGGTTGCTATATCGTTTCTGCTGCTTCTGCATCTGTTGGATGGGTTTTGGCTGCATACTCCCTTGCCACCCTATGCTTCTGGCACTATCCTGGGTGTAAGCAAGGGGAGGGGCAGCTTTGGTGTCTTTGCTCTGCTTAATCTCAGGACATGCCATGTAAGGGTCATACCTGCCCTGGGCTGGCAACACCAAGATATGTATGGTTGCTGATAAGCCAGAAGCTGCCTCTTGAGAGTGGTGAGTTGCTCCTTCATCCCTGATCCAGGTATTCAGTGCATCCTGGTGTAGAGGTTTAATAACCATTGGAAGACACCCATCTACCATGAGTTATGATGTTGATTCCTTTGAAAGGAAAGACATGGGTCTCACAGTCAGAGCTTGCCTGGTGGAATGGTTGAGAGGCTAGTAGGTGGCATAATAGTTTGCCCTGGGCCATCAGGCTTGTGAAAGAACAAAGTTCATTGGTGCCTGTTGAGTGCCTGAACCTGTCCTATAATCATGACTTGTCATAGAGCACGCCCTTGACCACACCTGTGGGTTGAGTTGAGAGATATTTTTTTCAACTTTACAACCTTCCTAAGTCTGATGTGTATTTGCTACACAGGCCAATTTCAGGAAATTTCCCTGGACAAGGCATCAAATACGAATTGTATCATTTCATGATTCCACGTGAAAAATAATTGTTCTGAATATTTGCATTTAAAACAACTGGATTTATATAATACAGATGAATAATTTTTAAAAAAGCATTCTAGCATGATATTCTCCAACTACATCTATTTACTAGAAAATCCCATAATTTCATTCTTCTATAAAGCTGAGTAATATTCCATTGAGTATATATACTACATTTTCTTTATCTATTCATCTATTGAAGGCTTGTTCCATAGTTTAGTAATTATGAATTGAGCTGTTAGAGATATTGATGTAGCTGCATCAGTGTAGTATGCTGATTTTAAGTCCTTTTGATTGAGTTGGAGAATATCATGATAAGTGAAATAAACCAATCCCAAAAAAACAAAGGATGAATGTTTTCTCTGATATGTGGATGCTATTTGACAGTAAGGGAGGGAGGTGCTATGGAAGAATAGAGTTACATTAGATTAGGTACAGGAGAGTAAAGGGAGGAAGGGGGATATGGTGTTAAGAAGAATAGTAGAATAAAATAGACATTATTACTTTATATACATATATGACTTCATGACTGATGTGATTCTATAACATATACAATTAGAAAAATGAGAAATTATACCCCATCTATGTATGATATAACAAAGTGCATAAGTGCATTCTACTGTCATAAATAAAAAAATTAAAAATGGAATTACAGTTACAACATGCAGTAAATGTCTGATAAATGTTAAAAACAAACAAACAAACAAACAAAAGATGTCCAGACTAAGGTTTTCTACTTGGAAGGTGTACCATGTTAACTTTTATTATGAGACTCTGAGGATCTCAGTTTGTTGGTGATATTTTTAATATCATTTTTAACTGAAATAATAAAATGCTTATTGTAGGTGAAAAAGTAAGCATACTAATAATTTCATATTTTAATATTTTCTTTATTTGGAATATTAAGTAGAAAATGAAAATACCATGGAAGATTGAAATACAGACCACCAAAAAAGAAATAATGGAAAGAGCATATCTGTGAACTCAGGCCTTTGGATCCAGCCATGGTCTAAGAGATTAACATTTTAGAAATATTGATTTAGGAAAGTAATACCATTAGTTACATTGCCACTTGTTTCTCTGTTTCTTTGGCTTGTGTCTGTATATTATATCTAAAAAAAATCATTTCCATAACCAGTGTCATGAAGTTTTCCCCATGTTCTCTTCTAGGAGGTTTTTGATAAAAAATTTAAAGTTTTATTTCAGGTCTTATGTTTGAGTCTTGAACCCATTTTAATTTGATTTTTAATATGGTGAAGGTGAGATTCGGTTTTACTCTGTGGATGCGAATATGCACCCAACATCAGTTTTGGGGAAGTACTCATCTGTCTATTGTATGTCCTTGGCACCTTTGTCAAAGATCAGTTAATCATACATGCATCACCTTCTTGGCTTTGTATTTGTTTTCATTGGCATATGTGTCTTTTTTTGTATTATAACTCACAGAAATTGAGAATAGAGTTTACCAGTGTCCCCGAGGATAAAGGAAATGGGGAAATATTGCTTAATAGATACAGAATTTTGGTTTTAAGATGGGTGAATAAATCCTGGAGACTAATCAATGTGCAGCCTGATCACTATAGTTCACAGTAACATAGTGTGTACTTGAAATTTGCTAATAGAGTGGATTTCAAGGATTCTCATCACCTATCCACACCTGAAAACAGCATAACTACGTGAGGTAATAAATGTGTTAACTAGCTTGATTGAGACAATCATTTTGCAATGTATACATATACCAATGAATTGTGGTATATATCTTAAACATTTGTAATTTTTATTTGTCAATTTTAGCTCAATGAAACTAGAAAATATTATAAAATTCCTGTTACCCCAAAATATATAAAATTGCAGTTATATAAAATCACTATGCTTACAACCCTACTTAAATGATAATAGTATGTAAGTTTAAGGTTGGGGGTGCAGAAACACTCCCATAATAAAAGACCTAGCTAATATCTGGGCAAAAATAATTACTGATGTTCTTGTTATTGATCCACTACTTTCACATTTGCTATACCTAAAAGAGAAAAGTGTGGCTCCAATTATCTTTCTGGCTTGGTAAACTAGTGAACTATTATAAGGATCTGAGTGGTTTGTCATAATCTGGGTAAAGAACAGAGCAAAATTAAAAACTGTGATGTCCCAGTGTCGAACCTATATTTATTTTCCATTCAACACAAGTGGAGAAGAGGTGGCTGCTCAGGGCTCTACAACTGAGACTCAAAAAACATGGATGGACAACAGGGTCAAGGAAATCAGAGGAAAAATATAATTTGTTCTTTACATTTTTTCAATTTTCCATGTGCATTTCAAAACACATCAGATATAAACATTCAACACATAGGAATGAGACAGAACTCTTAAGATTGATGGAGATAAGAAGCCAGACAGTAGGTAGAACTGACTTTGAACTTCAAAACAAAGAGAAAGAGCAATGTTGATATCTGTTCTGTGCTTTTTAAAAGAATGCTCCTGGCATGATGGATTCCCATTAATTTTCTCCTGAAAGAAGTAGCTGACTGCTGAGAGAGAAAAGCTCTGTTACTAAATCTTTTATTCCCTCTGATGAGGAGGACAGAGAGGCAGACTTGCCTGAGAGGTCTGTTTCAGAGAGCAAAGGAACAAGGAGTGCTAACATTAGGAGGAAACTGAAATGAGAAAGATGCTAGGGAGAGAAGATATTTAGAAAGACTTCTGCAGAAGTAAGAGGTGAAGGCTGATCCCCAGAATATTAAAGATGACTGTGAATCAAGCCATCCACAGGATGAGCAATGGAATGATCCAGAGTGAGAAAAAATAAATCATAGAAATAACTCAAGAAACCTGAGTGTCTTTTTGCAAAAAAAAAAAAAAAAAAGGATTTAATTTTTTAAAACAGTAGCAAGTCTAAATAGTTGATTCATAAGTATATATATATGTATAGACAGATTAAGGGAAGCAAATCATTTTTAAGTATGTCAACCCTAAGAAAAGAGTAATTCTGGAAAGAAATCTTTCACCCCTTGAGAACATCATTGTGACAAACTCACTTTGGGTCAACTGGACACTGCAATGAAATTGGTAAGAGCCTTTTAAAAAATATTGCTTGACAAATGAGTGAATAGGTGGATAAAGAATTTCTGCTTTGATTAACAGATGCTAGATGTTGAAAGAGACTTGCTAAAAGTGTTCGGAGATAAAGTTGTGTTTTAGGATTTTACACAACATTAGATTTATTTTATTTTGTTTGAGTTTGATCCTGATGGCTGACTTTGAATACATAGAATTATCTGGTGCACTAAGTGGCTGTTATTTGTGCAAACTGGGTTTAATACTTTATACTAGCATCTGCAAAATTTGTTTTAGGGTAGATGATGTTGGCATTAGGTAGTCAATGTTTTTCACTGTGGCATTTCTTGGCTTCTGTTGAGGTTAATGATCTTTATTTGGGAAGCAGGGGAACAATAGTATTTAAAGAAATGATTTTAAAGATTCAGAAAAATAGTTTATGATTGAAAAAGCAGGAGAAAATTTTAAAAAATAGAATAGCAGAAGATTTATTGGAGCTTTCTCCCAAATAGCAAGTAAATCAAGACTCATTCTTTAAGAAAAATAATAACTTAAAATTGAGAGTAAAACTTTGCTAATTGTTAAAATTGCCAATATGTTATTTGGACATAAAATTAATGCAATCAACAGGTCTTTGTCAGCACAAAACACTTTTCAGTTAAATACCTTTTTCTTCATTCTTCAGGTTTTAGCTTGTTGTCACTTTCTACACAGAAATTACTTTGATACCACCCCTTCCAATCTCTGAATTGGATTTCCTCACTAAATATTTTCCAATGTTCTTGTTATCCTTTAAGATTACAATTGAAAACATAGCTGTGTGTAATCACTAAGATCACCAATCAGGGATACTATGCCATTCTATCAAATATATAAGATTTGCTATAGTAACTGAAACATGGAAAACATATAAAAATATGAATGACTAACAACTATTTTTAGAATATGTCCTATTTGCCAGTTATAAGAATTTTACATGTAATAAGTGATTTAATCAACACAATAAGCCTGAGTTTGGTAATGCTATGTACCTTTCCTTTAAGGATGAAGAGACTGAAGTTTAATTATAACCACACTTTCACGAATTGTAAGCAGAAATATTCAGAGAGACTGGATCATAAAATGGCAAAGAATTCATGTGAACAGCATATTATGTAGGCATTTCTCATGAGAATTACTGGGCTCTGAACTGCAGAGGAAATTTTTGAATATTCTCAGACACCTGCCTGAAAAGTTTACCAACAAAGGTGCTTTCCACTTACAGGCATTTTGAGTCATCCATATGAGAAATTAGTACACATTATTACCCAAGAAAACTTGCAGAGATAATATGCAAGCTTTTTTAAAAGTAAACAAATGAAAATCTCTTAATATAGAACTTAAAGAAGTGTTTGTAAGAACCCATAAACAAAGAAATTGTTGAGATTTACATAATTATAGGACAACTTTTTTTACTCTTTGTCCATTGTTACAGATTTTTTCAAATGACCCACAGATATTTATTTCTTTTTCCTTTTTTTTTTTTTTGGCAAAACACTCATCAATTAATTAATTAATTAATTAATTAATTAATTTTTATTTTTTTGGTACTGGGTATTGAACCCAGAGGCACTTTAGCATTAATACACATCCCAAGTAGTTTTATTTTGATGTTTTATCTTGAAATAGTGTCTTGCTCAGTTGCTGAGGCTGGCCTAGAACTTGTGATCCTCTTGCTTCAGCTTCCCAAGTCACTGAGATTATCGACAATGCTAGTGCTTACATCCTTATGTAAATTCTACCAGAATAAAAAATAAATAAATAAATAATAAATAAATGTCCCATTCAGGACATTTATCATTACAGCCATTTTAAGCACATAATTAAATACATTCACATTGCTTTGCAAGCATCACAGGTTTAAATATAATTATATCAGATTTTGATGACTTTTAAAAATGTGGTTAAATATATAGAGAAAAGTGTGCACATCAAAAGCATGAAGCTGGATTATTGTCCATTAGCTGCATACAGCCCTGTCACCAGAACCCAGACTGAGAACGGTTGTTTCCAGCACCCCCAGTTTCCATATCCCCACACATTTAAGATTAGTATTTTTGAACAAATAAATAAATGAATGAATAAAATCGGCATATTTATGCTCCTGAGGACCTTTAACTTCAATTCCTATTAGGTGTTCAGAGAAAGAGGAATCAAATTCATCTTTAGGAGTGAATATTCTTGTCAGAAGGAAAGCCACACTAAAGTTTTGGGGTAATGACACTATAGTGCTCTCAATATGCAAGGCAAAGAACAATCCCTTCTTATTATGCTTGCAAACACTTCTGTGTGTTTGAGATTGTTTAGAGAAGAAAAAGAAAAGAAGCTTGAAAGCCTTTGATATTTTCAGGAGTGTTGTGCAGTTTAAATCCCTCAGTGTTGCAAATGACCCTTCCTTCCACCTATTTTGTGTCTTTATGACATGTGTCAGTATTTGCCCACATGTCATTTTACAAATGTGGTGCTCTTGTCATCCTGATACGTTTAATTCAGAGTCCTGTACATTGTCTCCTAACATGAGTTTTGTCTTCATTTCATGTGTCATTCATTATGGATGGTTTGTTTTAAGTGCTGTTGTAGGGTTCAGACATTGCAGGAATACAAATTTGAAGGTGTATTTGTTCAGAATTTTTTAAACTATATCTCCATATTTCCCATCCTTCTCTCATTCAATACCCACTGTTTCTGATATATCACAATGATTTATTGTAGTTGTGTACTAAATTATTCGTGTTTATGTATGTCTGCACACCAAACATGCATATAACATAAATTTCCAGATGATTACTTATTCAATATTTTTTAAATGGGTTCATGTATGATAGCACAAACCACTGGGTTCATTTTAAACTTGTTTGGATAAAACGTCATTACTTGGGAACATGAGAATATGTTTAAAATTTTGAACAAATAGGATATAGCCCGTAAGTTCAAATTTTTATTAATACTTTCACTGAACACTGAAACAGCTGTTAAAAGAACATCAACAATGAATGACATCTGAAATGAGGACAAAAACAAGAGGTTAGGAGATAATAATCAGAGCTATGAATAAAAGGATCTACAATCTTGAAACCACATGTGGGGAGCCATGAATCATAAGGGGAAATCCAGCCACCTGGAAACAGTTACTTTCACCAGAGAGAATGGAGTCAAGACCTCACAGAAGTGAGAAAGATCAAACTCTCTTAGGATTGCCACTTGGAAAACCTTGTAACTTTTGGTAGTTGTAAAAAAAAAATCTCATTATCTCAACATTCTTATGTGTAAAATGAATTTATCTTGAAAATTGTCCAAGGCTAAATGACTCTGAGTATACAATTATCTACTTGAAATTTGCAATAATGTGTGTTCAATATGTTCTAACAGTGTTCATTATTCCTGTTCTTATTATTAAGCTTTACATTTATCAGTGTTTGTGTTCATAATACCTCTGTGAAGGATGGCCTAATTTCTGTCTGATGAAAAAAATCAGACTTCAAATATATGTACACAGTTTTGTTCAGTGAAAATAAAAAAAAAAACTTCATTTATTAAGCACACATGGCACACACAACGGGAAGTCCTTTATCATCACGACTGTATGTATTGTATTCTGTGCTCTTATGTGTCTCATTTAACATCCAAACAGAGACAGAAGAAAATGTAAATATTTTCCTAATACTATGTCATCAATGTATAACACAGCCACAATAATCCCATGACTATGTGATTTCTCCAGTTAAAAATAATTTTGCAAGTATTATTGATGAAATAACAATTCCATTCTTATCAGAACATTTATAAAATATTTTTATATATTATGTGCTTCAATATTCGTTGGCCTTGATAAAAATACCTGATTTGTTTGATTTTTGTGACTCAAATCTTTATAATATCTTATTTTTAACAAATAAGGACTGGGGATGTTAGAGCACATGCCTAGCATGTGTGAAGCCCTGGATTCTATCCCCAGTACTGGGGGGAAAAAAAGAAAAGAGGAAATAGCAACTCAAGTAAATGGAGACATTGATAAGGTAGGACAAAGGCTGAGTGAGCAGGAGCTCATTTTATACTGTTGGAAAAGCCAGTTATTCACGTGTCTTCCAAGTCTACCTCTAGAGATACTACGTGGGGAGCTTAAAATGAGCCATGTTGGGAATATTTATACTAGGGAAGCAGGCAAATACCACAAATGAGAGTCACTTCCTCTCCAGAGCTGCCTGATGAGCACACCATTGATGTATGTATGTATGTATGAATGATTTTCCAAATGCAATTTTCTTTTCTTCTGTATTTCTATCATGATATGAATATGCAACTTGAGATCTACTCTCAACAGATTTCTAAGTGTACAGCATAACATTATTGACTAGATGTACAAGCAAGGTCTTTCATCTACTTTTCTATATAGTCCTTTCTAAGAATTGCCTTCATTTTTTAAACAGTTGAAAAAATCAAATGAAGATTTTTTTGTAACATGAAAATTATATGAAATTAAAAAAAAAAAATCAGTGTTCCTAAATAAAGTTTCCAAAGTCACATTCTTTCATTTATATATGGATTTTGACTGGTTTAACACTGTATCTCTCTTGACTGATACTTGCACTAATGCTTTATTGGAGTTAACATGATGTATAATTGTGTGTGTGTGTGTGTGTGTGTGTGTGAAAGAGAAAGAAAGAGAGAATGTCTAAGAACACATTTACACCCACTTCCCTTTAGTTTATATAGTTCAAGAAGGTAAAAAAGAATTAAATTCACCAATATATCATAAATGTATTATAGTTCCTAACATAGTATGTACTCACTGAATGCATTCTAAATAATATGTAATTTATTTAATTGTATTAACAAAATTATTTGTAGGCTTACAGTGTATTAGTTTTAAAAATTCCTTACCATCTCCCCACTACAGTTTTTCAAAACTTTTTGTTCAGTAAAAGTGAGAACGATGGCATCAAAAGAGTTTCTGCCATGGCATATAAAGAAAAACTCAAATGCCTAGAGAGTTGACTATTTTTGTATGTTCCTCTGTGAATTTTCTTTATTTTTTAAATAATGGAATGAAATCAAAAGAAGGATTTTTTGTGACACATGAAAATTATATGAAATTCAAAATTCAAAGTCCACAAATGAAGTTTCCAAAGTCACATTCTTTGATTAATGCCTTGCCTCTGGCTGCTTTAACATTTTCTCTTCGGAGCAGAGTGGTTGTAACAGAGATCATATAGCCTGAACAATGTAGATTTAATATTTAGCTTTTTACAGGAAATGCTTGCAAACTCCTGCTGTAGAACTGCTTCAATATTAGAGTCTAAGTGAAGTTTCATTTTCCCTTGGGGCAGATGAGTTACACTTCCTTCTATGAAGGCAAAATTTAGCCTCCTGTGTATTTTACTAGCAAGATCAATAGATACAGCTAGGTGAGAGCTGGATCAAACTGACTTATTTGGAAACCTAAAACTGTTTTGCTCTAGGTGTGTGTTCTTGCACCAGGTCCTTGTTTCCTACCTTTCTTTGCCTTCTCAACACACAGTTTACAATCCTCATGAAGTGAGGTGGATGCTATATTTACACATTCAAACTTATAGTTGTAAAGTAGCACTTATAGGAAGGTACAGATTTTTCTCCCTTTGGGAGAAGATCTGTAACTTTTATCTTATTCACTAAGCTGTGTTGGATTCTTAAAAACAGGAATTTTTACATATCTGGTGTGGTACGCAGGATGAAGCAAAACCTCCAATGTCCCTTGGACCCAGTGTTTGGTTAATGTTTGGCTTTAGTACCCACTTTGAGGATGGCATTTCCTGTGGCATCTACTCAGTATATTTTCAAATTTCAAATGCCCATCCAGAGAGAATTGTCCTCTGTTCTTCTTTTCTTTTACATATATATATATATATATATATATATATATATATATATATATAT
>NW_026000174.1:37551094-37650796 GCF_001458135.2 Marmota marmota marmota | reverse complement strand
ATATATATATATATATATATATATATATATATATATATATATATAGTAGATGGACACAATACCCTTATTTTATTTATTTTTATTTGGTGCTGAGGATCAAACCCAGTGCCTCACACGTGCTAGGCAAGCCCTCCAACACTGAGCCATAATGCCAGCCCTTATCCTCTGTTCTTGAAGCTCAATTTTGCAATATAAATCTTATTTGTTTCCCAAAATGTAAAACAGAAATGATTTCTCTGCCTTATTTTCTCCTTTGATAAATTATAAGCACTATATTAAGAGATGCTATCACTTTCTAAAAATAAAATTTTCCTGTCAGAAACCACAATCATTTCCAAGGCAATTCTAGTAACTTGCAGAGACTAATTGGTTTTCATTTCTTCTTCCCCATGGAGGGTGAAAGTTTCTTAGCAAGTACTTATGGAAAAAGAAATGTAACACAGTATTTCGTATATAAATATAATTTTATAATTAATTCCAAGTATACATAAAAGAAATTAAAATAGGTATTCCTTAGGGCTACCTCTGTTGACAATCTCAAAAACAAAAACAGCTTGGAAAATAAAATTGCTGTTGACATTTAAATTATTTTTCAGACATGTATTGAATTTAAAATGATTTCTCCTGAACTGAAATATCTCTTGGAACCATGTAGTCTTTTGCACGAAAGGATGCTCTTTGGAAACCAAGGTAAAGTGGAGTTTGAGCCTCAGATGAGCTGACACTATGTGGTGGGGAAGAAGATAGAGACAAATAAATAATTAAGGCATGATCAAAAAATAATCTTTCAAGATATTCAAGATCATTCTTTGTAATACCACCTTCTGGTTTATCTGTGACTTGTCCCACTTCAATTTTGAGGCCAATATTTTGAAAAATATTTTTGAAGGACATTTAACTTGAACCACAGGAATCTGTATTGAGAGATAGGAAACATATACCAGGTATTAGTCATAACAACAGAACTTAGTCACTTTTCCTTGGCCAGAGGCTTGTTTGTCCCATTTTCAGCAGTCAGTACCTACTGATCTGCATCACACTGTTTTCTCCCATCTGCCAATTTGTCCCAGTGTTGAGTTCATTGTCTCCTTTGAAGCTTGTGATTCTCATGTGACAATCAAATGTGCACAGATAAAAGTTGACCAACGATTCAACAATTTAGGTCTATTCAGCCAGGATAAAAACATGAAAATGGAGGAAACCAAGTATATAGGGCCCAGGTTAGCATAAGTATTTCACAGACAAGGGAGGACATTGAGTTGAAGAAATGACAATTACTTAAGTTTTTTTTTAATTTATATGACAGCAGACTGCATTACAATTCATATTACATATATAGAGCACAAATTTTTCATATTTCTCGTTGTATAGAAAGTATATTCACACTAATTCATGCCTTCATACATGTACTTTGGATAACGATATCCATCACATTCAAACATCATATCTAACCCCATTCCCCCTCCCTTCCTTTCCAGCCCTTTGCCCTGACTAGAGTTCATCTATTCCTCCCATGTTCCCCTTCCCTGCCCCATTATGAATCAGCCTCTTTATGTCAGAGAAAACATTCAGCATTTTGTTTTTTGGGGATTGGCTAACTTCACTTAGCATTATCTTCTCTTACTCCACCCATTTATCTGCAAATGGCATGACTTTATTCTCTTATATTGCTGAGTAATATTCCATTGTTTATATATGCCACATTTTCTTTAATCCATTCATCTACAGAAGGGCCTCTAGGTTGGCTCCACAGTTAAGCTATTGGGAATTGTACTGTTATAAACATTTATGTGGCTGTGTCCTTGTAGTATGCTGTTTTGAAGTCCTTCGGGTGTAGACTGAGAAGAGGGATAACTGGGTCAAATGGTGGTTCCATTTCCAATTTTCCAAGGAATCTCTGAAATGCTTTCCATATTAGCTTCTCCAATTTGCAGTCCCACCAGCAGTGTATGAATGTACCTTTATCTCCACATCCTCGCCAACACTTATTGTTGTTTGTACTCATAATAGCTGTCATTCTGACAGGAGTGAGATGAAATTTTAGAGTCGTTTTGATTTGTATTTCTCTAATTGCTAGAGATGTTGAACATTTTTTCATATATTTGTTTATTAAGAAATCTTATTTGTTACTTTTTTTTTTGCTTTGGATTTGTATTTTTGTATTTCCAAACCACTTCCCTCACAGAATTTTATTCTAACGTAATTTATTTGTTATGCTTGAAAGTATTTTATTGATCAACCTATCAAACTTCTCTGAAACAAAAATATATATGTAAATTAGATTTTCCCATTTCCTTAAACATAAAATTATCAGTGTTAACTTTTTCCTCTTGATTGAGTCATTATTACAATTATTATTTATATTAATCAAAACCACAAACATATTTTTATATTTAGTAAGTAATTATTAAAAATACAAGCAAAATTTCATTGGAAATGTATCTCAGTTGATAATTTTTTTTTCAATTACTTCATATATCCATGGATTACTATTATTTTTGTTTTAACTATTGTATTTTTTTTTTTTTTTTAAATAAATGACAACAGAGTGCATTCCAATTATTATTACACATATACAGCACATTTTTTCATATCTCTGGTTGTATATAAAGTATGCTGACACCAATTCCTGTCGTCATACATGTACTTTGGATAGTTATGTCCATCACATTCCAACATCCTTGCTAACCCCCTGTCCCCTCCCTTTCCCTCCCACCCCTCTGTGCTATCTAGAGTTCTTCTATTTTTCCCATACTAGCCCTCCCTACCCGACTATGAATTATCTTCTTTATATCAGAGAAAACATATGGCATTTGTTTTTTGGGGGATTGGCTAATTTCACTTAGCATTATCTTCTCCAATGCCAGCATAATTCACAATTGCTAAACTGTGAAACCAACCTAGATGCCCTTCAGTACATGAATGTATAAAAAACAATGTGGCATATGTACACAATGGAATTTTACTCAGCAATAAAAAAGAATAAAATCATGGCATTTGCAGGTAAATGGATGGTGCTGTATATCCTTTTCTGAGAAGTATTTGTTCAGTTCCTTGGCCCATTTATTGATTGGGTTATCTATTTATTTATTGGTGTTTAGCTTTTTGAGTTCTTTATATACCCTAGAGACTAGTGCTCTATCTGATGTGTGAGGAGAAAAAAGTTGCTCCCAAGATGTAGGCTCTCTATTCAACTCACAAATTGATTCTTTTGCTGAGAGGAAACTTTTTAGTTTGAATGCATCTCATTTATTGATTCTGTATTTTAATTCTTATACTTTAGGATTCTTATTAAGAAAGTTGTGGCCTAATTCGATATGATGGAGATTAGGGCCTACTTTTTCTTCTATTACATTCAGTGTCTCTGGTTTTATTCCTAGGTCCTTAATCCATTTTCAGTTGAGTTTTGTGCATGGAGAGAGATAGGGGTTTAATTTTATTTCGTTGCCTATGTATTTCCAGGTTCTTTCTCCAATGCATGTTCTTGGCACCTTTGTCTAATATCTTATATTTTGTAATTGTAATTTTGTGGTTTAGTCTCTGTGTCCTCCATTCTGTACCATTGGTCTACCAGTCTGTTTTGGTGCCTATATGATTTTTTTTTTAACTATTGCTCTGTGTTATAGTTTAAGTTCTGGTATAGTGATGCCACCTGCTTCACTCTTCCTATTAAGGATTGCTTTATCTCTTCTGGATCTCTTATTTTTCCAGATAAATTTCATGGCTCCATTTTCTATTTGCATGAGGAGTGTCATTGGAGTTTTGATTGGAATTGCCTTAAATCTTTTAGTGCTTTTAGAAGTATGGTCATTTTGATAATATTTATTCTGCCTATCCAAGAGCAAGGTAGATCTCTCCATCTTCTAAAGTCTTCTTTGATTTCTTTCTTTAGGCTTCTGGAATTTTCATTATATAGATCTCTCACCTTTTTCGTTAAGTTGATTCCCAAGCATTTTATATATATATATATATTTTTTTTTTTGAGGCTATTGAGAATGGAGTATTTTACCTTGTTTCCCTTTTTGAGGATTTGTCACTGATATACAGAAATGTATTTGATTTATGGGTGTTGACTTTATATCCTGCTACATTCCTGACTTCATTTACTAATTCTAGAAGTTTTCTGGTGGAACGTTTTGGGTCTTCTCGGTACAGAATCATATCATCAGCAAATAGTGCTAATTTGGTTTCTTTTGCTGATGGTTTATTGACTACATTACAGAGACTGTCATATTTAATTTCCTGTGCATTATATATCCATTTTCTTTGCTATCTAGACATGCAAAATAGCAGTTTGGTGAGCTCAAAGTCTATTTTTGTTGTTGTTGTTTTTATGTTCCTATTCATTAGTCAAGTGCTTGACACAGAGTAGCTTCCTTATTTAAAAGGGTAATTCAATAGCTCTAGTTCTCTTCCTACCCATGTAACCTGACCACTTGAAAAGGTTTGTGGTCAACTCCAGTCTTCTAGAACAATTGACTTTCCTTGCTAGGCTGTTAGTTAAGAAGAGTGCAATAAATAATCACTTGGACTTCAAGAACATATTGGCTCAGCCTCTAGTCAGAGTCAATACTGTACCCATAATCTTTGATAAACTGATGAAATGTAGTTTCTTTGAAAACTTCATTTATATAATCCTGAATACTTGTTTTCTAATATTAAAAAGGAAAACTATTTTTTTCCAATCTGGTATTAGGGATATACAAGCCTGGTTTAATATTTGAAAATGATCATTGTGATCCATCATGTTAACAGAATAAAATTATAATTACATGGACATATCAATATATGCAAAGAAATTTGACAAATGAACAACAAGCATAATAATATTTTAGAAAGAGTGGAATTGATCCTTTTCAACTTGAAGAAGGAATTATAAACAGTGATATCTAAAATTATACTCTATAATCAAAAACTGATATAGACTCATGCAAATATGAGCACCTAATCTGTAACAATATTTTAAGAAACCATTCAAAGCAGGAAAAATGACTTTATAAGGAAATATTGCTAGAGTGCCATTGACCTAAGGTTTATATCTTATATAAATATTAAATCAAATGGATCATTGGTTTAAATAGAAAACATAAAGTTGTAAAACTGTCAGGAAAATACATGGGAGAAAATATTTGGAATCTGAGGCTAGGTAAAATATTTCAGGGCTTGATACCAACAGCCCAAACCATAAAAGACAATATTTATGGACTTCATCAAAATAAACCTGGACTTCAGGATTTAGTTCTACAAAAGGTCTTTTAAGGGGAAGAAAATACATGCTACTATTTAGGAGAAAATATTTGTTATATAATGTGTAAAAGGCTTAGTATCTGGAGTATCTAAATAACACTGTAATAATAATAGCAAAAAATTTAATCAGAAAATGACAAAATATATTTTAAAAAAAATCTACTAAAGGAAATATACAGGTGAAAAAAAGATATGAAAGTTCCATTAAGCATTTAATGAATACAAATTAAATACAAAACATGATATCATGCTCACTCTATCACAGTAGCTATTTTTTAAGGACAGTGTCAACACCAGATGTTGGAAATGATGCATGAAACTGGATTATTCACACACTTCTGAATGATATGTATGGGGATATGTGATGGAAAACAGACATCTACTCTGCAAGTTAGAGCCATTCCTTAACAATCTTAATGTGAAACTTATATGTGAATCAACAATTGCACTCCTATGTATTCATCCTAAAGAAAAACTTACATTTACAAAATATCCTTTTCATTAATGTTTATAGAACTTTTATGTGTATTGGCCCTAACTGAAACACTAGCCAAATGTCTTTCAGTAGGCAAATAATTGAACATATTTTGTTACATTGATACTATGGAACACAACACAGAAATGAAAATGGAACAAAGTGTCATTATAAACAATATAGATGCATTTCCAGAGAATTGTGTTTAGTGTGAAAAAGAAAACACTAACATTCTTACAGTTTATGATTTAATTATAGAAATAGAATATAAGTGGCTCCTGGGGTTCTTAATTCTTCATCCTTTACCTCAGAATTGTATCTTCAGCTTTGCTGGTTCTGAGGCTTTTGAATGCAGACTGAGTCAAGCTACTTGATTGAATAAAAGAGTCTTTGGCTTGCAGATGGCAGATCATGGGACATCTTTATCTCCGTAATCACATAACCCAATTTCCCTAACAAATCCTTCATTTATTTGTCAATCTACCTACCTATCTCTTATGGGCTCTCTTTGGAGAATCCTGATTAATTTATGAGGAGTGATAAGCATTAGGTCTCCCTGCTCAGTGAAGCCTGTCCAAGTCCTCTTGGCATCTTTCTGTCACCACCTTCTGTTGTCTGTAGATTCCTCCAAAACACATTTACTGTATTTTTTTCTTTCTGAAAAGGTATAAAGTATATTTATTACCTTATCGAAGATTTTTATCTGATGTGATCAAGTATATAAAAAAGTAGAAATGATAAAATATAAGGTCAATATAACAAATTCTATAAACATACTTTTCTCAAAAGACACACATAAAATAGTATGTATAACACTGTATTATGATCATTAAACATATGCAGATGTAATATGCATAAAAATAATACTACAAAAAGTGGAAGAGAGAATAATTGTGTAGGAGTAATATTTCTATATCCTTTACAATTAAGTATAAATTTGTAGTAGATTTCAATAAGCACAAGCAATGACAGTAAGAAACTAATTCAAAATATAGTGAGTAAACTAATTGAATGATTAAAATATACACTAAAATTCTCCTTTTAAAGCAAATAAAACAGAGAAGGTAGAAAAGAAGGATAGATATAAGACATATAAAAATAAAAGTGAAATGACATATCTAAATCAAATTATAAAATTACATAGAATATTACTGGATTAAACAGTGCAATAAAAAGGCCAAAATTTTCAGTTTGTCAAAAGATTTCAAAGTCCCAGCTATATGATAACATAGGCGACACTATTTAGAAAGAATGAAAACTGGTCAACACAGAAAAATATATTTAAAATCATAGCCTGCATGCAGCCACCTCAAAAAAGCTAAATTATCTGTCCTAATATGTGAAATGTACTTTTAAAAACATGAACAAAATATAAGTAAGGATAATGAGGAACATTTTATAGTGGTTAAAATGGGATTCTTTTAATTGAATGTTAACAGTTCCAAATTAATCATACATAATCAAAAACAAATCCTTGAAATAAATTGAAGTAAAATTAAAATAATTAAATCCATGTATATTAAGCACACTTCAATAAACAATTGACTGACAAAAATAATGAGAAGAATTTGAAAATAAATTAAGATGAATAAAGTTGAAGTTACAAAAAGCAAAATTTGGGGGATGCAGTGAAAATAATTAATAGAGAAAAGTTAATAAATGAAAATAACTACAGTATGAAAGACTAAGTATTTGAAGTCAATAATGTAACCTTAAGACTCTGGAGTATAATGATTAAACTAAACCCCAATTAAGCAAAAAGAACTAAATAATAAGAACTAAAATGAAAACCAATTAATTGGAAAAGAGAATGATAACAACATTGATTTAACCAAATGAAGAGTTGTTTGAGAAGACCCAACATTGACAAACCTTTAGCTAGAGAGACCAATATGAGAGAGCAAATTACACATCAGGAATAAAAGACTGCTGATATTAATCTTAAAGAATAAGTATTATAAGAAAAATCCTCTGAACCACTGCATGACCACCAAATTATATACCTCAAGTAAGATGGGCAAATTAACAGAAAATCAAGTTACTGAAAATGCCTCAAGAAGGAAAACAGAATCTGAATAGTCTTGTAACAAGTAACGTCACTCCCATTTTGCTGATTTTACATAAAGAAATATGTGGGAATGTTATATGTGACCTTTATCAAGGTCAAGTCCTCCATGTCAATTATTTTGACTTATTCTATTTGTTTCTCAAAATGTATGATTCACAGAAATACTTAATGTGGGAGGCCATACTCACAGGTGATTTGAGTTATCTCCCTGGCTGGGTGAGAGGGGCTTAGGCACATCTTTGTGTCCAGAGGTTTCCCCATCCTTCTCAGGTCCAAGGGCTTGTCTGTGTGCAAGCGTGTCTGGCCGCTACCCGGAAGACCCACTCATTGTGCCTGACCTTGGGACACTGCCTCCCTTAATCTTCATTGGATAGGATTTTCCCCAGAATTTTTTGTTCCCCAATAAAAGTCCACTCCCTGGCATGTTCTCTCTCTTGCTAGCCTCTTCAGTAAACCTCACTACCATAATAGGTAGCTGGAGGCTGGAGCTTGGAGAAGTCGTCCTGGAGTTGGTTTAAAGGTAATTAGAGTCTGTCTCTTTAATTCAAACTCCCTGAGGATTTCTCATGTACTGAACCTTCATTTATGAAGCCTGTGCTGCCCTCGGGCTAAAGCTTAATAAATATTTGAGTAATGAGAAAATAAATGAATAATTATACAACAGAAATATAATTACAACTCAAGGCACTTCTTTAGTCATTATATTCTGTGTATTATTAGAGATGGAGGACAGTAGACTTGGGTATACAGAATTTCATCTATCCTGATATAAGTAGCAACCAGAGAACCAAATGTACTTGTTCAAAGGAGATATCCTAAATGACCTCATTAAGGGAAGAGAATGTTACCTGTTCCTTAAAGAATTAGTTATTTTGAGCCTAGCAAGGAAATTGTCATTTCATCAAAGAAAGAAAGAAAAAGCCAAAGTTACAGAAAGCAGAGCTAGTGAAGAATTGTCCCCTTCTCCTCTGTCATCTGTCTCTTTCTCCTTGACTTCCTCTCCTGGGTGCTAGACTTCAATTTGAGAACTGTTTAGGGGAAAGTTAAGATGAAATATTCAATGAATAGCATCAGAGAGTAGTGAGGTATTTGACAGCAGTCACTTGGTTGAAAACAAATTGGAAGAAAGCATATAAAGGAAAATACAATTGTATTGTATTGCATGAATGAGACTGAACTAAATTCAAACCTAAGTGGTGTCCACACCTATCACTATCTATTAAATCACAGATGCGTGGTACGGGTTGAGGAGACAGTTAGCTAAGCCATGACAAGTTATTTTTTGGATAATCCAAAGCTTCTGAAGGTGGTAGGTAATAGGGAGTGGGGGAAGGAAAGAGAGAGAGAAGGAGTATGGTGGGGAGAAAATGTGTGTGTGGGCAGTGTGTAAGGGTATGAAGTTCCAAGGAGGTAAGGAGGCCTACAGTATTCTAGGAGTGGAGCCAAAGTAAAATACAGAAGTAATAAAATCCAGGGCTATTGTTTAAAAAGTCAATGGAAAAGTCAAAAAACAAAGTGATTGAACTAGCTCACAGTTGTGGCCATGACAGGTAAGAAAACACTGGAAAAGTCAAAAAACAAAGTGATTGAAATAGCTCACAGTTGTGGCCATGACAGGTACGAAAACAGTGAATGCTGCTGATTCAGTGACTTTGGGGTTATCCTGAACATTTAGCAGGATTAGACATTTTGTAGGATTAGACCATCAAACCAGTGTTCAGATGGATTAAAATTGGAAATTCTGTTGATGAAGAAGCATCTGATGAAAATATAACTGAAAATCATTCATATAAAAGCCGCAATTCATTTGTTTCAGTGTCTATGTTCTAATTTTGAGAAATATACTTAGGAAATTAATTCAAAATATAATGTTAGTCTTCATAGCCAGCTCTTTCATATGTATTATAACAAGAGGAGCTGCCATACCAATATAGAGAACATGTGGGCCTTCACTCAAGAGAGAAAAAAAAATCATTGCTTCCTCTAATGATTTGAGCACTTCAATTTTGTGTTTCAAATCCAGGTGGGCTTTGGGTCTTGGCCAAGGCACACCAGCTCTGCCACGCTGGTGTTGTTCTCATTGCTCCACCACAATATACAAAGGAAGGATCATGTTTATGCTTTTCAGTGCCAGCTAGCTAATTTCCCTCTTGACATAGCATCTAATTCCAAGACCTTCTGTTGTACAGTAACAGCAAAGGGAAGGGTCAGGCAAGTCGATTGTACATGAGCCAGAGATTGTGGTATTTTATCTATGTTCCTTTTAGAAATTAAATAGTTTATAAGTAACTTTTCCTTGATTCTTTGGAAAAATCTCTATGGCATTAAAATTTCTTCAAAAATTCTCTCTTGAGCACCTTCTGTGTTTTGAGAAGTCTTCTAAGTACTAGGTATACAGTCTATACAGTATACTATATGTATACTCAGTGAATGTATATATATACTGTACATGTACTGTATATATATGTATATAATATACAGTATACTATATGTATATACATATATCATATATATAGTAGTATATATATAGTAGGCATATGGATATAGATATAGATATATGTTGATACATATGTTAAATATAAAGTCAATAATACATTTTATGAAGGAAACTATGCAAGTGCAATTATAGAGTAGAAGAGTGGGGCAATGAAGTTGAAGGAACCAAGGACTTAGGGAAACAAATCCAAAGTAACCAATTGAAAAAAAAAGTGTGTGTGTGTGTGTGTGTGTGTGTGTGTGTGTGTGTGGCATATCATCATCCATGCTTTATGTATTCAAAACCTTCCTTTCCATGTTCCTTCACCTTTCTATCCAAGCTCATTTGTTAGAGTCTGTAAACAAGTCAAAATAACACCTGGCATTTTGCCAGGGGAATGTTAGAGTTCGTAAACAAGTCTGGATGGTGCCTGGCAAAATGCCAGAGGGAGTGGTTTGAGAAGTAACAAAAGCGAGCCATTAAGTGTGGAGATTCCTGATTGGTTGACTGCTGTATCTAGTTTATGTTAATTAGATAAGCTGTGTGGAATGTATAAATACTGCTCCTGTCCTGCAATAAATGGCTCCTACTCCTGCTGTATCAACGTACACAAGTTGTTCGTCACCCCCCCCTGATTATTCTGCTGCAGCCGGACTGCGGCACTCATTTATTTCTTAATCTGGGTTAGTCATCTTAACAAAACAAGATCAATGAGAAGGAACAGTGTGTCTGTGTTATCGATAACCCCTCTCCAGTAATTGTAGTGGCTGCTTTTCTCACAACTGCTTTTTAAAATAAAGTTCACAAAATGTGACACTTTCTAAACAGCTATTCTAGCCGTAGCCAATTTTGTCTTAACAGTAAGCATTAGCATCTGTCATATAAGTAGAAGGCATACTGCTACATCTCTGAAGGTACTAGTTATGAACTTTACATCAAATTTTCTACAATCTTATAGGAAAGCCTAGACTAAAATAGAGTGTGCTTTTGAAAGTACATTTCCTGGTGCATGCTGTAAATTGTTGCAGTTCTGTAGGGTGTACAGTATTTTATGAGACAGATGCAGTGTGAACTGCTGCTTGGCTGATCCAATGGGTGACTTGAAGTAAGGACCTCTGTATTGTTCCTATGCTTCTCCACAGGTTGTATGGTAACTAAGACTTTCCTACACCTTTCTGTTGAACTCTGTGCCATGCCTCCACATGCCTGGATGTTAATGTTGCAATTCAATCTGTATTTCATATTCTGTCGAAGTACCATGGCATGAGACTTTCTCTAGGATTTTATGTTCTTCCTTCATTTGGGGGAGTAGGGGTATCAGGGGATTGAACTTAGGGGCACTCAACCACTAAGCCACATCCCCAGCCATATTTTGTATTTTATTTAGAGAGAGGTCTCACTGAATTGCTTAGTACCTTGCTTTTGCTGAGGCGGGCTTTGAACTTGTGATCCTCCTGCCTCAGTCTCCCAAGCCACTTGGATTACAGACCTGTGCCACCCCGTGCCTGGCTCCTACTTCATTTTGACAACTGTAGGTGTCCCTTTCCTTTAGTCAGGTTCAGCTTTCTATCAATGTTTGGTCCTATTCTATCAGCATTTCTGTGTGCAAGATAGAGCTGGTCATGTAATGTTTACCTTAGTTGGTTCAGGTTGCCTTGTTACTTAAACCAGAAATTATCTGTGTACAGTCTTTGAATCCTAGTTTCTTCCATTTTAATACTAATGTTAGTTCCACAGAGTTTGGAATTATGAAATGGATTTTTGAATGTACAAACACTTGGGATATTGGGATATTTTATGACAACTTGAGGTTTTTATCAATTATTTACAATCACATCAGATTAACCACACTCAGCTAGATAGAAATCAGAAGTAATGGAATATAAGAAAGAAAATGGTTGTATGAGAAACAAATATCAATTCAGTGGAATTGAGTAGAATACTGGCTGATTTGATTTAAGTGGATTTATGGGGAGACATTCTGAATAAAGGAGGCTGACACTCACAGAAAGATGACAGGATTCTAAGATGTATATGTCATGACCCCTACAGTATAAAACACTGTAGCCAAAACCTTTATGTCAATGAGTGGGACATATATCAACTATTCTTCTCACTACAGGGTTTGCTAAATACATCAGTGAAGTTACCACACTCCTGGAAACAGTGAAAATGAAATAAAGTCTTGCTCACTTTGCTGTATGAAGTTGAGTTGGAAGACACTATATAACTATGTAGGTTTTGAGGGCAGATTATAAGGGAAAAAAGAGGGTAGAAGTAGAAATTAATATCCAGAACTGTTCATAATGAATGTGTGCCTTTGGTGGGGCTGCTATTTGTTTATTTTTTTTATTTTTTGAATGAAAGTTCTGATAGAGACTACAAGTCTATCTGACATGATTTTTCATGATCAACATCCTGTCACTTTTATCTATCGCAAATGTGACTTTCCCTAAATGAAATTCACTCTGATATTCCAGAAGCAATGGAAAAGAGCAAGGCACATTTTACTCTTGCTTAGGAAAGTATTATGCTTTAGAAATTACCCTATTATCAGAATGGAACAAAAAAGGACTTTATATTCATTGAAAGATCAGAAAGACGGTGGAAGGCCACTGTAACCATTGTGAAAAATCTCCATTGCATGTTCTCTTTTGAAACAAACCTATAAGCTCAATTAGGCAGGACTAAAGTATTACATAGATAAATTATAAAATAAGCTAAATAAAAATTCTCTTACATTCAAATATGATCTATTTGCTGGGAGGAGAAAAATGCTTTTGACTCAGATAAATAAATGCAGTCCTTACTAGTGTATGCCATTTATCCATTATTATATAAATGAGGGTATTTTAAACTGCTGAATACCAGAGCAATTTTTAATTAGCAATTTTTGATACCATCACTCCAACCAGAAATGGTAACTCAGAATCATTGAGGTTGGACAACAGGCATCTTTATTTATTTATTTATTTTTTTTGATCCTGTTCTGGGGATTAAACAAAGGCCCTTGTTTCTGCCAGACAGTGTTTTGCCACTGAGCTACACCTCAGCCCTAGGCATCAATATTTTAAAGGAACTCCTGGGATGATATCCACAGCATTCATGTTGGAGGACTACTGAGATAAGCCCTACTTCCTCCCAGTTCTCACAGATATTCTACTTAAAACAAAGCAAAGGAAAATTTCCATGTTGATGTTGTTAGATTAAGCAGAAACTTCAGTTTGTGAAACAAACCTATAAGCTATATGTTTTAAATGTAAAAACAATTATTTGGTTTCCAAGAGTATTTCTTAATCCCTTGACTTCTGATTAACTGGCATAAAATCACTGGTATGTGAGGTTAAAATGATGTATATGAATCATTTCCATCCTGAAGAGTTAAAAGGCTTTTAGAATAGATATGAGGAACATCCAAATTCCAGTGGGGCAGACTCTCAGCATGTTTACACCTTCTTTCCATTGTTTCTGGAATAGGAGAAATGAGTTGATGAAGATATTAAGATAAAATTTGAAAATAAATTGAACAAAATAAAAGTTTCTCATATCTTGGTCAATTATAATTGGTCAATTATTATAAACTGCACAAGATTAAGATACATAATGTCACCATGGAATATTTTTAAATGAATTCTTTTTTATGTTAATGATTCTTTTTATTATACTTAGTATTAGATTCATTTTGACATAATTATAAAATCATGGAATGTAATTTGCTCTAATTCAGTCCAGCCTCCTGGCCTCCTTCCCCACTCCCCTTGTTCCCTTCTCTCTTTTCTACTGATCTTTCTGCTATTTACTTTTAGATATTTTTTTAGATTATCGTTTTGTGGATGTACATGATTGTGATATTCACCATGGTATATTCATGTATGTGCATGGAAATGTTTGATCAGATTCATTCTAATGACTTCCCCATCTCATCTCTCCTTGCTTCACTTCATTCCCTTTTGTCTACTCCACTGATCTTTCTTCCTCATATCCGAAAAAAAAAAAAAAAATTAACCTTTGACTTTTTGGGACTGGCTTATTTCACTTCCCAATGGTAGTTTTCAGTTTCATCTATTTATTGTCAAATACCATAATTTCATTCTCCTTTATGACTAAGTATTACTCCATTGTGTTTATCTACAGCATTTTCTTTATCTGTTTATCTGGTGAAGGACACATAGTTTGGCTCCATAACTTAATTTTGGGAAACGTGATTCTGTAAACTTTCATGTAGCTATATCACTGTAGTATGCTGATTTTAATTACTTTCAATTCATCTCAAAGAGTGGGGTACCTGCACCTTATGTTGGTTTCACTCCTAGATTTAGAGGAATCTATGTACTGCTTTACACTGTGGTTGCACCAATTTGCAGTCCTACCAACAATATATGAGTGTAACATTCTCCCCATATCCTTGCCAACATTTATTATTACTTGTATTCTGTATAACTGCCATTCTGACTGGGGTGCAATGAAATCTAGCTGTAGTTTTAATTTGTATTTCCATAACTGTTAGAGTGGTGAATATTTTTTTCATATATTTATTGATCATTTTTATTTCTTCTTTTGAGAAGTGTTTGTTTAGTTCTTTTGTCCATTTATTGATTAGATTATTTGAGGTTTTGGTGTTAAGTTAGTTGAGTACTTTGTGTAATCTAGATATTAATGACCTAATCTAGATATTAATGACCTATCTAGAACCAGGTGGCAAAGATCTTTTCCCATTCTGTAGACTCACTCTTCATGCTTTTTTTTTCTTCATAATTGTTGCTGTGAAGAAGCTTTTTAATTGATGTCATCTCCCTTACTGATTTTGGGTTTGCATTTTCGGAGTCTTATGAAGACTCAGTGAATAGATTTTCCACATACAAATATTTCCATGTTATCTTCCTTCTGTGAGGTTTTGTTATTTTCTGAAAGTTATCAACTAACTAAAAAAGCATTTGAAAGTTGGACTCATCTTTTCTGAAATTGTCTATTAGTTTATGCAAAACTGTCTTTAAAATTATGTGATTATCATTCATGAAGCAAGCTTGTACTAAAGAAAGATTATTGAGTATCTCTGATGTATTCATTATCCTTTCATACAACATGTATTTGCATGATGCTTCCCGTAACACACTTATTGCTTTAGGTGTTGTTTCATTTAGCCCTTTCATCACTGTGAGCATAAAGTCTGGAAAAATAATTTAGAAGAATAAAAGTATTTTTTTTTTTTTGCCTTACAGTTTCAAAGACCAACTCCATAGTGCTAGAAACAAGCTAAGGCAGAATATCATGGTAGAAGTGCATGACAGAGGAAAGACATTCAGGACATGGAGACCAGAAAGCAGAGAGAGCTTTGCTAGCCAGGGACAAAATATAAACTCCAAGGACATGCGCCTATGACCTACTTACTCCTGTCACATCCTACCTGCCTACAGTTATACCAGGTAACCCATATTAATACACAGATTAGGTTAAGGCTCTCATAATATGATCATTTCACCCTCTGAATTATCTTGCATTATTTTACATATGAACTTTTTCAGGACACCACATATCTAAAGGATGACTGGTGCTAAAATCATCATAGAAAATTAAAAAACCACAAGTCTCTAATATTTTTTATAATATTTTTAAAAAGGTGAAACAGGAAATTGAATCAAATTTGCTATGAAATCTGATGAAGATAAACATGTTAGGATAGAAACTGTGAGCAGGAATCTTCTAATTTAAAAATATGGTGGTACATCAGAGTAGGTTAAAGAGGTGCCACTTAAGTGGATGTCTGAACTATATGAAACAACTGGGCAAAAGTGGATGTCAATGGGCAGTTGGATATGATTGCAGGATACAGAGGGGAATTCCATGCTGGATTTATAAAATGGGCAAGGATCTGTGTGTAGGAAGGTCATTGAAAATGGACTTTTGGATGAGATAACTCTGAAAGGGAGAATATAGATTAGGAATATGACAGAACCGAGCCACCAGAACCTGTTATGATTAAAGTTCATGAGCAGAGAAAACAAAGGGCAGGAACACCAGAATATCAATGGGTTTTGGGAGCCTTAGAAAAACATGATTCATTGGCAAACAATGAACTAACACTTCTGAAAGTCTAAGGATGACATATTCTAAAAATCAGATTTAAAAGAAGAAGGTCACTGGTGACAGACTCAATCACTTTAGTGAAATTGGTACTATGAACTCCCAATTTTGAAGTGAAATTTTCTTTGTTTAATTGACAGTCTCCATTCAGTTATATTAATTCATCAATTTTATACAAACTGAAGATGGTATAGCATCTTGTGATATTCGTGATTTAAAAAATTTCTATAGAGAGTATATATATTGAAAGAATCATTGAAAATATACAATTCTAAATCAAGTTAATGTTGCTGAATCAAATTCGAATTTTCCCTAAAACTACTCTTCTGGTGTCTTCCCCACTTTAGATAAGAAATTCTCTATAGTTATTCAGTCTGAACACCTTGGGATTAGGCTAAAATTGCCTCTTTTTGTATTTTATCTGCATAGTTTTCTGATTTTGTGTTCTGTTTTTCCTTTTAAGAATGCAAACTCTATGTTGGGGATGAAAATCAAGTCAAGATGGCGCCTGGCACTTTGCCAGGAGGAATGGTTTGTGAAGTAACTGCAGCGAGCCACTAAGATGATGAGGATTCCTTAATGACTGACTGCTGTATCTAAATGATGTTAATAGAGTTAAGCTGTGTGTAATTAGTTGGGTATATGTACCTCAGCTGTCCCGTAGAGAAGCGGCTCCTGCTACCTTGGGTGCCTGCTACTTTGAGTTCTCACTCAGTTCCCGCTGAGTTCACTCACAATAAAGTAGTTCCTGTTTCAACCTTTAAGTTGCTTGTCACCTTCTGGTTACTTTGCCCAGCGGGACTGTGGCAACTCTATAAGAGTAAATATTGTAGACTATTTTGCTCAATGCCTTCCTCCTATTAATGCATACTACATGGTAAGGTTTTTGAATATTTATTGTTTAGTTGTAGTTGGACACAATATCTTTATTTTATTTTTATGTGGTGCTGAGGATTGAACCCAGTGCCTCACATGTGCTAGGCAAGCACTCTACCACTGAGCCACACCTCGCCCTACATGGTAAGCTTTTAATGACTATTTAAATTTGATCAATGGAATTGCTTCTAAAAAGGAGTGAAGAATGAACATGTAGCATCATATTGATAATATATTGACTATCTCAGAGCTGAAAGTTTCTAAAAAAGAGTTCATCAATTGGTACTAAATTATATTTGGTACAACAGGGTATGTTATTACACAGTAGAATGACTATAGAAAATGATAATATACTATACATTACAAAGAGTTAGAAGAAAAGAGTTTGGTTATTTTTTCCAGAAAGTAATGATAAATGTTTGCAGACATAGATATATGCAACCTGATTTATCATTATATGATATATATATATATATATATATATATATATATATATATATANTATATATATATATATATATATATATATATATATGTATATATATATATATATATATATATATATCTCACAATATCACATAATACCCCCAATGCAATATACATATGTGATGCAATATTTAAGTATTTACAATGTTTATTGTTAGGTATCAGTTAAGAATGATGCTTTAAAAAGAGAGTTTATGTATAGAAACACATATGAAGATGCCCAAATCGGGCCCTGATACACTGGGAATTAAAGTGGAATTGAAGAATATACCTTCTACCACTTGTGAACACACTTTCTTTTCAAAAGTCTCTGTTCACTTATCTTAATCTGGATGACACTGTACTCTGATTTTTCTAAATCTCTGTTGCATTACATGAAAGAAAATACAGACAAGTAACTCCTTGTTCTCTGAAATTTTGTGTAGAATGCTCTTCATCTTCATTAGACTTTGAAAGATCCTTGAAACTTGGATCTTTGCCTATTTTTTGTTGTTTTTGTTTATGTGTTTGTTTTAATCTCAATTATGACTATAATGATTTGCAAAATGTAGGTTGGCACATTTACTCTCAATAAATAATGGAGGTAAAATCTACCTAATTGCACTAGAAAAACTAGCATTACTCTATGAAATGGTTACGATATCTCAAACTGAGAGAACAGTGAAGACAATCTCCTGAGAATTAATTGTTATCTTGCACTCCATCAATTCAAGATGAAGTCTCCGAGATCTGACCAGAAGACTGATTGCCTTCAGCTATCCAAATTTCACCAGGTGTGGCCAATTTTCTTAGACTGTGATGTGAAGATAAACTTGTGCTTTCATTAATGGTGTAATTTCAAGGGCCACAATCCCTATCTATTAAATTAGAATCGCTCAGTGGAAGACCCAGTAACTTGCTTTTTTAATAAATAATTCAGACTACTATTTAGCCCTTAAGATTGCTTAGAGATTATTTTACTTAGAGATTATAGCCTAAGATTATGTTTCCAATCTCAGAGATCTGAGTTTTAACTGTTTAATTTTCATTTCAGAATATGACTTCTACTTTTCCCTTTCTGTTTTTTTAAAGATAGACACAATATCTTTATTTATTTTTATGTGGTGCTGAGGATCAAACCCAGTGCCTGCTCTACTGCTGAGCTATAACCCCAGCCCCCTTTTCTATTTTTTTCCTGAAATCAAATGTTATAATTTAATGCTTTTCACCAAAATACTTTTTAAACAATGCTATATAATGTGTCAAAAGTTTAATCACAATTGTTAAACCATTTCTGTGCATTCAACTAACCACTCCTAGTCCTATCACAGTCTTAAAGGCCATTTTGTACTGGGCATTTGACAACTCTCTATTGGAAGGTGACCAGTGTTTCTAGAGCACAAATCTTGATGACCCAAACCAGTGTCATAGGGTAAACTTTATCATTTTTGAAATATTAACAGCTGCCATCCCAATGGACTTGGGAAAACAAACAATATCACAACTTTGTACCTCCAGCTGATGGCATGGGGAAGAAGCAAAGTCAGCTATTAGTTGAACTTCTGCTAGCAGGAAAAATATATGATCATCTTTTCTTATTTGCAGACTATTAAATTCAGAACTTCAATAGGAACTAGGCGCACATAGAAAAGAGTTCAGTTTCAATGAACCATCAAGATTCTTGGGATCTAGGCAAAAAACTAGATGAAATTACTTCTGCTGAGTGGCTTCCTTTTTATTGATCTGTTTTGGTTTCCAGAGGCCATCCACTAGAGTAAAAAGCAGATTAGATTAATATGTCACCCTGGGCACTAACAAATATATTTAAACGACTGTTTAAGCAAGAACAAGTAAACTTGGACTCTGTTCTTTAAATGGCTCTATTGATTATTGGACAAACAAGCACAATTAATCTAGAAAACAACAAAAAAAAGGCAAAAACACAAAAAAGTAAAAAAAATATATATAGTCTTCTTTTTAACTTTCTGCATTTCAACAGTGCTATAGAACCCTTAGTCTAGGATGATAACATAATGTTAAAATGATTTCTTAATATTGTTAATGATTTGTTTAAACTTGGACATTATAGAGAATCCTACACTAGGAAAGACTTTGAGAGACAGATTTGGGACGTTTGTTTGCCACAATGAGTTTTGAAAATTCAAAACTAATAACTTCACTCCATTTAATATCCAGAGGTTCCCTGTTGCCTCTTCTTTGAAAACATTAAATCCATATTGTTTCAACTAAAAACATTTAAAAAAGAAATGCTGCACAATAATCTCAATTTCAGTTCATGAAAACCATTGAGCACTATAGGATTGGTCATTAGTGAAATGCAAACCCACCTACCCAATTTCAGGAGGTCATTGACACAAAATGAAGGACAAAGTTTCAGTTTAAAACAGTGATGTTATAACTCAATGGACATGTTAAATTTGTTTTCAACTCAGATTATATTCATTAGATTCATTATTACATGAACATTTTTCAATTGACTATAAAGGTGTAAAAACTTTTGGATTTTTATACTTGAGTAATTTACAGTAAATAAATACATTTTGTTTGCTAAAACAAATTAATATGTATTATTTTTCTTAGCACAAAACAAAAAAAATTGTAGAAAACTTTCAAATATAGTTGTTTATCTGTCATTATTAATTTCTCAAAAGCAAATGCCAGAAAATTCCAATCATTTATTAAGATTTTAATATAATTTTATTCACTATTTTATGTATTATCATTAAAAGTTTGGTTAAGTTTGTGTTATGCCCATATGTTTACTCTTTTAATATCAGCAAATATATATATATATATATATATATATATATATATATATATACACACACACACATATATATGTATATATTCACATATATGTGTATGCATACTTCTGGTTCATATGTGCACACAGACACATATTTCTTTCTTAATCTCTATTCATGCTCCTACATATTATTAGGAAAATTTTAAAAATACATGTGAGTTAGTATAAGGCAATCAAACAATCATGTTTCTCTATGTACAAACATACATCTTCAAATCTAAAGCTTAATTTTGCTGGATATAAGATTCTTGGTTGGCACCGATTATCTTTCAGAGCTTGATATATGTTGTTCCAGGATCTTCTAGCTTTCAGCCAGTAAGTCTTCAGAGTTGTGCAATTTTAATCACAGTAATATAACTTGTTCAATAGATTGATTCCTATGACAAGTTCATTTTCTTAGAATCTCTCTCTCTCCCTATTTTTATTAGTGCCTTTCTTACAGAGTTGTTTTGAGCATTATATAAAAATCATAAATATTATCACACAGGATATCAATTCACAGTTTATATTTTGTCTTATTTCATTTTTATAAATGCCATTCCTATTTTTTGGTTGGTTTTTGAAGAGCATATTCTGAAATCTGAAAATTTTATAGATATGCAATCTGCAGTTCATAATTGCAGTACAATAAAATACCCTATTTCCCTCTTGAAAGGTTTCATTTTCATTTTGGAAAAGTCGATCTATTATTACTTTATTCAAGAAAAGGCGGTAATAGGTGATTTTCTAAAATTTTTGTGCTTCGTTAATAATCATAAATACTTAGTAGATAACAAGTATCCAGTGAGGAATTGTGTAGGGTTTAAACTAGAAAATTTTACACTAATGAAAATATATTAAAACAGCCTATAAGGAACTCTAGGCTTAGCTTCGTATTATGTAGCTTCTTCATCTGATCATATGGAATTCTTCAGAGATGAGAGAGAATCTGCCTAAGAATTGTACTTAGGCATATCAGAGAGCTCCTGAGCAGTTAATGTGATAAAACCATAAATGAGACTGATGCAGTGCATGAAGTAGAATAAGTAGCATTTCATTGCCTAATTTCTTAGTGTTTGTCACAGAAGTGAGAATTTCTTGGATAATTCATATCTCCCTCCCTTTCTTTTCCCTCTTGTTCCTTATCTCCCTTCTTTACGCCCCTCTTCCTTTATTTTTTACTTCACATATTTAGTAGATTATATGAAAAATAGCTGGTTAAAACCTCAAGGATTGTCTAGTCTAAAAACTTCACTTGATGTATGTAATATGAGGGTCAACTGAACTGCTCAGCTGTCCGTGGTGACATTACTACTTTGTGGCTGACACTGAAAATGAACTTATTCAGTCTTAGTTCATTTTTCAGCTCCGCTGACCTGCTTCTGTGTGCCTGCACTGGCTCAAACAATGCTGTTGAAAAAATGACACTAGCTGGATCACAGATATCACATGGTCCTCAACATGGCATAGAAATCTGATGCTGTGTTTTTTACATAATGAGATTTCTCATTGTCTCAGACAATTAATACACATCTGTTCATCGTTTGTTGTATTTCTTCCCCAAGTAACTCATTTTATGACTACCACCCTCTTGATTTTCCACTCACATTAATTATGAGATTTAAAAGGCCATTTAGGCAGCCATCTATGCACAAATTCTGTCCTAATACTGTCCATGAAGATGCTCTTCTTTAGAATCAAACTTCCGCCTTTACAACTTGTGATTCAGAGGTGATCCAGTGTGGTGACATCAAGAACTTCAGTCCTAAAGCTACCTGAAATTATTTAAAATATCAATTTCTCCTTTTCTCTCCATTCTTCTCCCTTCTACTCTCCAGTCTCTTAAAAATTTTAATAACATACCCCAGACCACCATAACTCTGTTATTCTTTTACTTGGTCACAAATAATTCTCATGTGGTCTTGCATTAAGTCTTGTCCCTGTTCTTGTTTTTATTGGCCACTCAGTAGTTCCCAACACAGTTGACACATTCTTTCCTAGAACGATTTCTTCTCCTTGTTTTTGTGATATCACAAAGAAAAACAGCTGTTTTTCTTTCTATTTTCATATCTTAGAGAGCTCCATTGCTCCATCCTGGGATGCTTTCCTCGTCCAATGAAATGATCTCCTTTAGTATCATGGAGATGGTAATGAAAGAAGGAATGATGGATACCTGGGTTAGTTTTAGGAGTGGGGATTGGTCCTTTGTTTTCTTTCAGGAAATTCATATATATATATATATATATATATATATATACTAGAGGAGAGATAAGAATATCTCTTCCAGGATGCAAATATCTGCAATTGACACACATATTCTAATACTTCAGCCACATGTCCCTTTCCATCATTCAAGTTAAAACAAAAGTGTAAATGGCCATGACTTTTAAGAAAGTGAGTTGTTTCAAGGACAGCAGAGTTCATGATATCATTTTGATTTTACTCTAATTAACTATCTTTAATAGCTTTAATTTCTTGTTATTCAATCTGAGGGGAAGAAATAATGTATCCATTAGTTAAAAACAGAGATACACATTCTTTCTTTCATACCCTTGGAATCTTGCAAACACTAATTAGGCTAATATGTCCTAATGTTCTCACATAGTCATTTGTATCTTTGGGCTGGAAATAAATCTATACATAATTTTAATTGTATGTATATTTCTTGAGTCTTAAAAACCTTCACAATCTATAAATGAAAATAATGAATTTTACGGGATTTCTGAGATGATAACTATTTCATACCTTATCAACACCTTTGTTTCTCTGCTTTTGTCAAAATCAACTGTGATAAAACAAAGGAAAATTTCCAGACTTAGCAAATAAATTATAGCATTCACTCAATGAAATTTGTCAGATAAACAATAAACAATTTGGTGTCATACTTACAATAAAGTATTATTCATTTTTTAACTGAAAGCCAAATGTAAGTAGGTACCTTGTACTTTATCTGACAACCTATTCACATGGGCTGCCAAAGATAGAGTCTCTAGTGATCTTGGCTCATATTAGAGGTAAATACATGAGGACATGAGATCTTAGAAATAATTGGTAGATTCCAATTCATAGATTCAGATATTTCCAAAGATGGATTTGGGAGATTATTGCCCAAACATACATGTCCGGTAAAAGAATTCCATGGAAGTTGGGTATAATATTTTCAGGAGGTAAAAGACTGGCTTCTCATCAGCTTGGATGTAGTACTAATTTAATAGGGAAGAGAAATAGGGCCATATTGGAGGTGCAAATTTATCTATTTAATACTGAAGATGCTTAAAGATGTACAAAGAAAAACCCACATAGATATTATTTTTCTTCTGATTAAAATATTTCTACAGAGTAATACAAGTATTCCAGTCATACACAACTAAAGGTATTTTAAATTTTATTTTTATATAATTAATGCACAATAAGTAGAATATATAAAAACTGTATAAATTTATACTTTTTCACATATGCATGCATTTACAAGATGTTCATCATAAACAGATATAAAACACGTTTTTAACTCCCACAATTTTCTTCATTCCTTCAATGAACTCTCCTTCCTCTCCTTTGTCTCTCCATAAGAGTTGATTTAATTTCTGTCCCTAGAGATCATTCTATAATGTGATGGATCTGTTTATATATTTCAACACAGAAAAGTAAGTTATTTTTTATAATCTTTCTTCTCTTACTCACCATTATCCTTTTGAGATTAATTCATGTTTTGCATGCAAATTAACATGCTATTTTATATAAAACTGCTCTGAACATTCATGTATAAGTCTATGTCTGGAAAACTTATTGATAGAAGTGACCCCTCTTTTGAGTCCCCTCTTTTTGGACCATATCTTTAGATCTGTGGCATTATGCAGCTACATCCATAACATTTGGCATTGCAAGGAGGTATCTGAGGACCTCAGCATGCTTCTGTTGCAGATATGGTCAAGAAGCTACATATTAAAATATCTATTATGTTATTGTAAATCCAGTAAAATCTTAATTTAACTTATACAGTAGTTAAGAAATCAATATAATTTTAAAACTATGAGTAAAATGAATTTTTATATTCAATATATAGTTATTGTAGTAACTCGAATTCCCACATATGCCCATGTGTTAATCCAAGACTTATAAATATGTTACTGTAGGTGGCATAAGGGACTTTGAAGATATGATTGACTTAAGGATCTTGAAATGAGGAGATTTTTCTCAATTCTGCTAGAGAGCTCAATGGAATCCCAATAAAAAAAATCCTTTATAAAAGAAGAGCTGGAGGATCAGTCAGTATTAAGAGAAGTGATAATAGAATCCTAAGGTTGGAGTGATCTGAGAAAGGTAGATCCTAAAAGCTGAAGAAAACACCAAAGCAGAAACTGTTCTCAGAATCGTCCATAAGAACAAGTCTTGCCATCACATGAGCTCAATCTACCTGATTTCAGAGCTCTGCTCTCCAGAACTGGAAGATAATAAATCTGTGTTGCTTAAAACTGCTAAATTTGTGGAAATTTACTACCATAGAAACCTATTCCTATAGTAAAGGAGTCATTCATAGTATGGAACTGGAGTATTTATAGAGATTAAGAATTACATTTTCATGTTGTAGAGAATTATTGTAATATATGAAATATTAAGAAATATATTTCAGATGGCATAACACTGATATCTTCAGGAAAGTTGAATGAAACACAAGGATGAGACAGAGTAGAGACCAGTTAGGAGCAGGTAGAAATAAACAGAGATCATTAAAGTTCAAAGTAAGCCGGCATTAGGTGGAAATGAAGAGCAAGGGAGAGCTTCCTATTATGTTTGGTTTGTGGCAATGTGAGGCTTAGGCAACTAAAGTTTGAGATTAAGAAGTCAAATAATGGAGAAAAGAAACTAAATAGGACGAAGCTAGTCTCCCTATATTTTTTCTATGACTTTAGTCTTTTTCAGCTAGGCATATTATTACCGTCATTACCATAAAATTGGTGAATTTCTGGTCATCATTTAGAATTCATACTGAATTTTACCTTTGACTATGTTTTTTTTTTAATTTCTAAGAATCAGATATTAAATTTCTTAATAAAAATATTATTAATCATAAAAAACACAAGTGAGTTTTGAATTAAGTGACCCTGTTTACAACATGCACGTATTTTTTCTCTATGCCACAGTGCCCTACTTGTACAGAGGCACTTATGCCAACAGTTAAATGATGTGGACTGAGACAAAATTAGTGGCATCAAACTCATCTGTTGTACTTCAGCTTCCAAATGCAAAAGAAAAAGAAGCTGTCGAATGGAAAATATGCAGTTCCAAGTTTGGAATTTGAAACTGCAATATTCAAACTCTGCCGGAGTCCGGCTGCAGCAAAATAACGGGGGTGGGGTGAGGAGCAACTTGTGTAGATTGATACAGCAGGAGTGGGAGCGTTTATTGTAGGACTGGAGGGGTATTTATACATTCTACACAGCTTATCTTAATTAACATAAACTAGATACAGCAGTCAACCAATAAGGAATCTCTACACTTAATGGCTCGCTAGGCAAAAACACATATTATCTTTATTTTCAACAAAGTATTATTTATATCCACTGTTCTGGAAAAGATTCAACATAAAATGTCCAGCCATAACATTATGTATCAGTTCTCATAAAATAATAAGGGATTCTCTGATTCACTGCTTTTGAATAGTTCACAGTCGACACCAATCGAAAAATAATATTTTTTGACTTTTAGTTACTATAACAAATAACTGAGATAAATAAGAAAGGTTTATTTTGTTTCACACATTTGTAACTAATCAGCCTGTGACCAATTGGCCCCACTTTTTTTGTCCTGTGGTATAACACAGGACATTGTGGCAGAGGCCTATTCACTTCCTGACCTGGAATTGAAAAAGGGAAGGGGGAACAGAATTGGCATGGCCCAAATTCCTTTGGGGTGTACACTACATCATCTAAAGCCCCCCTTTAGGTACTCCCTTTTAATTTCCACTACCTCCCAACAGCACCAGGTTGGGCATTAAGACTTTAGGACACAGGCCTTTTGGGAACAATCCCAGTCTAAACTAGAGCAATATACAAAATGTTCCGTTTTGTGAATTTTGAAACAAAACAAAACAAAAAATATATAACACCAGGAGAAGTACTTGCAAATGGCAGATTTGTACTCAAACAAAGAAAGGGTGAGTCTCTGCCGAGAATAGACTTGAGGAAAAATCTAAGTTTAAATCCTTTTAGTATTCTCTTCATTGTACACTAATCCTCCTTGGCCCTGCAGGGCTGTTACTCCTGAACTGTCATAGATGTGACACAAATCAAATCATCTAATCCAGGAAAAGACAATTATGAGACATCAGTGAATCTATCAGGCTATAATTTTTATTCTTCAATTTTCTTTCCCTCCCTGTTTTATAAGAGAACATGTCAGTATTTGGCTTAAATGCTTGAAATTCTATTCTCACTGGAGATAGAAAGGTATGAACTAAATGTCTCCTTAGCATCTTTTCAGTTCTTTATATCCACTGTTCTGGAAAAGATTCAACATAAAATGTCCAGCCATAACATTTTTAATATTCATTCTTCTGCTAAGGAAAATGAAATTGCATTATGTTTATAGTTATTGCCATTGTGTTTCCCAGCTTACATCTATACCAAGATGACTTTTTCACTCCTTGCCTGATTTTGAAAATAATATTTATTCCACCAATATTTCTTTTTAAATCTAGATGTAGCTTGTTTGGTAAAATTAATAACACTCCAGGTCACTGGGAAACTTAAAAAAGTCTCCTTTCTGTACATTTCTATTTCTCCCTTCCTTCATTCATCTATTGACCTTAAATTAGACCTTTAAGAAGACAGAGGTGTGCTACATTTTAACATCACAGTAGATCACAGGAGGAGATGCAAGTGTTGCAATGAGAGCAGGTGAGGGAAGAGCTGTTCTCAAACTCACCATAAGCATCAATGTGTGCAAAGTAGGATGCAAACTGCCTTTGATGCTATTTATCTTTATTATTCATGCAATGGAGGAAATGGAGGAGGAAGCTCTGAAATAAGGAGCTGTCATCTCCATTTTTTTTTTTTAATTTTTTTTAGTGGTTGTTTGGCTGCGAAAAGTAATACTTTAATTCAAAGGCCAACTGCTTTTTAGCTCAGCTGTTACTCCAAATTGAGGCTTCTTCCACCATAGACACAAGATAAAAAGTAGATTTCTTCCTTAGCCACCCTACCAGGATAGCTTTTAGAACAGTGATGGAAGGAAAAATAGTAAGTAAACACCTTTAAATCTAACATGGTCCCTCATTCAGCTGTACTTTAGAAAGATATTTTCTTACCTTTGATTAACAGTGACCTTCTAAACACGAACTCTGAAGCTCTAGAATCATAACCATTAAATTCTAGGAAGTCACTCTTTTTCCTACTGAATTCAGAACTTTCTGGAAGGATAAAGCTTTAACAAGATTAGAGAGAACAAGCACACTTGGTTTAGGAATGGGAGGTTTGCCATTTTCTCACTGTAATGAACAGTTGTAACAGTTTTGTTGTTGTTAAAGAAATAATGGGAATAATGCTTTGGTGATCCATGGTCATAGTGCATCATGTATTGTATTGTGCTTACTCTTGTCTTTGCACTGCAATGACCTTGGTCAGTTCATGTCCTATTATCACATGGGTCAGTGCCACAATATCTACCTTGTATGTATGGTATTAGCTCAGTGATTTTGGATGACAGCTAGTATAATATCTGAAGAACTTTTGCTTTAGTTAGAATCCAAATTCTGGGAACTGCTGGAAGCTGTTGTACAATTAGGAAGAACTGAGTCTCAGTTTGAAGGCCATCACAGAGGAAAACTAACTCTGATTGTGAGAGAAACAGCCTTTTGTTCTACTCAGACATTCAGTCCATTGGATGGATGAAACCCCCCCTATGGAGGGCAATCTGCTTTATAGAGTTAGCTACTTTAAATATGAATCTCATATAAAACCCCTTCACAGAATTACCATAAATCATGTTTGGATAAATACCTGGGAACCCCATGACCTAGTCAAGTGGCACATAAAGTTAACTATGATACTATACAAATATAGGTAATTTTTCTGTAAAAATAGAAAAAAACTAATATCCCATGTTTTGCTGACAATGTTATCTTTCTTGAAAGTACTCAACTTTATCTTTGAAAGCAATAAAATATACAATATCTAAAAGTACAGGCATGGTTGTTTTCCAAGAAAATTTTATTTACAAAAATAAATCACAGATTAGACTTGGGAGGAAAGATTAAAAAGTCATCTACGTTTCTTTTAATGACAGAAAGGACTATAGGCCATTTGCTGATCCTTGATATAAATCATATAATAAATACATTGTAATTCCTCAATTTGGAAACTATGTTTAATTTCTCAGCAATTATAAGACCAAATAGTGTTATATTGTGAATTTATAAATTCAAATGTGGTAAGTATAGACTTATCACGGAGGACTTCAGTTTTCTATGTTCAGTCCCTTATTCTCTGTATTTAGTTTACATCTATTAATGAATGACTTTCAATCCAATGTCCTGAATTCAGGTCTAGTAAACCATGAACAAAATTTCAAAATGACACCCATTTTTGCAGCCCGTAAGTTAAAATCCTGTTTGGGTAAAGGATTTTTTTCCCCTCAAACACGAAATTTGATTTTTTCCAGCAATTGTTACTGCACCATCTGAAGGACCATGGGAGAGTTGCCTTGAGTTTTAGATCATACAACTGTGTCAGTTAGCTTTCTATCACCATAACAGAAGGCCTAAGATAATTAACTTACAAGGAGGAAAATTCCTTCTGACATACAGTTCCAGAGGTTTCTGTTTATGGTCACTTGACCCCATTAGCTTTGAGGTGGTGAAGCAGGGCATATGACAAGGACCAAGCTGTTTACTTCATGGTGATGGGAAGCAAAGAGAAGAAGTAGAATAACTTGTGTCCCAATAATTCATTGAGGACATGCTACCAATGAACTAATTTCTTCCCACTAGGCTCCAGCTCATAAACATTTCACCACCTCCCCCATGCTCTGGCCAAACCTTTAACATATGGGTCTACTGGGGACACTGAAGATACAAACTATACTAATAGTCTACATTTCTTTTTACTGTTTGCAAGCTACGACCTGCAGAATGATATTTAATGCTTTTATTGACTATTTCTTGACTATTATTCAATTTTCTTTTTAAATATTCCTTATAAATACTGTGTAGCTGATTGATTCAAAACTTCCATCAAATTCCTATCTCTTGCACGGGGGAAAAATGACCAAGTCATCTCTCATTGATAATAATTACAACTGCAAACCTTTAATGTATTTGTAAAATGTAAGATTTTACTCTAAGAACCATTAGTAAATTAGCTAATTTAATATTTACAATAACTTAATAATTTAAGTTCCCTATGTTTTGTAAATTAAAAAAAATAACAACAATGGAAAAGATATTTTTTGTAATTTTGCCAACATTATTTATCTGGTAATTCAAACCCACAGTTTGTCTCTAAAACACTATGACAGGTTAATTCTTACCCATATTTGATTGTGGATGTTAGGCGGAAAAGCTTACTGATATTTTATGTTTGTTTCAAGTTTGAACTGAATTTTAGCTATATGACTGATTTTGAGCACTACAAATATGATATTCATATAAAATCAGCTTATAAATTGGCACACGTACAATTGTTTGTGAACTATTACAGTTTGTTATGCAGCTAACACCCCAAACTCAATTATTGAAAAAATAATTTCTTTCAAAAGCACATCTATATGCCTTTCAGTATCTAACACATGATATGGAAACTGTAGGCTTTCAAGAAACTATCTTTGAAATTCAAATGTGAGTTTAAAAGTACACGTTTCTAAAGCTTTGCCACTGTGTAAATGTCCAAATTTTTATATTCATTTTTTTTTTTTTGCGTGTGGATATGAAGGAGTGTTGTGAGTCTAAATAGTCAAGATAGCTCAGCTTATTCACTTGCTCATGGTCAGATGTAAACCAAAATGAACTATGAGATAGATGAATTAAATTATTCACTTTGACCCTCTGCAGAAAAAGTCATGTTCTATTTTTTTTTCTTTTGTGCCAAAAGCAACTGAATTCAGCAAAATTGTGACCCAATGGGCAAGAATTACTTCTTTTGCTTGCTCATCAACAGCCCATATGTTACATAAAACACTCAAATCTATTTCCTCTGGTTACTGGGTACTAAATCAAAAATATGCTTTTTTGAAATATTAATAGTGATGCTTCATAATTTGATGTAATCTTTCATAGAAAGATGTCAATAATGCTTAAAAGTACTATTTAAACTTTTGGGGGCTTAATTTTCTTTTAAAATATATGTAACCTTGGTGATACCTTTATATTATTATCATCAGATAGTAGAGATGACCTAATCATTTTTTAAAAGTTTTATCTACTTTTTACTTAATTTATAAAATAATTGAGAGATCAAAGCTGGACCAAGTATATTATCTTTCTAAAAAATTATCCATATGTGTAGTTCAAATACTAAAGATTCACCCAAAGTAAATGTCTACTGAATTCTGTTGGGAAAAGTATAAACGGCAGCCATACCCCAGAGAAAAAACCCCAACATGGCGCCTAAGTACCTCTTCTTCCTACCTTCTTCTTTTCTGCAGTGGCGGGAAAAGTTCCTGCCCGTGTGAACTCTCCCGCCGGCGCCAATTTCAAATCTCGCTGGCGGGGAACCTTAGTCCCAATGAGAACTAATTCCTGGGCTCCGGAGCTGATATCTGAAAGAACTTGCCAATAAACGGGTGGCCTGCCATTTATCTAAGCCCTACCATCTCCCCCTTAGTTCTATATAAGCACACTGCTTTTTGCAATAAAATTGGAATTCTCCCGGCGAAGTGTCTTTGCATGGGGAATTCTTTCAAATTCCATAAGCAGAAATAGTTATTTTAAGCTTTAGCTTCCAGAGATACCTTTCCTTTCCTTCTGTGTGGTCATGCTCATCAGGAACTACTTAGGACATTTAAATCTCTCTTAGGCTATGAATTTTTATTGTTATTTTTTGCTCAAATCTTACTTGATCATATTGAGTGTACAGGAAATCTTTTCCAAGATTATCACTTAACAATGTTCAACTTTAAAAATGTCTTCACATTAACTTACCAAACATAAAAACACCCTTTTTAAAATTAAATTCCAGATTCATAAATAGATGAGATAAAGTATGCTGAGATTATTTAACTTTACTTATGAAAGTCTCCACTGCTCTTTACTAGCTGTTTGGCCTTTGATAATAATCAAAGCCTTAGTTTGTAAAACTCAGATTCTCATCTCTAAAGTTGATACAATAATAGAACCTACCTTTTAAAGTTTTAGGGAGGACTGAAAGAAATAGTGTATTAGGAAAACTGCCTGAGCTTGCAATTCCTGTTAATTGTTCATTTGTGAACAGAAATAGGACATCATTTTGGCCCTATTTCCTTATGCCATGCCATTATTACAATTATTGACACTTCAGACAATGAATAGTAATGCTATTATATGTAAATACATTATAGTTGATGATGTTCATTCAAAACAATAAACTCTGAGACAAAAACTAGGTTTTAGTTACTCTGGTGCTTTCAGTTTTTATCATGATACATAAAATGACAATCAACAAGTATGTGAGGAGTAAAATCAAAATAAGTTTAAAAAAATAAGGAATAAAAAAAGAATGAAAGAGAAATTGGCTCTATGGTGGTCAACTTCTGTGTACATGAGTGGCCACTTCTTTCTCCATGAGTTTATACCATTAGTTAAGACATTCTTCAAGTGTCACATTCATTTCAATGATAGCCATGATTTCCACGTAAAACTCATGTTCTAACATTTTATCCTTACCCATATTATAATGTAAATTTCATTATTCATGAAGATAGGAGATTAAGTTGCACCCTTTAAATTAGATTTGATTTACACTTAAAGAAATTAACTTGGAGTATTGGCCATTCGTTCTAACCTTAGTATATATAAACATTATAATTTTTTAGACAGAATTAGAAAACATAGAAATAATAAAACAAAATACAAAAAGGTTATGCCTGTTGAGGGCCACAGCCGAGTCGGGATGACACATGGCATTTTGCTAGAAGTAATGGTTGAGAGGTGAGCCATTAAGATGATGCTGGATTGAAACAGGTTGTGTATTCAATTGTATACATGACCTTTACTGTCCGGCAATAGGGCAGCTCTTGCTGCCTCAGCACCCTTTGAGTTCTCCCGGGGTTCCAAGAGTGAGTGCTCGCGCAGCCAGCCCCGTGGGGTTCTGGAAGAGTTCCCCGGAGAGTGTGCATGCAGTGCTGTTGGAGTTCAGGCAATAAAGTTTCCTGTTTGAACATACAAGTGCTTTGTGGCAGCTCGGTGATTTGTGCCCAGCCAGACTGCGGCATATGCCCTTTCATAGACAGTGATACCCTATTGTATTTCAGTTATCTGTACCTGATTAGGTAATTTTTATACTACACCTATGGCCCATACCTTGATGAAATTACAGCATAGAGTTAGTGAGGTACTTAATATATGCCTCTCTCAACTTGCTTCCCACAGCCTCCCATGGCTAAATATATCATGAGATGTCACTTTTAGATACTGATACCTTTACTTCTTGAATCAAACCTGATAAATATAGACTATATAGCATGAATCTTCCTTCTACCAATAGGGGGACCATTGCTGCCAAAGACCTGCATAATTGGGAGATTTTAACCAGAGAGCAAAATTCTTTCCCTGACATTTCCTTGTAATTTTGATCACTATAGGTGGTGTTTTATAGATAAATATAAAGATTACTACTGGAATTTGGGATAATTATTTAAAGTGTATTTGCTTTCTTGAACACTTGAGAAATATTTTTTTAAAATGCTTTTCTGGTCCTTTCCCCTAGGGAATATAAAATATCCTTTTGTTCTTGTCTCCTACCTCTGCAATAATCAGCTAAAACAACAATGATGTTCACTGACTTTTACCATTTCCTGAGGTCTGTGAAGCTGTGTTCCATCTACCTGATTTAATATTGGTTCTACCAACTTCCCTGCATAGTTGGTCAAACATACCTGAACATGCCACCCCACTGGACATTATAGACACGGAGCATCAGCTGGAGTCATTCTACCCTATTGTGACAAGTCTCACTTTCTGCTACGTTGGTTTTCACTTGATTTTTCAGCAATCCCATCCACATTACCTTGTACTAGTAATTACCCCTTAAAATTTCAAATCATTTTACAATAGAACAAAAAAGTCATATTTATGTTCTTTTTTTAATTATTTGGACCATATTAAAAACTCAGGCCTTCCTCCATTTCTTCACACTTTTAACATTTTGATAGTTGAAAATGGAGAATGTATTTCAAATTTCAACCTTTAAGTAGATAAAATTACATAGATTGTTATTGTTCATAAACTATTTCTTTTAATTTCTTTAAGATGAATTTAACATTTTAAATACTAGTTTTACAGTAGCAATAATTTGACTTATGTTCCTGAACATAAGATATATGACCACACACAGACATCAAATGTGAATGGCTTCCTTCATATGAGCAGTGTTTGTGTGTCATGAAGATTTTTTTATTACTATAAAAATAATATAGAAGCAAATAATATTTAGTGAATCCTTAGTGTATACCAGGCAAAGTGTCACCTACATGAACTTATTTCATCCTATCAAAATTTATATACAGTAGAAAGTTTTATTATCTACATTTTCCCATGTGTAGACTGAAGTACAGTAATATTAAGTAATTTAGAAATATCACACAGTTGGTCATTATTTAGTGACAGAAAAATCGAAATTTATCAGCATTTATTACATACAAAATTATAAAAAATTCACATCATATATATGTGTGTGTTATATAATTAATTTATAAATGTCCCTATTTCTGAAAAAAATTCCAAATATTTTCTATTTTAACAAAAATAGAAGTCACACTCTAGATACAAGTCTGACTTCTGTTCCTATTAAATGAGCTTTTTAAAGTAATAAACCCCAACCATTCACAGTGGCACATGCCTGTAATCCCAGCAATTTGGGAGGCTGGGGCAGGAGGATTGCAAGTTCAAAGAAAACCTCAGCAATTTAGAAAGGCCCTAAGCAATTCATTGAGATCCTGTCTCTAAATAAAATATAAAAAAATGACTGTGGGTGTGTCTCAGAGGTTAAGTGCCCCTGTGTTCATATTCTATTCCTGGTACCAAATAAATAAATAAACAACCACTGTTTATTCATCTGTTAAGTCCTCTTCCTTCCTTATTGATCTCCTTTAATCAAATGTTTACATAGTGCCTTAAACACACATTGTGGTGATCAATAATTATTTGCTAAATGATTAATCACTACATTATTGAACTTACAGTTTTTGTCAGGCACATGTTTGCTAACAGTATGGGGTTTCCTAAGGTAATTTTTGAGGTTTCCTGTGGATACTATCAGAGGCAGAAATAAGAGCAGAATAAATAGCACCTGGATCTGGCCCTCTGTGACATAGTTTACATTTTTAAACAAGCTTTCAAGCTTTTTTTTTTTCTTCTAGAAATGTCTTTTTCTACAATATTATTCAAAGCCTCATTGCTTCTTTGAGTATCTACAGATTCCAGCTGTGCAAACCAGCATCTGTGCACTGCAGCTATCCCATCAGCAAATTTCCAGGAACTTTTAAGAATCCAATGCATCTTTGATGACTTGTGTATATTTATGTATAAATGAATAAATAATCTCAAAATGTCAGTATTTTCACAGTAACCTGAATAGGCTGTGTACAAAAAGAAGGACATAAAGAAAAACTTTTATTTTTCAGGGAAATTAACAAACTTTTCAATACCTCTACTTTTGTCTCATACTACCTAGGCAAATTTCTGAGCTCTGTGTAAAACACATTTGTTATCAATGTCTACATCTATTTGAAATTTTGCAATCAAGGAGATTACTCACATCCCAAGTGTAGTTAATTTTTTTTTCTTACAGAACTCAGCTAACCCTGTTTTCAGACACTACACTGTAGATGCTAAATAGGAATTTAAGATTAAGAACTTCTGGGTTCTTTACTTCAACAATCATTCTTTATTACAGAATTGTTCACCTTTTTATGTTATTCTTGTTAAAATCTGCCTTTATATTATCATCTATCAAAATACATGCCAAAGTATAGGCAAATATGACGTGTAGAATCTGTTATTACCACACATACCAATGTTACTTCAAAATTAATTGACCATAGGCATTATGTTTGAAATTTTCATTCCCCTTCATGTATATAAATTCTTGGGAAATTTTTTATTTTTAATGCCCCCTGCAATTATTTTGTGCTTTGGCTTTATAGTTGACACTACCTAAAATATCAATCACATGTGTTATATTTGAAATAAAATCTTCACTTGTGAATATATTATCCTTAGAATTATTTTCAAAGTACTAGTGCCATCTATGTAAAGACTTTTAAATATATTTATTATGAAATATTATTTGTATAGTTTAACAATAACACGAGAAACTTTTCAAATTAGTAAAAATAAAATAATTAAACAGAACATTAGATTGTGAGTTTCTGAATCATAACTACTATTTTATACTTAGTTGGATGACCTTTTACAACCTTTTTCATGTCTCTGAGAATTTATTGCCTTTTACAAAAGTTTCATAAAAATAATATCTCTCAATAATGAAGACATTTTGAAAAATATCTTATAGATAAGAATTGAAAGAACCACATGATAATATTTGTACCATGGTAAGTAAAATATCATATGCATCTCATATATACTTGTTAAATTACATATATGTGTAGTCATGAAGACATATAAATAATATATTTCATATTTTATGCAGTACTTTATAAATACACAGGAATATATATTATCCATATAGACATACATAATATGAAAGCATTCACATGATTGCATTTAATTTAGAATAGGAAGCTGAAAGTTACCAAGAAACACTGTTCTCCTGATGAACAATATTGCAGTTAGCTGTGTTTTTTTTGTTGTTGTTGTTTCTCCTAAAACAACAGAAAAGTGAATAAAGTTAAAATTGTGAAAAGAGATTTCAATATTAGGTGCTTAGACATATGTTTCAAATTTTCTATCTTAGTTATTTTGTAATATAAATTATTATAAATTGTTGTCACACTGCTGTGCCATAGATATCAAACCTAATTCCTCTTGTCTATCTGAAACTTTGTACCCTTTGACCAACAATTTCCTCACCCCTTCATTCCTTGACTCTCACTTCAGCCTTTGATAACCATCATTCTACTCTCAATCATTTGTTGTTTATATTATTATTACTATTATTTACAGATTTCACATATAAAAAATCACAAGTTATTCGCCTGTCTTATTCCACTTAATATTGTGTCCTTCAAGTTTATCCACATTATTGCAAATAACAATTTTATTCTCCTTTAAAGGTGGATAGTATTTTATTTTATACATATATCACAGTTCTTTGCTCCATTTACCTCATAATGGACTCTTTGGTCAACTACATGTCCTCACTATTGGGAGTGCAGATATCCTTTCAACATTATTTAGTCTCTTTTGAATATATATCCTGTAGTGGAATTGATGGATCATATGCTGTTTCTATTTTAGCTTTTTAAGTTGCTGCCGTACTGTTTTCTATGATGGTTGTACTAATGTACATTAGGACACTTTATAATATACATTTATATATATATAATATATAATGTACATTTCACCAAAATTATGAACTTTTTTCTTTTTCTTCTTTCAGAATTTTCATCTTTTGATTTTGATGTGAACAGAGATAGAAAATCAAGAAGCGATCATTGGAGTGACTACTATTATGCACTTATAATTTAAGGCAATTCATTAACTGCTCAGATCCAATATTCTAGTCTTTAATTGAGGTAACATTATGAGTTTTTTTGAAGCAATGTATGGCAGTGCACACACAATTCAGCCACATTTTCTTGCACATTACAAGAATACTTCAGTACTAATTAAGCTTACCATGACTTTGATTCCCCCACCCCACCAAAAGAAAATTCCATTTGTATTAGTTTGCAGTGTTAAATTGGCAAAAATCCTTTCCCTCCAAGCAAACCGCATTTTTTACAAATTATCACAATATTTTCTGCCTCTTCCAGTGCTGTTTGCAGTTAAGCTTCATTCTACATATTAGTCACGTATATATTCATATGTAAGATTTTAAAAACCTTTAAATTATTTAAAGAATCTTGAAATTACAAACAATAATTTAGTTACAATCTCTGAATTAAGCAGTCATCTCTCAGGCTCATTTTTGTATAAATAAGGATTTATTTCACGTTGAAATAGTAAAAAATGTCTATTAATTATGTAGAAATTATTAATTTGATTTTAAATACAAACATTCATCTTCAATATTCCTTTGAAGTATTAGTATACTATTTCTCTTGGTAGTATGGGGTTATTCTCTCTCACAAAACATACTATGTAATATTACTTACATTATTCTTTCTCATAATTTATTGCCACTTTAAGGCACTTTAAAAATGGTAACAAACCATCTATGAAGGTTTGTTTTTTTAGTCATTACTTTTATATTAAATGAAAATTCAATAGAAACGCTTGAAAATGTTTTTATATAGCAATTGTGAATAATTTTTGTGACTGTGATGAGAACTTAAAAGTGCTAATTAGATACCAGCTTTTCTAATTCAGGGCCTAGATGATGTCATTTAAATTCCTCTGCTATACACCTGTAAGGTCCATAGCTCAGCTCTGCTATGGCAGCGGAATGTTTCAGGGTACATCCAGTGCCAGCTGGCTGGATAGGTGCACTTCCTTTTCACGCAAAGCCAAATATGTCAACAACTTTATGTAACAAAGACTTCCACAATTGAAACTATCTACACACATATGCTACTTTCCATTCTTATCAACCTCATGCATTCTCCTCCCATCGGTGTCATCAAAGACCAATTACTATTATTTAAATGCTCTTTTTTTTTCTCATGTTGAAGTCTCATGATATATCTAGTTTCTAGATTCACTTACTCTATCACATCTCTTAATATTATTCAAAGAATAATAATGCTCCAATTTAAACCAAAAATTAGTATTATTTATTTAACCAATTTTGAAAATTAAAAAACTGTCAATCTTATTACAGAATGAAGAACATGTTAAAAACAAATAAACAAACAACAACAATAACAACAAAACAAGAGCTTCTATAATGCTATGTTTGTAGAAATAAGACCTTTTTGTATATACATAGGTAGTCACTCTACAAATCCATAGTTTGTCTTACTTTCACATATGGGGAAATTCTTTGCAGGCCATTTTTGTATCTATAAATGTTTAACAATCTAATACACTTTTTTGCATTTCATAATTTAAGTATATATTCAACTTTGAAACAATGACAACAACAACAAAAAACTCTCAAAAACTTTACCACAAGCACATCAGATAGTTCTAATCTCTAGGATATATAAAGCACTCAAAAAGTTTAACACGAAAAAAAAAATCAATAAATGAGCCAAGGAACTGAACAGACATTTCTCAGAAGAGGGTATACAATCAATCAATAAACATATGAAAATATGTTCAACATCTTCAGCAATCAGAGAAATGCAAATCAAAACTATTCTAAGATATCATCTCACTCTAGTCCGAATGGCAGCTATTATGAAGACAAACAACAATAAGTGTTGGTGAGGATGTGAGGGAAAAGACACACTCATAGATTGCTGGTGGGACTGCAAACAGGTGCAACCAATCTGGAAAGCAGTATGGAGATTTCTTGGAAAACTTGGAATGGAAACACCATTTGACACAGCTATTTCACTCCTTGGTTTATGTCCAAAGGACTTAAAGACAGCATACTACAGGGACATGACCATATCAATGTATACAGCAGCACAATTCACAATAACTAAATTGTGGAACCAAACCAGATGCCCTTCAGTAGATTAATGGATAGGGAAATTTTGGTATACATACACAATATAACATTACTCAGCACTAAAAGAGAATAAAATCATGGCATTTTCAGGTAAATGGATGGAGTTGGAGAGTATAAAGCCAATCCCCCCCAAACCAAAGGCTGAATGCTTTCTTTGATATGAGGATGCTGACTTATAATGGTGATGGGGGGAGCATGGGAGGAATAGATGAACTTTATATAGGGCAAAGGGGAGGGAGGGGTGTGGCGAGCCGTTCTGATTAGACCGTGGCCGCCATTAGAAGATGGCGCCGGCTTCCACTGTGGCCTGTGATAAACAACTCCTAATATGGAGAATTGGCACGCAATCCCTTACCACCCTATGAGAAAGGTCCACGTGGCAGCTTAAGATTGGTATGCTGGAGGCTTTATTAGGCTGTGCTTGGGCGCTCGGCGGCGGGTCGCTAGAAGATGATACTTGAATCAAGGCCTGAATAAACTGCTGAAAGAAGAATCCTGTGTCGTGTTTTCCCTTGCCGGCGAGGGGTCGCGGCAGAGGGGAAAGGAGGGGGCAAGGGGGTAGGAATGATGATGGAATGAGTTAGCATCATTACCCTAAGTACACATATAAAGACACAAATGGTGTGAAAATACTTTGTGTACAACCATGACTTGAAAAATTGTGCTCTGTATGTGTAATATGAAGTAAATTGCATTCTGACATCAAGGATAACAAATTAGAATAAACAAATAATTTAATTAAAAAAATTTGTTAACCACTTAAAAAAACATATTACTTCAGACTTGCTGAAGTTAGCTATGAACTCATTCCCACTCGCATAACACACTGTTCACTGTGACACAATATCTCAGTTTTTTAATTCATATGTTTACCACATATTTATGTACATCAATAATATTTTTGGCTTTGCTTATGTGAGCTTATTTTAATGAAATCTTTGTATATAAGTTCATGCAAGTGATTTTTCCTTCACTCAATATTGTATTTTAAACTATTACAAATATCATTTCATATGTTTGTAGGATGATTGCTTTTCACTGCTATATGTAAAATATGTAAATATAATATGATTTATTTCTCCATTCTGACATTGAAGGAAATTAGTTAATTTTAGTTTTTGCTTTTATAGGCATTGCTGCTATGAAAAATTATGTACATACCTGAATCAAAAACATAATAATTTTATTAGAGCAGTTTTCTCACTAACACAATAATATAGTGTTGAGAGCCACAGCCTAAGGGGCCCCAGCAAACTTCCAGCTGCCAGCAAACTTCCAGCTGCCAGCTGATGATTGGCTCACACCGGCCCCAGTAAACTTCTAGCTGCCAACTGATTGGCTCCTCTGTGGTGATGCTCATTGGGCTGTTTCCCCACCCTTTCAGACCACGGAGCTGCTCATTGGGGGACTTTTTTGGCTCCACCCATGCAACCCAGCCAATCGGCCTCAAGAGCAGGAGAAGTGGGGGAGGTTGAGAGGCTTGTGGGAAGCCAGTGGTGGCAGTTGGGCTCTGAGGGAATTCCTGAAGAGCTGTGTGGTGCAGTGTGTGTGTTCTAAAAATAAAGTTTGTTTCTTTTGACAAGTGGCTCCTGAATTGTGCCCAGCCAGACTGCAGCAATATAGATAAGTAGTTATTTAAACTTCACCTTTCTAGTGTTAAAAATAATAAAGGAGATACAATTAACTTTAATAAATTTATCTTATTACCTATGTCTCAATTATTTTATGTTTACAAATTGCATTGGGTTGCATGAAAATTCCCCTCAGCTTCACTAAACTTTATATAGGCTTTTCCTAACTGGAGCACCCAGACCCATTTTCTCATACCATTCTATGCAGAAAACATTCATTTCTAATTAGCCTTTCCCACTCTTTTGAAATGTAAATATTTGTTCTGACTTCTGCAGGTTTTACAACCCTCCAAATTAGCTTTCATAGATATAGCATCTAACAGGGTCTATAGTACTTTATATTTATTTTGTCATTTCTTAGAAAAACCATGACATTTAATTGTTTTTGACCTCATATGATAAGGTAGGAAATTCAGACTCTGAGTTGACACTAATTATCTGGGATTTTGTTCCTTTGTTAAGCTGAAATAGGACTCAGGTTTCTCTTACACCAAAGTCCAGTTTCCTTCCTCCAAGTTAGATCTCAGTCTGAAATTAATTTCAGAGTAAAAAGGATTGTTTTCAAATAGTGCCAAGCCATTTTTAAAAAAGGTCTATATGAGGGTTATAGTGTTATATACAACATTTCTTCAGTCAAACTTTTTAGAATTAAACCACAATATTTCACTTTTAATTGCTCACATTGGCATTTTATTATTATTAGAATTAATTCATGCACTGATTTCTCCTGGAGCAAAGCTGATGGAGATAACTTCAGATTTAGCATATTCACTGGTAGGTTAATGGTCTTGGCTGTTTAATAGATTACCTCTGGAAAAAGTTCTCAGCAAACTTTTGGAGGAAGGAAATTTGCATTTTATCTTTCCTTCTGTTTTTTGTGCACCCCCAAATTCATTCATACCCTCTTATTATCCTTGCCTTCAAGTAACAAGCAATCTTCATCATCCCATGAACAAAACTCTGTAAATAAAGGGTCTTATAATATGGCTATATCACTTGTCCTTGACTTGAAACTAAAAAACTGGGATCTGTTCCAAAATTACACTTTTTTCTCCTGAGAAAATTACGTAGGTATGTTTATGTAAGTGGAAAAATAAATAGTAATCAAATACATACTAATCAAAACTACATATATAAATACATTAGCCAGTATTTTTTTAATGGGTCATCCATCCATTGCTCCTGGTTAGACTGCTATTATTCTTTGAGCCTTTCCATTGAGTTAGCTGTCCTTCCTGTTGTTTGCCAGTGTAAACTTCTATCCCAACAATGGCACTTTTTTGTATTACAAGTTTCTCCCACGCTTCTCTGATAATCAAGAGCAAACACGGATTTTGATCAGCTTAAAAATAGTATGTGCTAGAACATCAGAAACTTGAAGTGTGAAAGACACTTTCAGAAAAAAGTTGGTGCAGGACTAATAGAGAACAATTCCACAAGGCCAGGAAGTATGAGAAAAGCCTTGATTTTACAGCAGAGCCCAACTTGGATGAATGTATCCAGCCCTTTATAAGACATTGTCCATCCAGTTCAAAATGCAAGTTCCAAGGAGTCACCTCCCCACTTCTAGAATAGGGTAGGGCACATGATACAACGAAGTATGTGTAGAATGCTCCATTCCTTATCCCACAGGGAACAAGCCAGTCTCCAGGAGGATGTCAATAAATCTTCTGGAAGGGGCAGTGGCAGCAGGGAATGGATGTCCATTTGCAGCTTTTGTGAGCTCCTGAGCTCAGTAATCATATTTGTCTATATTTACCTTTGATCCCAAGTTTATAGCACAAAGTTTTCACAGAGTAGAGGATTAATACACATTAGCCAATTCATTATACCTAAGTAAAATTGAAACATTTTAATAATGTAAACACAAAACATGCATTTCTTCAATAATTACTTTCATTCTTCTATGTTTTCTATAAATGATCCAAAGAGAAAAAAAAACAGTTTATCGGGAGTGTTATGCTCAACAAATATAGTATGTTGAGCTGGTACAATAGTGAAAAAAGTAAATATCTTATAGGAACTTCCAGACCATCTGGGAAGTTGGCGTATAGACCACTGACTTCAGTGGTATTATTTATAATAATGGCTGATACCAGGATTGCTCCCCAATCAGACTGAAACCCAATCTGAAAACCAAGTAAACCTTTTATCATAGGGAAATGATTTTATAAATTTTAAATTGAACTCAACAGAGTATTATATAGGTATTAAGTAAGTATAAATATGAAACCTATATGGAGACCTGAAAAACATTTTTATAAATGCAAAGTGATATGTGTTGCATTTAATTGTGATTATGAAATTATGAATTTATATGACTGTGAAAGACTTGGGGGCCACACAGAAAACCATTATTGTCTGAAACAGATGAATGCATTTTTCAGTTTCCTGTACTGCTGTTATAATGTGATTGTACAAAAATGAAATTTTAAAAAATGGGAGTTTTTATTTATTTTTCTCATTATTCAGCAACAACAAGTTCTATAGAATTGCCTCCTTACTTGGTCATGGTGCTCGATTCTATTCCTTAACTCACAGCTCTCATTTCTACTATGAATACCTAGGGAGCTTGTCTTTCTGTGTTAGTCTTTATTTATTCCCGATGAATTCCTTTTGGCTTTGTTCCCCAGAAAGCACCTGTACTTTGGGGGTTATAGGAAGAAATATGCTGTTAGTTTAATAGATTTTGGTTGAAATGGATGGTTGCTTTTGAACCTTGCTAAAGTGTGTTTTATCGTTTCACTTTTATTGCTCTCTAGTGATGGGTCTCTAGGTACGAACCCCAAGTGCTTTAAATCCTTTTTATCCAAACTGATAAACTTCCTCACTCAAATTGTCTTCCTCCTATATATTTTATTCCTGTGGAATTTTCAAAGGATGCAGGTTCCAACAATAACTCAAGATCAGTGAACAATTTCTATAGATTTTAATATGGTCATTGTAGACAAATTGGCTCAGCCTTTTATTATCACCTTCCTGGCCATTTTTTTTTAAACAATGCCTTTATTTCACTTATTTATTCTTACGTGGTGCTGAGGATGGAACCCAGGCTCTCACACGTGTTAGGTGAGCGCTCTACCTCTAAGCCACAACCCCAGCCCCAACCTGGCTATTTTTATACTGCCTTGCTGCTATTCTCAGTATATTTATTTTCTGTTTTGATTTTGTCTCCATACTGTTACTACAGCATTCTGACAAAGGCCAAATATCACTACACATCTGTGATTAAGCTTCTAAATGATTCTTTGCACTACTCAACTCAGGTACAAATTATATCTCAAAAGCCTACCTATGCAGTTAGTATTATCATCTGCAATTACCCCACCTCTGCCCTATAACCTGAGTAGAAGAAACAAATTCAAGCTCAGTTTCTTCTACTATATTCTCATAATAAATTATGCTTCTGGGATCCCAAAATGTGTGTGGGATCTCCTCTTACCTTCAAGCAAGCAAGCAAGCAGTTCTCCAGCAGATACAGCTGTGTCCTCCAAATGAAATTAATCCTGACACTATCTCAAGACAGCATCAGATCCTACTGGTTGGAAGTTCCATCCCTCAAGATGGCCCCATTTTTTAGATACCAGTTACAATCTAGGCCTCTGGAATTACTGACTGATGAATGAAAAGTTGAGGTTCCTTCTCCCACCCCCATAACCAGGTTCAATTCAATCATTAGAATGCACGGGGACACTTCTGTTTGCCAGTTAATTGAAAGGACATTAGAAAGAGTGATTATGAATGCCAGATAATGGGATGGATGGGGCAAGTTATAGGATAAGGGGATAGAGCTGCTTGTTCCATCCTGAATGCTGCTCTCCAGGCACTTCCTCTTGCTTGGCTACCTTGAAGCTCTCTGAACCTGTCCTTTTCAGTTTTTAAGAAGGCTTCTTTAGAAAGGCATACCTCACAAAATCATCAATCAATGGTGACTAGTTTAACTCTCCCCTCTCCAGAGTTGGGGGTGGGACTAAAAGTCTTGCCTTGGTTTTTCAGCTGACTAACCCCAATCGTGAAGTTATTTAAGGGCTATCAGCTGTCAACCAACTCATTAGCACATATAAAATATACTATCACTTTGGATATTTCAAAGTTTTGAAGGATTATATGCCAGTAAATAGAGATGGAGACAAATGTGTATTTCACAATGTCATACTCACCAAACTAGCTGACTTTCTGCTCCTGTATCACATCCATGATTCCTCCCAACTCCAAGTCTTTTGATCATGATTTTTCCTTTTGGAATGTTTTCCTTCATTCTTGCCTAATCATTCAAATTTAGACCCCTCTTTAAGAAATTATTTATAATAATTATATCCAAGTAGATTTATTCATCTTCCTTGCAATCTGCATATATCTCTGTAGAGGCTCCCTTTTATAGAACCAAATATGAATTATTCTAATCTAAGTAGTGGTTAGACTATGCATATTCTGAGCACAAGTACCTCTGAGTACAAGTACAAAAACTTAGTCATCTAGCCATCCATGCACAACATTTATCACAGAGCCTGGTTTTGTGGTTGTTGTTTGCTTGTTTTTGTCTTGAACTTTAAATTATTTAATGTAATGTATAGGGTCAGATAATATAAATTTTTATTTCTAGTTCATTAATTTTTATTTCCAGTTCATTATTTTCTTGACACAAAGAAGTAAAATTCAGGAGAAAACTATGGTTAAATTCAACTTTAAAGAACATTTCAAAATGTAGTCAGGTCTTACATGACCTGGGTTATGTAGAGGTTAGACTGCTGCATGGAGAGGTGAACTTGAACTGGACACAAGAAAAATGACTCAGAAATGTTAACCATTGATCTGTGTGGAGACCTAGGGAGCCACTAACCTCTTTTATTGCAGTTTGCTGCTAAGCAACTGTGACAAATGACCAACCAATTTTATACCTACAAACATGTCTAGTATCCAATTGTGGAAAGTCTAGTGAAGTACCCTTTAGTGCTCAGATAGCTTGTTTGCACAAATCACCTTTCTTTTCATGTAACTTGTGGAATTTCTTTTGCCCACAGCTTTCCTTCCTGTTAAAAGTCAGTTGTATTGTGAGGGTCTTGAGAACACTCACAGATAATTGACTGATTTGTGCTTTCTAGAATGGAAATACTCAGATCCTTTTGATCCCAGAGTTTCTGAGTTTGAAATTGATGAATCAAAAAATCCATGAAGGAAGAATCAGAAGATAAGGTTCCTACATTAGGATGGAAAGGATAGAAAGATGAATGATTTAGAAAAAAATAGTAAGTGCCTTACTGGACTCAAGGCAAACTTGAATATGTTTAGAGAAGGAGTCATACCTCTTAATGTGTGTGGGTAACAATGAAAAGACACATAATTCCACTTTTTTGAAGAACAGATAATTTAAACAAAAATTCTCGTTTTGAGGTTTGTACCACAAAACAAAGAAACTAAAACAAACAAAAAGAAAACCTTTATCTTTGATGAATACAATAATTTTCTTGGAATACCATCCAAAGGTGTATCCTCAATAAAAACTATTAAGAATTGTTTTATTTGTTTTCAGAAGTAAGGGTTTTATAGTGGACAACATTCAAAGTTTCTGATAAATACAAATGTATACATTAGTTTCATCATTGTAAGGTTACAATTGTATCATGTTTTATATTAACTATGAATAGAATTGTTAAATCTACACATACATTTTTATATTTTATTTTAAAAATGATTTTATTTAGTGTGTTATAATTATACATAATTTGGGGGTTCATTTTAACATAATCATCCATGCATGGAATATAATTTGCTCTATTCCTGTATTTCATCTTTCCCTCTCCTCCACCTTCTCCTATTTGAACTTTTATTTTATTTCTGTCTTTTTTAGGTCTCAAAAAATGTGCTCTGAAAATACTAACAAATTTCAATGAGTTAATAAAACAAGAAAATCCAAGTACCAATGAATCCAAGTCTCAAAAATGTAAGATACATTTTACAATGTTTAATGTCACCCTTTGTGAAGCTTAAAAAATGGTTCAATTAACTAGAAAAATAACTACTTTAATATAAGATTCATTGTCTAAACATTTTGTCTTTAAGGGTAAGAAAGTAATTATTCTTTGGATATGAATAAGGCGGGTTCCCCTTTAGGAGCTCTAACCAAGCTCTCAAGACTTTGTAAACCTGACTTATTAGAGAGATGAATTGGGTAACCAATAGGCCCAGCAGTCTACCTGTTCCCACAACCAAAGCACAGAGAGCTGAGAAAATATTTTTTAAAAAATGGGATTTGAGTCTATATTCCTATAACAATTAAATATAACCAGCATTGTAGATATGTCATATCAAAAGAGAAAAGAACTTTGCTTTGAATTTAAAAACAGGAGTTTTTAAAGATTAAAACATTATTTTGAGCAATTTAAGACATGCTCTGAAGTTTTTATCAAGGACATTGTTAGACTCCATTAGCTGTTTCTTGCTTAGAAATTTGAAAAAACCTTGAGGTCTTCAATGGAGGTGACAAATTTGGAGAGAAACTCAAGACATTTGCTGTTTGAAAAGAAATCAGTCTGCAGTTAAGGGGAAAAAGGCAAGACACAAAAACAATAAAATCTTCCTAGCAAGTGATGGGGCCTAGGTTCAATCCCTAGCACCACAACTAATAATAGTAATAAAACATCATCAATTGAATCATTTCAGACTTTCTTGTGCTGGCTGCCAAAAAATCTATAAAATCTATGAAGTAAAATAGACTATTCACTTATACTGTACTATTTTTCTTTTTAGATATTTAAACATATACACAGATAATGTAAAGAGAAGCAAAATAAGAAGTCTATAAGTAATGAAAATAAATGTTTCAGTTTCAAGGGAAGGTAGATTTATTTATTTGTTTATTTTTGTATCTGGAATTGAACCCATGGGTGCTTAGCCATTAAGCCACATTCCAAGTATTCCCCTTGCCTTTTTTTTTTTTTTTTTTTTTTTGAGGCAGGGTTTACCAAGTTAGCAACACATGGCCTTGCTAAACTGCTGAGTCTGGCTCATGATCCCCTTGCCTGAGCCTCCCAAACTGCTGGGATTATAGGTATGTGCCACTGCATCTGGTTAGACTTACTTTTAAGAGAGGCAAAACAAGAAGTTATGAAGTCATTAAACGAACTCACATTGGATCTGTGTTTTTAAAGATAGATATATCACTGACAATGTAAAAAATATGCAGAGTCAAGAAATTAGAGATGTAGGAAGAACGAATTTAAAATAGCTTAGAATGTTGGATACATAAGGGAATGACATGGGGCCTGAATCTGGGAAGAAGAGAGATTGGGATGAGATTGTGGAGGGCATTGGATTGTCAAGCTAAGGAGTTTACACTTGTTAGGGAAACATGGAAAAAGTTAATATTTGATTTTAGGGAGAACAACTTTGCTTTATGGCCTATTTTCCTGAGGATTTTTTTAATATTTATTTTTTAGTCATAGTTGGACATGACACCTTTATTTTATTCATTTATTTTCATGTGGTGCTGAGGATGGAACCCAGGGCCTTGCATGTGCTAGGCAAGCACTCTACCGCTGAGCCACAACCCCAGCACTTCTGAAGATTTTCAAAAATTTTATTTTATTGGTTTTTATTAGTTATAGATGACAGAATACATTTTGATATAATTATATAAGCACAAAACATATCTTATTCTAGTTCAGAAACCGGTACCTCGCCTTCCCCTTCCCTTTCCCTACTCTCTGCTCCCTTCTGTCTATTGATCTTTTTGTCTTTTACCCATAGTTGTTTTTTTTTTAATTAATTTCTTGTGGATGTACATGATGGTGAGATTCACTGATTTTAGAAAGAAAAATCACCAAATATGTTTTTAATGGATAAAACTAAAAACTTCATTGTGTATGCGCTTGATTTATAAGTGTCTTAGAGTATCTGTTTTTCTTGTATAATGTAGGACATGGTAAAAATTATGTGTGTATATATAGTGATACACACACATAATATGCAAGTTTCTTTCCTCTTTCATTATTTATTTGTTTATTTATTTTTAGCACAGGGGATTGAACCCATAAGCCTTATACCTCTGAGCCACAACCCCAGCCCTTATTTTTTTATTTCTAAATTTTAATTTTACCATTAATTTTATCATTTATTTTTATTTTGAGACAAGGTCTTGCTAAGTTGCTTGGTTCCTCCCTGAATGCTGAGGCTGTGTCTAATTTGCAATCCTCCTTCCTCAGCCTCAGGGGTGCTGGGATTACAGATGTGGGTCACTGCTCTTGGCTCCTCTTTTATCTGGTGTCTTTTCCTTTTATGGTAACTTTTCACCCATTGCCAACTCTCACAACCCAATCTGAGTCATTTTGGTAACTTTTGCTAATTGGAAACTCTCACCGCTTTCTCTACCTAAAAGCATACAATGCCTGTGTCAACTTCATTCAAGAAGCTATACTTTTTGGTGGATATGATTCTGAAGGTTTGCAAGATCAAATACTGTCAAGTGCCAAAGGAGCAATGCAAAAGTGAAAATGAGCCAGATGGCAAGGTCTAGATCATTGTCTTTTTCTCTGACTGCAGAGAAATGTCATCTGAGGAGCTTTTGCAAAGTTTGTGAGGTAAGGCTGGGGTGTAGCTCAGTGACAGAATGGGTACAATCCTTTGAGGATGGACCACTATTCACCAATATTTTTAAATGTATGTGAGCAGAAGCTTCACCCGGAGACTTCTCTGGCTTTTTTTTTAATTAATGAATATTCCCAACCATTGGCAAGAAATGATAAATAAAAGTAACAATTCTCTGGGTCTGGTAATTCTCAACATCAACAAAGAGCAGCCCTCCTCCTCTTGCCCTGGAATATATACATGCACTTCATTAAGGGGCAGGTGGTTTGTAGACTACAATTTGAGACAAAGATGAATGTGTCTCCTCTAATACAATGATCTTGAGTAAGGGCTTTCTTTCTTTTACTGGTATATTTTACTTTTACAGAAATAAAGCCTTAATTAGAATACTTAATTCTGGATTTTCTGGAGATTATGGATGTGGCTGTAGGTTTGGATTATAGATAAGTGGGAGTCATCCCTGGCCTTTTATCCATTATAAAATCACTACATATGTGACCAGTTGCATAAGGAGACTGTGAAACAATGATATGTGATAACATACTTTTCACGTGTTTCCACTAAAAAATTATTCTTTATCAATGGATCAGTGGCTTGAGGCACAAAATCAAGTTTGAAGTGAGGAATCTACTTTCAACATAGAAGTCACAGCAGTACTTTTAATTAATTTTTAAAAATATAATTTTATAAAATCCTATGAAATGCAGTAATCTCAAAAATATAATTTTATAATTTTATGTATACATACATCAAAATTGTATATATTAATGGGATACCGTGTTATGTTTTAATTTGTATACATTGTACATTTTAATCAACTTAAGCATTTCATCTTCTCAAATATTTATCATTTCTTCATGGTGAAAATCAAAATCCTTCCTTCTAACTTTTTGAATTGTAAAGTATATTGTTTTACCTATATTTGTTCTTGCTTTGTGCATATTCCAGCATAGCAGTATATTTACATGGAAATTTAATCAAATAATAAACATGTTTGTAAAGAGAAGTCACAGGCATTTGAGGTAGAGGGAAAATGTCTAACAGTTCTTAAGTGTAAGAAAAATATGGAAATTTCATTTGACTAATCACATAAGTCCTTTTGCATCCTGAGAATATAGCAAATATTATTTTTAATTTACAAGTAAGGATATTCCTACTCAAAGAAGTGGAGCCATGTGCCCAAGGTCCTATGTTTGGCTTTAGTTACCCACCTCTAAGTAATAGTTTTCTTTAAACTTAGAGGATTAAAGCAATGCACATTTATTATCTTTAAGCTTCAGTGGATCAAGAATCTGTACATAGGAATGCAACTTAAAACCATAATGAAAAATTGTCTCAACCACTCTGGTTGGAATGGGCATTATCAAAAGAACAAAAAATAACATCTCATACACTTTGGTTATATAAATTTGTATGACCATTATGGAAAATAGAATTCATATTTCTCAGAAAAAACAAACAGAAATCAAACTGCTATATGACATGGCAATTCCACTACTGAGTATGCATTTAAAGAAAATAAAATCAATATATCTAAGAGACATCTATACTGACAGTTTTATTGCAAAACTATTCATAATAGTCAAGATATTCAAACAATGTAGGTATCCGGGGATGGATGAGCAGATAAAGAATAGCTGGGATATATGGTACATATACATAATGGAATACTATTAAGTCATAAAAATAATGAAACATTATTACTTGTGGAAACATGGATCAAACTGGAGGACATAAAGAAAAATACGTCAGATAGAGACAAATACTGCATGTTCTTCCTTATATGTGGAGGCTAAACACTTGAAAAGGAGAGAGTACAATAGTGTCTTCCTGTGCCTTGGATGATTACAGAGGACAGAGGGAGTGATTAAGAGGCAATGGTGAATGCGTACAGAGGTGTTACTGAACAGAAAGAATAACTTCTCTTTTTTTAAAATATAATAGGATAATTATGGTGGACAATAAATGTTTTATACTTCAGAATAGCTAGTAGAGTGGATGTTGAATGTTCTCAACACACAAAAAATGATAAAAGTTTGAGTTCATAGGTATGTCATTTTTCTTGATCTGATCATTACATATTATGTACTCATATTGAAATGCCACACTAAAATCCATAAATATTGACAATTATTTTGTTTCAATTATCAAATAAAAATATTTTAAAGAAGGAATCTGGACATAGCTGCAGCTTTTATGGGTTGTTCTGGCCCTAAATCTTACAAAACTATAATTAACGTGTCAACTAGGATGCCATCATTGTAAGCTTAATTGGGATCAACTTACAGGATCCACTTTCAGTCTCTCATCATGGGTATGGGTGAGTGTTAGTTTCCTTAACAAGTGTTTTGATGACATGGCATTCCCTGGCGTGAGAGATCCAAGGAAGAGATCACTTACCAGAGACAGAATATACAGTCTTTTAATAAGCTAATCTGGTAAGAAGTCTGTTTCTCTTCTCCCATATTCTACTCATTAAAAAAAAAAAAAGTCTTAACCACTTTTAAGAAGAGAGGATTTAAATTTCAACATCTTTAAAGGAAAAGTATCAAAGAGAGTGTGGATATGTGTCAAATAGTTTAAATTATTAACAGAAAGATCCAATATAGCTTAATAGTATTTTATTTGAGAAAGTGAACTATTAGAGAAAATTAAATAAAGCCCACTGTTACTTCTAAGAGAACATTAGAATGTTAAAAATCTAGTAATGCTCTTATTGCTTTGGGATTTAGCAGTGGATACAATCTATTTGTTCAACATAATTAGTTAGAATTATGTGTCATTAAAAGTGCTGAGTTCTGGGAATACAACACAGAAGAGGAGATGAATATCAAAAAATTGAGTACAACATGAACCCACAGTGCTATCACAGAAGTGGTTAAAACATGGGAGAACTGACCAATGCTATAGGATGGAGTAAAAACAGATAAACTGAGCATTAAAATGTGAGAAATTGTAAACAGAATATACATTAATGACAGGCACTACAAGGCCGAAGCTGGAGGATTGTGGATTAGGATGGGAAATCTAACAAACAAAGAGATCACCTTCCAGAGAGAGGGCATAGCTTACACAAGAAACCCACATGGTCCCTCAAGCCAGGGAATTCCTGCATGCACATTAATGGTGTAGATGCAGACAACTGGAAACTGGTTTCTAAAAATGAAGCTAGAAAGATCAGGAGATGGGTGAAGAACCTTGCTCTCTGCTGTGGAGTTTCGAATTTAACCTAGACTGATGCTTTTCAATTTTAGTCAGGCATGTCTCACTGTCACCATTTTTACTTTTTTTTACTTGTTCTATTATTTATTCAGTATTTAAAACTAGTCTCATGAACATCTGAATACTTTAAAAAAAATGAAACACACCTTTAATATATTAGTTTTATTTTTATACTACACGCTAAATATAGAAGCTATTGACTATTAAGTAGGAAAGAGGAAAGACATCAAAGGGTTTTATGCAAATGAAGTATATGTCAAGAAGCATATTTCATAGAGATTGCCTAAAGAATTTGGTAGTGTTCATAGGAGGTTGCACACACAGGGTAAAACTTCCCAGTTGCATTTGCCTTCAACCATGCTGGCTCACAACCAAGTGTTTCCTGGATGCAGAATCTTGCTTATATAAATCTCTGCCAACTCTCTATGGATCATCAGTCTCAAGCTTTGAAGCATAGGGAATGAGTGACATTGAGCAGAGGGAACATATGTGTTTCCTTCTATGAATACCCAATAGAAAGTAGTGAATTCTACTGCTTCCTTTCAGAACATTGAAAGGATGTGAAAAAACTGGCCTTGTGGAGACTTATTATCATGGCTTGTCTAGATACATCTGGGACACTCTGATTAGTGATAAATAAAATTAAGTGTGTTGACTTCTTTCAATCACTATTTTTATTTCTAGTTATTGGTTCCATATAGAAACATAACCTCAGCTAGGGTTTTTAATATTTAAGTTGCTTGAGCTTTGATGAGGGTTCTAGGTTGACATTAGGGACAAGCTTTGTCTTAATATATTCATGACTTCCAAATACTATATTTATCTTTTGGAAACCAACAGGACTACTAAAAAAATCTTAGCTATGATTCTCTTTAATAGCTGGAGAAAACTTGAAATGGAACAAGAACTTAAGGGAACATTCAATTTTCGGTTTGAGGTATGTTCAAATTACTTTGAAATGGGTGAAGAGTCTTGGCAATATTGTTTAAATGATAACACTGGATGACACAGAAAAAAAAAAGAATGTAAGAATGTGCTTGCTCCAACCCATTTTCCCAGAGCTCATAAATGTGTCTCATCTTGTTAAATAGTATAGCAAAAATTACATTTAGGGATTGAGACTTAATGTTCAACTTAAATGGGTTTTGCGATGTTTCCAAACTTTAGAGGTAAACATATTTCTTTTTCTAATGTGCTGCGGAAATGAAATGCAACAGTACCTTTTAATTAGCACTGGGACTTCATACCTGGTTTCCTGTATTATACTTGCTTACACATTTCTGACCAGGGGGAGTTCATTTAGCAGAGTAGTATTGCCTAGGGACAATGGGAGAAGAGACTGAGTAAGAAAATAAGTCCCAAAGCAGAGGAGAAAAACTTCTGCCAGCTTTTTCAAATTAAACCTGAATTTGGTAATGATTTGTACAATTTTTGTTTGCTCTTATTCCACATTCTCTGTGTGGCATTTGCAGGCTCAAATGAATGCTGGCAGATATTTCATTTTAAATAATATGCTGGGTCATTCATTTCCTGCTGCATTTGTCACAAGGACCACATACCATTATCCTTTTGGGCTAAAATACATCAGGGCAACAAACCATCAGAAAATGTTAGTTTCATACACAGCATTATTGTTTCTATGGTATTTTTCATGGAGAGCTGGTCTCACCTCCACACATTGCAGACCTGATGGATATTTCTGATATCTTTGGACCAAATGACTTCTTTTTCTACCAAGTATCAATCCTCACATCAAGTGACTCATAACATAAATTTAGTGCATGCAATCATGTGATTACAGTTTCATGATGTAAGCAGGAATTTTAAGGATAATCTTAAAAATGTTCACATTCACTTGAAGGAATGAAAATAAAGGAAAAAAGTAGATAATGTTTAAGATAATTTCAAAATGTGAAAATATGCTGAAGCATAGATTAAATCCATAATTCTGTGATCCACTCAGTCAAGACATTTCAGCTCTGTCCTCTCTGATCCCATGGTACTTGGTTGATTCAAGTATCAGAGCTGGTACCCTCATCTGCACTGTTCACTAGAATGAGACTGTATTTAATCAACTAGTTGTTGGAGGTTTTTCTATCTTCAGTAGATTAATTACATTTTAGAACATGGTTTATGAGAATCTGTATACTTACTTTAGCATCTATCAATAAATGCCTTAACTCGAGAAGATGATATTTGGGGAATAAAATTACATCATTTTTCAAGCTAGAGATATCTGAGCTTTCAACAACTGGAAATCTTTCACATTACAAATGAGAGATCTCAGAGAGGGAATGTGACTTTCCAGCAGTGACCTCATCAGTCAATGCAAACTCTTTATCAGAACCCACATGCATTCCTTGCTAGTCACACTCAGACACAGCTTCATTGCTGTGATTCAGTATCTTGTGTTCCATCTTGTAAATTTTCTTCTTTCTTGCAAATATCATCCAATTTCTGCTTATTTTTCCCCTTAAATTTTGTGCAATGCAGCACCTTTTAAATAAACAGGTAAATATTGATGTTGTTAAAATACTGCCTCAGTGTACAAATGTATTTCCAGGGAGTATGATTCTTGAGTCCAATTCTAATTTTTCCTTTTGAAATAAAGTGTGCTTTTTGTTTGCTTTTTGTTCTCTTCCAATTCTTTCCTTCTCTCAAGTAAATGAGCAAAGATAACTGAAGAGTTTTATGATTTATTTTGTTCTGATATTTAATAAGTCACTGAGAGCTCTTGAATTTGGGTCTTGCTGATTATGCATAATTATAAATCAGGATGGGTTTTTTTAAAAGAATGAGGTGAATGTTATCATCCTTCTAAGTCTCTTCTCTTGCTATGTACAACAAATTGATTAACACCAATAATGCTCAGAGAGCACAAAAGTAAAGTCCAAAGAGAGATGGCAGTGAATAACTTCTAAACCACTCCATCTATTTAATTTTTAAAAGCTGCTAATTCAGCTACAGGATCCTAATCTAATCACAGGCCATTCTAATTACAAATTTTATTTTGATAAATGAGTTCCCTTAAAGGGAAAATACATTGAGGCTTTGAGTATACTTCATTTAGACTGTTGCCGGATAGTATGGTGCCACTGTACCAACAGAGTGTGGTTTGCTTTGTACTTTTGTAGGGTGGGTAAATAAGTTACAAGTGGGGAGATACATGGTGGTAGTTGGTGACTTACCAGAGGACTCATTCAGTTAACTAAATAAAAAAAGTACTGATGTAATTAAGTTCATGTGGGCATGGTTTTCATTTTAGACAATTGCTCATGAGACAAAGAATGGGAAGCTGGCTAGTGGTGAGTGGAAAAGGACCTGTCTCTGCTCTTCTCAGCAGATTTGGGAAATTTCTATGTTCTAACTTGTCATTTCTCAACAGTGTGCTTGAGTTAAGGTCAAATATATACACCAATCTTGAAAATCTTCCAGTCTTATTGAGTGAAGTTATCGTGAGGGAGATTTATTATCTTTCCACTCTTTTCCATCTCCTTAAGACACAAATATTACAACAGCCTATTCCATTGTCTTTAGAACTTTGCATTAGTTTTTCATGTCTATGAATATCTACAAAATAGATGACTTAAAACAACAGAAATTTCCTCTTTCACATTTTGGATTCCAAAGGTCTAATTACAAGAATTACAAGGCCAAAGTCAAGGCATTAATTGAGCCACCTTTCCTTGGGGCTCTAGGTGAAAATCTTTCCCTTTCCTTCATCAGCTTCCAATACATGTCAGCAAGCCTTAACTTGTGGTCACATCCTTTCAACTTCTGAATCCCTTCAACCTCTGAATCCCTTCCTGCTTCTTCTTCCCATTGCCTTATCTAATTATAGGCTATATATCCTTGGGACACTTGAAAACACTTGTAATTTTGTTTAAAGCCCAACTTTATAATAAAAAAAAAAATCTTCACACCACAAGATCTTTAACCTAATCATATCTACAAAAGGATGTTTTTTCTATACAAGATACCATTTATAGTTCCAGGGATTAACTCTCAATATCTTCAGGGAGTCATCATCTAGTCTGTTACAGCCTCTTCATTGTTTTTCCCAATTTCATACAGATAATAAACAGTAAGGAATTATAACCTGAGATATATTCTTTGTTCTTTTCTTTAAATGTTTTAATTCACAAAAGGGACCAAGAGATCATTTCACGTTTTTGAGCACTCACTATATTCTTTAGCTGTATCTGTTATCTCAACTAGCAGCATCCTATTTTACTAATAAGGAGGAAAATATATAAACCAAGTTTGTCTGTGTTTTGTAAACACTGATATATAGACAATTGACACATAGAAAAATGCTGCCTGGAACCAATTTTTCAAAAATGCAGAGATGCAGAAAAAAGACCTAGAAAAATTCAACAATGTATTAATAACATTTCCATAAAGCAGTGTCTTTCTCCCCATCTCTTTGGTCCTTTCTTCAATTAAAAGAATGATCTCATTTTGAATTTGGATTCTTCTACTATTTAGGGTATTAAAATGTTCTTCCTGTCCTAAAACAATGCTGATATATAATACTTTATTCTGCTTATTGGCTTGTTTGCATGCCAACATTTTATGTGGGCAGTAAAGATTTTTGTTATTCCTGTTACATTTTCGTCTTCCATAAAATATCCCAGTCCAGGGAATGAAATGGACAATAGCTCACTAAATTTTCCCAGCTAATATATGGTGGCATTGTGATTAAAATTATGTTGCATGACACTAAAGCCTATTTTCTGTGCATAGCAAAAGAGACATGTTCATTATTAGTGACAAGATTGCATGATGACTCCCTGCTGCTCACCACATGTTATTCCGTGTTGTTTTCCTGAAAAGAGATAAGCAGTTATCAGGGTGTGACTGGTCTACAATATGTGATTTCCTTGTGTTGGTTTTTATCACCACATTTTGCATGTTACTTTATTCTTTAAAAGAACATAATTAATCAGACTTCCTTCATTATTCTTTTCTGTACATGGGTCCATTTGGTGAATTTTTACATGTAAAGGAAAGGATGTGTAATTATTTTAATAAATATGTAATTATGATTTATCCTATTTCATAAATAACAGTTTCTGTTGTGCTCCTCAGTTGTTGCTCTCCTATATAATTGAATGGGTGAGCTGCATATGGAAGGAGCTGAATTGGTGCATTATTTCCTGATCAAACTGCATATTTCCTTACTTGAATTTCCAGATGCAGGTTGTTTGCTAATGAAGTTGAAATTTTAAAAACTGAAATAATAGAAGTGGTATGAATATCTGTGTTTAGTTTTTGATAGCCTGCTGCTGCATAAATTTCAAGCTAAAATATTTTAACATTTTAAGAGAGAATATAGTTCTTTGGTGTTATCAATCATCCAGTACAATTCACCACATTTATATTCATATTTTAGAAGTAAAATTCTATTGTTCATTTTCTATGAATGAAGAAGTGTGGGAAATTAAGATTGCCTTCCCATCTCTTTTGTCTTCCTTTTTCTCAGTTATCCTAGAGTGTTTTTTCACTATGGCAATCTATTTTCTGTGAACATTTGTTAAGTGATGAGCAATGGAAGAGCAAGTTTTGAGTACGAATTGTCTAAAAAAGGCTAATGCCTATGTGTTTTGATAAATATATGCTGAGCACAGCTTCTGCATGCATCCTCTAGCATCTCTGCACACCTGTGCATCATGTCCAGGTCCCTGGCATCCTCTGATATCCATAATCACCAAAATTTATGCCTGATAATCCCAGACATTACAACCAAAAACATGGAAAGCAATGAGGCTTTCAGCCTAGCAAATACTGTCTGTAATTCTACCTCCTAATGAAAACTATATTTACTAATTCTTATAGGTATTATCATTTTTGTGTGTACTACCTGTTTTTCGTGTTTGCAAAAATATTATCTGAAATTTTATTATGTTTTTAGCACAAGAATTTTCACATTATTAAATGTTTAATAGACATTATATTTATGACAACAAAATATTTCATCAGACTATATATCACTGTAATTAACACAGATACTTTTTGTTCCACTATTGGTTGGTTTATTTTTTTCTTTTACTTTTTTGACATGCAAATCACTATAATTAAAAAAAAAACTTTCGAGTGCAAGTTTATAGTCTGTTGAAGATTATGTATTTTTGAGAGAAAATATGTAAACATAAAACTACTAGATAGCATGTTAATGAACCTTTATCTCTCTTTTAAAAATGTGTTTCCAAAGTTTAGACATGAATTTACTTTCACATCAGCATTAGTGTAGAGAGAAAGATAGAGAGAAAGAATACATTTATGACATGCTATTCAAGGGTGAATACATTGTTTTTGTTAACTAGGTATGAAAACATGTCTAAGCATTGTTTTAGTGTTTATGAATTATTATGTATTTGATAGAGTTAGATTAGGTGAGGATGGCATTGAACTGAACCACTTTAGTTTACCAGAGCAAAGTGCACTTTCTTCTAAATGTCAGGTTTTCCCTTTGTCTTATGCTTCAAAGGAATTCTCCTTAGATGACCTTGTTTGCATACTTTACCTGTCACTTCAAGAATCTGCTTGATAGTAGGTGGTGGTTGACAAGGATGAGGTCACTGTTCTGATTAAGGTTCAGTCTTAGCTATGACCCATGTCTCTACTCTTGGGGTTGTGGTGTTTTAGGATCCTTTACCTTGAACCTACCTGGAAGTGTGTATCTAGCATATATTCTTTATATTAATTAATTTATTTTAATTAGGTATATATGAGAGCACAATGCATTTTGATTCATTGTACACAATTGCAGCACAACTTTACATTTCTATGGTTGTACACAATGTAGTGTCACACCATATGTGCAGTCATATATTTACTTAGGGTAATGATGTCCATCTCATTCTACCATCTTTCCTGCCCCCATGCACTCTCCTTCTCTTCCCTCCCACTTACCCAATCAAAGTTTTTTCCATATTTCTCATACCTCTCCCTCCCCATTATGAATCATCACCCACTTATCAGAATATTTCGGACTTTGTTTTTTTGGGATTGGCTTACTTTGCTTAGCATGATGTTCTCCCACTCCATCCATTTACCTACAAATACCATAATTTTATTTTCCTTTAATGCATAGTAATATTCCATTATGTATATATACCACAGTTTCTTTACCCATTCATCTATTGAAGGGCATCTAGATTGACTACATAGCTTAGCTATTGTGAATTGAAATGCTATAAACATTGATGTGGCTGCATTACTATAGTATGCTGATTTTGAGTTCATTGCATATAGACCAAGGAGTCGGATTTCTGGGTCCAATGGTGGTTCCATTCCAAATTTTCTAAGGAATCTCCATATTGCTTTCCAGATTGGTTTCACCAGTTTGCAGTCCCACCAGCAATGTGTGAATGTGCCTTTTCCCCCAAATCCTCACTAACATCTCTTGTCTGTATTCTTGATAACTGCCATTTTGACTGGAGTAAGATAAAATCTTAGTTTTGATTTGCATTTCACTAATCACTAAAGATGTTGAACATTTTTTCATATATTTGTTGATTGAATGTATATCTTCTTCTGAGAAGTGTCTTTTCAGCTTCATGACCCATTTATTGATTGGGTTGTTTGTTATTTGATGTTAACTTTTGTGAGTTCTTTATGTATCCTGGAAAATAGTGCTCTATGTGATGTGTGTATGGCAAAAATTTTCTCCCAAAATGTAGGCTCTTTGTTAACCTCATTGATTGTTTCTTTTGCTGAGAAGAAGCATTTTTGTTTGAATCCATCCTATTTATTAATTCTTGATTTTATTTCTTGCACTTTAGGAGTCTTGTTAAAGAAGTCGGGGCATTTGGGCCTACTTTTTCTTCTATTAGATTCAGGGCCTCTGGACTAATTTCTAGGTTCTTGATCCACTTTGAATTCAGTTTAGTACACAGTGAGAGATTGATGTTTATTTTCATTTTGCTGCATATGGACTTCCAGTTTTCCCAACACCATTTGTTGAAGAGGCTATCTTTTTTCTGTTTTTGGCACAATTGTCTAGTGTGAGATAACTGTGTTTATGTGGGTTTGTCTCTGTACTATTGGTCTACATGTCTATTTTGGTGCCAATATCCTGCCATTTTTGTTAATTCAGCTTTGAAATATAGTTTAAGGTCTGGTATTGTGATGCTTCCTGCTTCATTCTTCTTGCTAAGTATTGCTTTTAGTATTCTGGGTCTCTTATTTTTCCAAATGAATTTCATGATTGCTTTTTCTATTTCTATAAGGAATTGTGTTGGTAATTTAATTGGAATCACATTGAATGTGGACAGTGCTTTGAGTAGTATGGTTATTTTGACAATACTTATTTTGCCTATCCAAGAGCATGGGAGGTCTTTCCATCTTCTAAGGTCTTCCTCAATTTCTTTCTTTAGTGTTCTATAGTTTTCATTATAGAGACCAATATCCCTGATGAACATTCATGCAAAAATTCTCAATAAAATTCTGGCAAAGTGCATTTAAAAACATATTTAAAAAATGTGCACCATGATCAAGTGAAGTTTATTCCAGGGTTGCAAGGTTGGTTCAACTTAGAGAAATCAATAAATATAATTCATCATATCAATAGACTTAAAGATAATAATCATAGGATTATATCAATTGTTGCAGAGAAAGTATTTGACAAAACACAGCACCCTTTCATGTTCAAAACACTAGATACATTGCAATGAGAATTCAAACTATTAGTTCTGCAGAATTAATCTCAATAACCTATTTAGCATTTATTCTGCAGAATAAATAGTTTGAATTCCCACAGCAACTGTGGCTATGGCATGTGAACTGTCCTTTCAGCCCGTTCTCAGCCTTCATGGATTTGTGTGTTTTTTCCAACTGTGCTTTACTTCCACCTGTTGACTTATATCTTCACCTTGTAGCATCTGTTTATAGTTTCTCTTTCGTTGATGTCACAGATTTTCCTTGGATTTTGAGCAAATTCTGTGCTCTATGATTTTGGCTTCATAAAGGACTTTTAATGTCTTGAATTTGAAGCTAGTCATCATCTTTATTATCCTGAGGATGAGAATGACTCTCTGTGCAGCCTTCTACATCCCTTGGTAGATACTAATTTTATTTGTAGTGATTTTTCTTGATATGTTGTCCAAGATTCTTGGACAGGGAGTGAGAGAGAAAAATCCCCTGGGATTCATTCATTACTGAATGAATCGAATTCGAAACTTGTTTCTGTTACTTTTTAGGGAGTTCTGCATATCAATAAGAGTAGTTCCCTCATTGACTAAGTGGCCAAGTGAGACAGTTTATAGGTTGGGTGCTGTTTCCCCCTTTATACCTGGTTGGTTTTGCTTCTTACTTAAACATTGTGAATATTAACAATGGTCCAAACCATTTCAATTTATGAATTCTACTATTGAAGAGCAGAAATACAAAGGAAAAGAAAATTTCTTCTCATTGTCTACTCTTATGGAAAATCCAGGAAACCTAGAAGACCAAGAACCAAACCAAACCAAACCAAAACAAAACAAAATAAAGTCAGCTGCTAGATGAGGTGACACATGCCTATAGTCCCAGTGACTCAGGAGTCTGATGTAGGAGGATCACATGTTTAAGGCAAGTGTCAGCAACTTAGTGAGGCCCTAAACAACTTGGCAAGACCTGTCTCAAAATAAAAAATAAAAATGTTGGGAATGTATCTCAGTGGTTAAGCACCCCTGGGTTTAATCTCCAGTACCAAAAATAAATAAAAAGATAAAAAAAGAATAAATCAGTTAAAATGTAACCTGATTACAGTTGAATAACATCAACAAACTAAGCAGTCAGAATACTGGGCTTGCATAAAGATCTTGCTTATAGTGAGAGACTACCCTATAATAGTTATGTATATAATAATTAAAATAATATTGTGTTTTATAGGCAAACATTTATTTTTCCTTCACAGGTATTTAATTTAACCTTGTGGGAAATATATAAGTTTACAGTTTTATCAAGGCTTTGTATGAAATTACCATTTAAAAGATTTCAGGAGATGATGTGGCAGAGAGAAAATAATTTGAATATTGGAGTTAGAGCAGAATTTGGTCATTTATATAACTTCTTTGGGTATTGTTGTCTTTGCCTTTAAATGATGATGCTACACTATAGAGGGTTGTCATGAGGACTGATGAAAATGTTTTTCTTCAGCACCTCATAAAATTATAAAATACTTTTATGATTTTTTTTTAAAAATGTGCTTATTTTCCCCACTATATATTATTCATAAATATTTAGAGTGTATACTTGGTATTAATTTCTCTGTTCAGTTGGAAGGAAAAGTTAGCAAAATTAATGGAATCTATTCTCTCTTATTCAGGGAGAAGTCAAGGAAATAAAAGCTGCGTAGCCAAATCTTCTCCTAACCATGCTAATAATAGATTTGCCAAAGAATCTGTCATGTTTGCCATCCGGAGAGTTCTTAATAATGGCATGCTTTTATCACAATATACCTTATCAGTCTAAGATTACTTATATTAAATAAATCAAGGATATATGAATTCATAATCATTGCATACTTAGGTTGAAAATATGTATTTACCAAAAAACAATTTTTTATGTGAGCAATGAACTTAGTAGTGCAAAAGAAAGGAACTGAATATCATTAGAAGATCAAACTTTTCCCTATTTTCACTGTTGCTTTTATCCTTCACAGTAAAATTAGATACAGAGTAAAAACGTTTGCTTCTTGCAAATCTTATTCGACAATGTGACCTTTTTCACAAAAGGTGTGAGTAGGTACTTTTTAATAAAAATTGTCGCTTGAACTAAGAAATCTTGAAGTTATTTTGATATATTTTCTCTCATCTCCATTCCTACTCAGTTAACATATACTATTGATTATACTTCTACTTTTCTTTTAAATGTGGGTGTTTCTCTTCATTCCTTCTGCCTCACCACATGTAGCCTAAGGCCCTAACATCTCTTCTATGGTTCTTGCAATGGCCTCTCAACACATTTCACTCTCCCCGCTAGGGTACTTTTTCAACTGACTTTCTACACCAGGGGTTCTTCATTTGGAGAGTCTCAAGGGGTTGTGATGGGGGTTTTCTAAAGGCCAAAATCCTTGGTTACATTGCTTTACAGGCACAGGCCTTCCCTTATTCCCTCTGTGTTGATCCAATCACAATAGTGATTTCTGTTTTCTCCATTCTATTTATTACTCCTCTGCACAGATTCCTAATTCATGCTGCTCTCTCTGCTTGAAACCCTCTTCCTCAGCTAACATGCATCTCACTCACCCTACTAAACTTCAGTTTCTTCAAGACCTCAAGATGATAGAATTGAAATTTATCATATAACTTTGCTTTTCCTTCTCTTTCATCATGGAATTTACCCAATTCATGACTCAATAATTATGTACTTTTAAATTATCTATATGTCTAATAGTTTGGTCTCATCTTTTCTGCAAAACCTGTAAAGTCAGATATTATGTCTTTTTTGTTTGCTTATTGTTCTAACCCAAAGGAAAAATAGTATTTAGCAGGTGTAAAGCATTTAAAAAGTAGCAATTAAAGTATCAAGTCATTTTAAGCAAAGGGAGAACAATGAGTAAGTATGTGTGTCACTAGATGTATAAAACAGGATTAGCTTTGGTCCTTTCTTCTTTAATCCCTGCTTTGATAAATGTTAAAGTAAGAACAATTCTCCTTCGAGGGGAAAACACTTTCTGTAAAAGGATAAGAGGGTGATCTATCAAGATCATCACTTTGCTTTAACCAAATTCAGGCTAATCTTGTGAGGTGCCAAGCACTTAGTGAAGGCATTTCTTGTAAAAGAAACAGGTAAAACCTCTCCTCTCAGTGGAAAGAATACCAAGTGTTCATAGAGAGTAATGAGTAAAAGTCTTGCATAAAGATAAGAGCTTGCAAATGAATATAGGAGAGACATTCTAGGCTTCAGATTATCATGTGGCCCTGAACTTGCCAACTAAATATGTACATTCACAAGGATTTCCATGTTATTGTTCAGTTTGCCTTCAGCATAAGTTTTTTTTTCCATCTCCATTTTGCTTCTGTTCTCTATACAAATGGATTTTGTGTTTCTTTTTCAATTTTCCAGGCTATCATTCATCAGCATGAAAATGGGAGAAAAATATGAAAAGATTGACAACAGTCATTAAATTTCCTTTAGAAGGGTGAACTTTGGATTGTTCCTGGAGATGCTTCTGGCTTTTAACAAGCAACAAGGCATAGCACAAACAGGTCCAAGCAAGACAGAAACAGCTATTCATCTGATTCTAGCTTTAAGCCATTGCCAGTAAGAATGAGTTGGTTTGAATTTTGATATAGCCCCTCTTTCAGTAGTAGCAATGGCTCAGTGGATAGGTAGATTGCTTTCATAAATACCATATATTTTTAGGGATCTCTTGGTCTGGTGGCCCAGTATAATACAATCAGTTACACATGTCACTGCCCTGGTTCTTACCTTCAGTAGGCTAGTGCACTGTTCAATATACTTGATATTAAAAGGTGTTAGGCTCTAGAGAAAACTTACAGTAAGTGGATTGCAACTACAACTTATTTTTTATAGATTCTGTATCTAAAGATTGACTTGAAATGAGTCTTTTTCCATTTGAGCAGCTAAAACAAAACATATTAGACAGAGTAGCTTATAAAAATCAGAAGTTTGTTTTTCTATGTTCTAGAAGCTAGGAAGCCCAAATAGAAGGTGCTGGCAGATTTGGTATATGGAAAGAGACTGCTTCCTGGTTTATAAATGGCACCTTCTTACTGCCTCATCTAGTAGAAGGGGACAGAGATACTCTCTGGGATGCCTTTTATTTGTGCACTAACCCTATTCATAAGTGTTCCCTCTCATGACCAATCATCTTCCAAAGTTCCAACCTCTAATAGTTTTGATTCAGAAGTCATATAACATTTCCTACTTACTATATTAATTGAAGAAGTCACAAGTCAAATCAAATTCAAAGGATGAATTATAGACTTTATTTCTTTACAATAGTAGTATTCAAGAATTCTGAGGTCATAGTTTAAAGTGCCACATTCTCATTCCACAAGTTATTTATATTCCCTCCATGTGAAAGTGATGCATGTGAAAAAATACATGCATCACTTTACAACACCCCACAAGACTGTATCATGATTTAGAATCAGACTTAGGCTTAATGTCTGGAAACTTGCCACCTAAATAAAGTTCAGGTGAAGATGAGACCCTTTGAGTTTAATATATCATTTTCTTTCCCCTTAATTTGAAGTACTGTGAATGAAAGAAAGAAATTATATACCCCCCACATCCTAGAATAATTAGGTATTCAAAAAGCATGGATAAACACTCATTCAAAGTGAGGGAAAATATGACATATAAGAGTACTGGTCTTGAGCAATTCTGATATCCAGCTAGAACAACTTGCTGCTATTTCTGCAACTTAGGCCCAGGATTGTTCTGAGGGATAGTTCTCCTTTCTTCTTAGTCTTGTCCATTGACTTAGTATAATTATATATTTTAAAAAAGAATATTCAAGCAAGTAGATTTTTCCAACTGATGTTCTATACATAGATGTTCAGCAGTACAAAGTCCTACTTTCATATTGTTCTGTCACTTTCTCTTTCCAGCCAAACATGTTTTTATGAATATTTTGTCAATTTTGTTAAGATTATAAACAAACATACCTCTTTGAGATAAACTTTTATCTATATTGGGGCCTCTGTGAGACTGCTCATAAGAGTTTTAAAAGCCATATTGTTTAATAGATCACATTTGCTAAGCAAGACCTTGGAGCCTTTAAAAGGCATTTATTTGTCTGGAGAAGGCCTATAAGGCATTACCTTATCTCTTTCTGAGGTCTTATTAAACAGTTTTAAAAGTCACATCCTTACCATCATTTCTACCTCCAAAATATATTTTCCTATTGATGCTGGATTCAACTTGTACTCTGAGGACCTTTCTTACTGAGAAGCATTTGCTTACTAGAAGTACTGGTTTGAGCACTTTTTTATTTATTCTCAATTCTACTAAAAATTAAACAGTTTCTTTTTAGTTAATTTGACTTTATCTCTCTCTTCTTTCAGAGGTAGCTGGAAGAATCTAGAACACACCTTCAACATTGCCCCAAATCTCCTTAGTATAATGATCAAATTCGTTGATACATTAGTTTCCTTTTACTACAGCTTCTAGTAATATTTGTTTCCCAAGTTCTATGCTGCTACCAAAAGTCATCATAAAGCTTTTCAGACTTCTACTACCACTTCTTCCATAAATCAATGCTACATATTCTAAGTTTTTGGTCTACTACTATTTTTTACCATAAAAAAACAAACTTTAAAACACAATGTCTAAAAAAACAATAAAAATTGTTCATTATGTCCCATATTGCTCTGAAGCAGAATATGGAAGTGTTAATTTGTGGACTGCAGTTGGGAGGACTAGAAAGACTGTTGGAGTGGTGTACTGATTTGAATCCAGGAAGCCAGAGTTCCAGGGATGGGCATTCAAGATGACACCTTCACTCACATATTTTCCCCTATACTCAAGCTTATCTGAGAGATTTTATCCAGTGACTCTGGATGATATCTTCCTGTAGCTTAAACATGTCTTAGCATAGTGGCTGGATCCCAAAAGGTAAGAGTTTTAAATTTTAGAATTTGAGAACAAGAAGACAGAACCAACCTTTATTTCACATTTTAAGATAAAGCCAAAAGTCATATAGAACCACTTCTCTTGTGCTTTGTTGCTTGAGTGGCCATAATATTTTCCATATTCAATAAGAGAAAACATAGATTCCTGCCTTTCAATATTGAAGCCATTTTAGAACCTTTCCAAGACACCTTGTACTCAATTAAGATTGAATGTGTCTTCTATGGTTAATATAAATCTTTATTGATCCTACAGCAGGTTCCTGATCAACCATTATATATTAAGCCCTAAACTAGTTATTGAAGTGAGTCTTATTTTCAGGGAATAGAATATTAGAAAAAAAGTTCTGATTCAAATAGTTTTATTAAAGTGGTATTTTTAATAAAAACATTGTTTTTTAAAAAAAACATATGGAATTATATTAAGATCACTATACTTAACTGAGGAAAATAAAAAGTAAAGGCAGCATCTTGAACTAAACTTGATTTATCCAAGTAAAGATGAATAATAACTTTAGGAAAGGAAAATTAGTTTATTCATAAGCATAAGTATAGAGACATGAATAAAAACTTCAGTAAAATAAAATGTGTTCTCATGGTATGACATTGGACAATTTGAATCAATTTGAGAATTGTCGTTATTTATCATTTTTAGAGATCAGTATCAATCTATAGTCAATGGAAAGATCAATCATCAAAGGAGGCCAGACTAGATATTCATCTCTGTGTCAGTTTAGTTATGAAGCGTAGAACAGAGCCACTAAAAGTGTTCTAGAAAAAAGATAATGAACATAACCTACAGGAGAAGCTTAAGAAGTGAAAGAAATGCAGGGGGACCATCAGCTGCTTGAGTGGACCATTTAGAGTTTATAGGGAAGCCTAAGAAATCAAATGATTTTCAGTTGTCAAAGCAGGTCCTGAGGAGGGCACTCATGGAAAGATCTGTGGAATCTGTGTGGAATGAATGTTTCCTGGGTGGATCTGCAGCAAAGCATCTGGAAGTGGGCTGGGGATACTCTTTGTTATCAACACTGACAATGAGGAAGGCATGCTGGATGCAGAGCTTTGACATGGGATGTCAAGCTGAGACCAATGAAGTATCTTTGTACTGAGCTCTATGCTCATCTGACTTCAAATGCTTTCGGAAGGGATCTGTAGCTGCTGTAAATAAGCCTTCTAAATCTCATACAAAGTTTCCCTTTGGCAGAAAAATAATCGGAACTGAGAGAATTCTGAGAAAGGCAGCTTCCAAGCTTAATAATTTGAAAGGAACTTGCCAATTTGCCTGTATATTTCTAGGCCAGTGGTGGTGTATCCCAAACAGTATCTGCCTCAGATTTTTCATAATGGAAACATGAAAAATGCTAAAGCATTAAATAAAATTTCTTTTTTTTTTTTAGAGAGAGAGAGAGAACTTTTTAATATTTATTTTTCAGTTTTCGGTTGACACAACATCTTTATTTTATTTTTACGTGGTGCTGAGGATCGAACCCAGTGCCCCGAGCACGCCAGGAGAGCGCGATACCGCTTGATCCACATCCCCAGCCCAATAAAATTTCTTTTTTAACTTATGAGTGTATTTATGATATACATTCAAGCACAAGATTTGGCCCAGTTTCATCTTTTTTTGTTATTAAATGTTCCCGATATTGGGGAATAACACCTGGAATATGAGGCACAAACCCAATAACAACCACTAGTATTCAGAATATATTCTCTACTCCTGATCTATATATAACCATCTCTCTCAAAGTCACATTTTTCCTTCATGAATTCCCTGTGGTCTTAGTTGACTGGATAGGTGAACTGTGCAGGTTGACCTAAGATGGGATAATCACATTTCACAACTGGCATATTAAAATTAGGAATAAGACCAAATGAATATTACTTTCAGTAAATAAAGATATTACTACTATTACCTACAAAGCTAGAGCTGTGACATGGTATGGTCTCCCATGTTAGCCAGAGAATCAAAGGAAGTCGAGTTAATTTGGAACTGATAAAAAGAGGCAGTCAATAGTGACTTTCTGAAAGACCTAAAAATTGGAGGGAAAGACTCATCAATTGTTAGCTAATTTATTTATTTAAAAAAGTTTTCTCTTGAGTACAATTTCTTCTTTGGCTTCTACATAAAACTATCTTTATCAAACATTTTCCAGTTTGATTCATCTGGTTTGGGTTGGCTACTACTATAAATCTTCTAAATAATAAATGTCTAGTATAAGTCTCCTAAGTAATCTCTTCACATATTAAATTCCTTAAGTCAGCAATATAATAGGCAGCAATTGGAAAATCATTTATCTAGTGTTTTCTACTGTAGTAAACAACCAAGCAGTGTCAACTGTACAACTGCACATTGAATATACCTTCTTCAAGAGGAAAAATAAATGCTATTATACTTAGAAAAAAAGAAAAAAAATCGAGGATACATTTTCTCTAAGACATTATATCATAGTGGCCTTTCTAACTAAACTAGGGGCAGAACACCTGTATTTAAATCCTTAAAATTCTTTTGGGGTCTTGGACAACTTATTTTACATCTTTGTCCCTCATCTCTTTTATTTATATGACGGGAGTAACAAGATTATCTGTCAAATGTAATCAATAATAAAGTTATGTACATAGAATATCCTTAGGAAATCAAAACTGTGAACTTTCTATGTATAAAAAAATTCAATAAAATATCAAATTTTTATTAGTCTAAATCTCCCAAGGTGATATGAAAGTATAAAGTCCTATTTTGTAACACAAACCAATTTTCCATGTTAGGGATTTTAAACAAAAGAAATTTTCTTAGTAAATATGCACATTATATGTATATTTATATATATATATATATATATATATATATATATATATGTTATTTTTGAGAGTTTTCTTCTCAGATAACTTGTAAATAAACATGACATTTGGATAACATATTTTGGAGGAAAGGTTGCATATAGAAAGAAACCATCATTGATACCACTGGTACTAAATGTCAGTTATTTCACAATAGTAATAAAATAATGAATTTCTGACATCAAGTCCCAGTTACAGTGATGCCAAAGCCTGGGTGAATAACATAATTCTACTGTTATTGCTCAATTTGTTCATTAAGGACAACCATTGTTTCCAGATATTTTATCACACAGAGTGTACCACTGGTTATTAGTGTTTTGACCAAGGAAATTTTGGGTGATGAAACTAAGTCATAGTTATCTATCAAGAGAAAATTGAAATAGAATGGAAATGAAAGGATAAATGGAGGGAAGGAAGGGAGAGGAGAGAGACATTGTTATATTTCAAATGGTGAATTAGTTGCTAAGGAGTACTACCTCATTTCAAGAAATGATTCTAGAGTTCTAGTTATCTAAAACAATGTGTTTGGACTGGAGTAGTGAGAAAGTAAAACTCTTAGGATTTTCAAAAAACTTTTAGATATCTAAATTATTTGTAAATAAAATTTCTATTTCTAAGAAAAGTTAATTATGTTTATCTTATTCCTTTAACTACAAATCTGTGAAACAAAATCTATGACATGAAAATTCTTCTTCTTCTGTGATTGTTTATAGATTTGTATGACTGTAAAGAGTATAAAGGTTTATCAAATAACTCCAGTGGGAGTATATCAAACCTTTTTCAATATAGTAGGAGCAACTGATAAACACCTGATGCTTGTCTTTCTCTTCTGTAGGTGTAATAAAGCCTCTGGAATGATACAAGATAAGAGGTCACACAAGTGGAGAATTCCATGTTTGTAACATCTTCCTCTTCCTATCATTCACAATCTCAGAGAATAGATGTGAGACCACATTTCTCTCATGTATTGTTGAAGGGATCTTTCCAATTTATTGTACTTGAATTACAGAATCCTAAAGCTGAAAGAAACCTTTATAGTAGTAATAAAACAGTCCAGTTAATATAAATGACTTCTATAATATCAGAGAACAGGAATCAGAATCCAGACCTCCTTGTTCCTATTCTGCCTCTCACTTCTTCTGTCCATTAATTTTCACTTTGGATTATGCCTAGAGGACTTGATTGGAGAAAAACATTCAGGGTATCACAGCTGCTGGTAAGTAATTGTGTAGACCTCTGGGCTGCTTAGCACCAATTTCCACGCTTGGAAAGAAGATTATTCTGTGTCCACACAAGAGATTTTTAAATTTGAGTTCCTAATTTGGTTGAAATATGTGAAAACTTCTGTGGTCCAAGGAAGCTAATTGCTCTCCACTGGTCATGCTTCCAAGGAGACACAAAATGAAATTTTGAGTTATTTAACTTCAGAGTCAATTACAATTCTTGATCAGAGAAATGCTCTCTTAAATCAGCATTTGGGGTCTTCTATTCTCATTGTAGATTAGTGAACTGAGGACCTGTCACAGATGTCAAACAAATCAATGACTAATTCAAAGTTTCTCTATTATATTCAGAATCTCAGGAGGTGATCAATAGGCTCCATAAATTGTAAGGCAGTTTGAGAATATTTGACAAGATATATAACCTTCAGAAATGTTAAGGATCAGAGAACAGTTTGTTCATACACAAACAGTCAGAGATACACACTTATTTTCAAGGTAATTTTGTCTTACTTATATATATTTATAACCATAAAGTTCATATCTTCAAAATGAACAATGAAATTATTTTTATCATATATTCACACAGGTGGGCAAATATCACCATAATTTAATTTTAGTAATTAGAAAATTTCTAAAACCACCAAAGTATGTCCATATCAACTGTCAATTTCCATTTCCCATTACCGTGTTCACTGTATCCTCCTTCCCACCCAATTGAACCTAGGTTATAAAAAAATCTATTCATTGTCTCTTCATAAAATGACTATCCTGAACATTTCACATAATAAAATGTCTTTTTGACTGAAACTATTTAATTATGGCAATGTTCCTTAATGTTGCTTAAGTGCACACTTTGTCCTTCTGATGGCTAGAGAACATCCTACTGTAGGGATATACTGCATTCTGTTTATATATTTATTAGTTGATTGACATTTAGGTTATTTCAATATTTGGCTATTATTAATAAGTGGTTTGAGCATTCATGGACAGGTCTTTTTGTGAGCGTGTTTCTTTTTTCAGTTATACTTAAGGGTATAGTTATTTGGTGACACTAAAATATTATGTGCAATATTTTGAAGAACTACCAAAATATTCCAGAGTGTTAACAAAATTAAGGTGTTTCACTAGCTTACCGTCATATGTGCATGCCAGCAATAAATAAAGGTCTTATTTCTTAAGATTTTCTTCAACAATTATTCATTTTTGTTTTTAATATAGCCATCCTAAAGGCTCTGAAACAGTACCTTGCTGTTTTTATATTGCATTCTGTTAATATCTATTAAACTTGAACCTCTTTTCATGTGTTTAATGACCATTGCATATATGATTTAGAGAAGTGTCTATTGGTTATTTTGTCTATTTGAATTGGGTTATTTTTGTCTTCAATACTAAGGTGGAAATTTCCTTTATATACTCAGGATACAATTTTCTCAAGGCATATAATTTGCAAATATGTACTCTCTATCACTTCTACTATCATTTTTTATACTAGATTAAATTTTTAGGGTGGGTATAGATTTGCAAATATTTTTACTCATCCTGTGCTCCCTATTTTCAATTACTTAATAATATTATTTGCATCTAAGTTTTAAGTTTTATTGTTTCCTATTTATAATTTTACCAATGACCAGTAAGCATATGGAAATTTGCTCAATACAACTATATAACACAGAAGTGCACATTCAGATAATATATGCACAAATATAGCTATATTTTCAAAGATTGATTACATCAAGTTCTAACAGATGAATAGTATAACTAGAACTCTCAAACAGTGAATTGGGGATTATATAAATAGCATTGCCATTTTGTAGAAACAGTTTGAGTCTTTTTAACAAACTTAACTACACATTTACTATATGATTCCATTCAGGAGAAATGAAAAATTATGGCTGCATAATTCCTTGTGTGTATGTATATTCAAATTAATTTTATTAATAATATCCCATATGTCCAACAGTTGGTAAAGTAATAAATAGTGTCCATGTTATGTGAATATAATAGAATATTTATTCATCAGTATAAATGAAGATCATAGGCAGTTTATAGTTTAACCTTCTTTTTGTTTAGTATTTTTTTATTTATTCTGATAACATATACTTCTTAACATGTGTCCTCATTATATTTATGCACAGTGTAATATTTTGGAATTTGGATGTACCATATTCTATGTGTTTTAATTTTCACTTTTTGATTTTATTCCTTTATTTCTACTTTCTTTGATTTGTGTTACTAACCAATTTTAAATTCCTTTTTAGTATTTTCATTGCCTTTTAATATATATTTTAAATTTGTATTTCAATACTCTATGAACATTATATATGCCATTAATATTTCATGTCTAATTATGATTAAGTTTGTATCACTTCATTTAGAAAGCAGAAGCCTATTACCCACCTACCATTTATCCTTTACATCCAATATGTTACATTCTCTATATTAACTATACTTCTTTATATTTTAATTCTCAAAATACATTATAATTTCATAAGTTTTAAAAATACTTACATGCATTATGAAGAAGTTAAAGAGAACTATTAAGATAAACAAATATCCTAGTAAGTCTGAATGTTTGATATTTTCTTTTTCTTTCTTTTTTTTTAGTTCTGGACTTGAATAACCCACTGGTATTTTACCACTGAGCTATATCTACAGCACTTTACTAATTATTTTGATACAGGGTCTGTATAAGTTGTGAAGGCTTTAAATTTGTCATTCTTCTGCCTCAGCCTCCTGAGTCATTGGAATTACAGGTGTGCCAACCTGACAGCAAAGTTGTGTTTTAATTTCAATTCGTTTTTTTTTCTTACTGTATCTTCATTAGATTTCATTTTCTTTCTCCTGAACATCATTCTTTAGCATTTTTGTGTAGCAAAACTTTATATATAACATAGTATAGAAAAATTATAACTCTGGGTCCATAATATAGTAACAAAAGTTCCTTGAAGGCACTATAACTCATTTAAAACATAGATAATCTGAAGAGTTTTATATCAAATAAATGAGTTGAATTGTACTTAAGAACCAAGGCAGAGATGTCTTATTTTTGGTTTCATCTGAATACTTAACGAATTAAATCATCCTTCCATATTATTTTCCAGAAAATAGAACAGATGTCTCCACTGATTTTATTAGGCCCACATTGCCTTAATCCTCAAATCAGACAAACACTTTATAAGAAACAAAAACGGCATAGTAATATCCTTTACTAAGAGAGGTTATATATGTCCAAGAATGTATTAATAAGTCTATTAAAAATTTTTAAATGTAAAATGTATACTATTTCAAATTCAAGAGGTGTTTATGCATGAAATTAATATCTGGTTTATGGATGGTGAATATTTTAGTGGTAAACCTCTTGCCTAATATGCATGAGCTTTTGGGTTATATACTCAGCTCTGCAAAGCAAAACAAAATAACAAAGCAAAACAAAAACCTGGTTCAACAATAAGAATAATTAATACAAATCACTGTATTGATAAACTGCAATCATAGAACCTCATCCACCTTTATACAGAGAGCATTCATGTAAATTTAACACCTATTTATGACAAATATTCTTAGTAAACTATGAATACAGTCAACATTGCTAATCTGAGATGGGGCATCCACAAAATCTTTACAAAGATCAACATTCATAGAATTGGAAAATTGAATGTTTTCCTCTCTAAAATTGGGAGACAAACTAGTGTATATTTTTTAATCATAGCACTTCAACATTGCATTAGAAAACCAACAAGTAATATATGACAATTAATAAACTAATTAAATATAATGCATGTTGAAATAGATTTAAAACATTCCCATTACCAACATCAAATTGAAAGATGCAAAACTTGGAAGACTACAAAACCTCCTAGAATACAAATGGAACATAATGAGTTCACAGGTGACATAGTCACACAATTCAATTGTATTTTTATGAATAGAAATTAGAATTTGAAATAGTATGAGTTCTATTTATAAAAGAAAAAGAAAAACTACTAAGAGGCCTCTTTCTTGGGTTAAGAGAAGCCTTTAGATATTTTGGGATGGCTTCAAAATTACGGCTTCTGAATATAGATTAATCAATTAGATACATTTGTACAACTCTTTGAATCAGTATACTTGATACACCACTAATATGCTCATTACTATATAGCCTCTTTACTTCTGGGCACTTAATGACCATGTTCATGTAAAGGTTAGATATCAGTGCACTATGGTTCAGAGAATTTTAGCAAGGGGTAACTAGAAAATATCTAAGATTCCTTTCTAGTCATGAGATTCTGTGGTGAAGAGCCTCTGAAATTCATAGCTATGGATTTGAAGGCCCATGAGATTTTTTGTCTCTGTATATTAAGAGAATAGGGTTATTTCCTGTGATGATTGCTATTAGCTCATCAATGAGTATTACTGGCTCTTTTTACGAAGCTCTTAACCAAACTAATGAATACTAGTGACTAACTGATCTTCAACTGAACGGTGTTGGCAAGGGAGAAGCATGGATCTAATTAAATGTCACTTGATACTTATCCCAGAAATCAAGAGATTTACATATGACATAGTTTAGAGCCTTATCATATTGTTGTTCTGGAATATTCTAAAGGTATCATCTAAACGTGAGATTCTCAAATTTTATTTTTCTACATTGTTGTGCTAACATACACATTAGGAAAATTTACATATCATGGAAAAAATAAATATTATTACTCATTTTGTTAATCTCAATTTTCTCATAAGATGACAGTGTTCATATGGTTGGTGATGGGGTGAAATCTGTAAATTGCCTTTTCTAAGTCTAGGCTTGTGCCTTTAAAAATAAAGTACATTCAAAAAAGTACAAAAGCAGATTCTTTTGGAGGGTATAATATCATTTTCCCAAATATTTCAATAAATGTTTGGATAACAGCCCTGTGATCATTTGTTAGGGAAATAATAGGCAAAATTCAAATACTTCATAGTTAGGAAGAGACATTAATCCCAATGATCTGTAAAGGAAGCTCCATGGGAAATATAATGATAATTCACTAATTATCTGAATTTCCATGTATTTCTTCAGGATTCATTTGCTTTCTGTATTTTTTATGGTACATTATAATCACACATAATGTTATGATTTGCTGTTACATGTGGACAGAGTATAATGATGCAATTTGGCAAATATCATTCCTCTTTTACTCCCCTCCCCCCTCCAATGGTCCATTTTCTGTTTTTTACTGATCTCTGATTTTCATGAGATCACGGAATTCAACTGATAGACCTTAAGACCATCTTCTCTTTAAGTGTCATTTTAAAGTATTTTCATACATAATTTTTTATCCTGTCTTGTAAAAGTAATTATGCACTTATACATTTGCTGATATGTGCAAAATAACTGAACCTAAATTTATAATAACTATTAGTGACTGTAAGATTAATGTTTATCAAATTTGGACAATATTTTCTCTGGGAAGCAAATATGTTTTCTCTCTCTTTTTTTTTTTTTAAATAAAACATGCTTGGTGCTTCGCCTACACTGAAGAGTGTTGACATGACAATCTTTACAGATTAGGTTACACTCTTGTTTGCATGTTTTGAAACCTAACAACTTTAACTTTCCAGCCTCCCAGATTTGTGCTTTCTCAGTTTTTTAATAGTATATGTATTCACATCTGTGTTTTTGCTTGAAATTAAAGGCAAAAAGAATTTTCTTCATTTAGTACAAATGTAGCAGAAATCTATAATCTGTGAAGTACCATTCTAAGTATTTTGGATACATTCAAGGACAAGTTGACAGTCTAGTTGACATTCTATTTCCTATCACTAAGTATTTGTCTTCTTAATGTTGTTGACCAATACTAAACATTTGTTTGTGGTTTTGTAAAGGTTTTTATCCACTCTTTTGGAAATCCTCTGTAGAAATAATATTTATTTACAAAAACAAATAGATTTTGAGAGAACAGTTTCTCATCTTCTCAGTAGCTGCTGTACAGCGAACTGACAATTTATATGAACTCATCACTAGAGCAAACCTTGGGGGAGATAGGACCTGGTATATTGCAGATTGTGTTCTATGATGAACATTTTAGTTTAGGTACACTCATATTATGTCATTTAAAAGCAGAATGGATAATATATTTTTAAAGCAAAATAAAGCAACAAATTTTTGGGAGCTCCAAAAGACTATCTGAACTTAGAGGTTATTCTAATCTTGTAAGTGCACTGATCTGTGGTTTGGCTTTAAGTTTAAACAAGCTTTGCTGTTGGAATTGCTAAAAAATATCTCTTTTTTAAGGAAGTTGGGAGGAATTGAAAAACTTTTTAAAACTCCTTATCACCTTATAACCTCTGAAATACTGTTTAATTTTTTCAACTTTATGAAAATAAGTGCCCCGGAAAGCTGATTTTATTTCCTTCTTCATCTAGCCAAGGCGCGTGCGCGCGTGTGTGTGTGTGTGTGTGTGTGTGTGTGTGCTTGCTTGTGTATACACAACTTCTAAAAAATAAAATAGAAGTATGATTACAATTCAAAATTATATTAATATAATAGAGAAGTTTAGGCACTCTCTGAGACTTATGTGAATGTTCAAAGAAAATATCATAGGAAATTTTGCATTTCAATTACTTGTTGAGTTGTACTTTTGAAATTATTCTAAATCATGTTACCATTGTAAGTAAATGGAGCTCTAGATATTTTTATGTTTTTATTCCTAAATTTCAAGGAAAAGCCAACCTAACCTGTTCAAGCACTTGAGAACTAAATTAAAACTAAAGACATACAAGTCACAATTTAAAGCAGTATTTGAGAGAAAAATGCATAAAATGTGTCTAATAAAAGATTTCCACAAACCATGACACCTAAATGTATAGTAAAATCACTGGAAGATAGAAAACAAAGTTTCTAAATTTTCTTCTGATGTGAGCTCAGTGTGGGAGCTTAAGGCTCCCTAAGTTTCAATGTCAATTTATTTATAATTTCAAAATATTACTAAAAAGCTATTATAAGAATCCAGAAAGTCAAGATACAATATTACCTTCTTTTTTATGTAAGTCACAAATTAGTTTGGTGTCAACATACCTTATATACAAACAGAGTTATGATAAATTGTGGTATAAAGGTGTATTAAGAATTGTAATGCAAAAAAAATCAATAAGAGAGCTCATGTATAATGGCATAATTTGGTGTGAACATAGTTTATATACAGAGTTACGAAAAATTGTGCTTTAAATGGATAATTATGAATGTAATACATTCCACTATTGTCATATATGTAAGAAATTTAAAAAATAGTTTCCAGGACTGGAGCTAAGTTTACAAGAAACTTAGATGGAAGTATGTTGACTCTCCAAATTAAAAAAAAAAGATCAGGTTAAATAATATCAGGGGTCATTTATGAAGCACCTAGTAAGACTACTCATTTAATGTATGTCTCATTCAATCTTCTCTGCAATATGCATTATTACCCTCATTACAGTTGCAAAAATTGAGAGTTCTTTGTGGATATTTAAAAATGCAACGTGCACAACTTGTTTAGGAAAAGATCATAGAAGGGATATAAATGGAAAAGCACAAGTTTCATCTATGGTTTGCCTCAAAGATGAAAAACACAGTTCTCACAAAAAAAAAAAAAAAAAAGATGTTTGGTGCTACAAATAGCAAATACCTAAGGCCAGAGGGACTTGTGTTCCCAAGACCTCTTAATAATGTATGTCATCATTTTTATCTCGAGGGAATAGATTAAAAGAAAATGAAAGCAATATTTTATTACTTAAACTCAGGCACATTTTACCAAATCTAGACTAAAGTGTCATTTAACTTTCCAGGCATCCTGGGAATATGTTTAACTGTCCATATTTCTGCTTGTCTCAATGAGTGCACTATTAGATTCAGCAGCTTGGAACTGCCCAGTCACAGAATGGTATGATCAAGTATCTCCATCCCTTTGGTTTATTTAAGAAAAATGAAGGACCACTTTGCACTACTAAGAGTAAGTTCATCTAGTGATATAGGATAAGACCTACTTTATCTGCTTAAGAACATAGAAAATCAATCCTCACTATGAGAAGTAGGTCAATCTTCCTGGTTTATATGAACTTATTTAAGGAGAGGGTCTTGGAAAAACTATATATAATGTAGACTTTAATATTTTCTAAGCAGAGATGAGTTTTGACACATTGTTTTTTATTCATGACCTGACTGGGAAGCCAGACAAAATATTACCAAAGGCAGATTGGTAAGATATTCACAAAAAGTCACCTTAAATTTTTAAAAAGCACATACTGTTTTTCATGTTTTAGAGAATATTGAAGGTTTCAAACATTATTATTTTAGCCATACTGTTATGGTTTGGTTTTGAGGTATACCCTAAAAGCTCATGTGTGAGACAATGCAAGAAGGTTCAGAGGATAAAAGATTGGGTTGTAAGAATCCTAACCCAATTCATGATTTAATCTCCTGATAGAGATTAATTGAATGGTAATTGAAGGGGTAGGGTTGGATGGAGAAGGTGGGTATTGGGGCATGGCTCTGAGTATATAATTTTATCTGGTGAGTGGAATCTTTCTCTGTTTCCTGATCATCATGTGAGCTGCTTTTCTCCTCCATACTCTTTCACCCTGATGTTCTGCCTCATCTTGAGCCCAGATGAATGTAGTTTGTTGTATATGGATTGAGACCTCAAATAAACTTTTCCTTCTCTATGATTGTGCTGGTTGAGTCTTTTAGTGACAGTGGCCAAGCATCTGACTAAAACACAAACCAAAATTGTGATAAGTTAAACATTTACTATTATTAAGATCATACTTATAGAATGTGACTCATTGACTTAAATACAGACTAATAATGCTAGTTATTCATTACTTATACACACATTTCTCCTTAGCACAGTTAGAATAACTTGTAATACAATTTGAGTAGGACATATAAAATAAAGTTTTAAAAATATGATTTATCTGGGGTTTATAATTTCCCATATTCTTGATCATATAATTATTTATATTATGCTATACATTAAAGTATGACCCCTTAGCAGTCTGGGTTATTAATTTGATAGGTAAAGTTTTCAGAGTAGGAAGGAAAACTACTTGTATCCTCTTATTTAAAATTCACAGCAAACACTTAGGGCACAAACTACTACAAATTCCATTTTACTAATTAATAATGGCATTTACAGAAATTAGTTTATTCAAGGTTACACAGCTAGAAAATGCCAGAAGCAAGTGCATATTCCACAGTATCAAACCTCCTATCCTAAACTCTAAAAATCACATTATGATGCCAGTATATACTAATTTTTCCTTCCTGGTGATAAAATAGATGTACACTCCCTATAAAGAAATCTAAGAACAAGTTGAGAATTACTTAATGTTATTTCTTGTGATTTTAGTTTGGAATAGAAAGTTTCCAACAGGGAAGAGAATGATATACATTTTAAGCTCCTAATTCTCACCTTTCTTGAAGCACAAACTATAAGAGAAACAATGGTGTACATGTAAAACTGAGTCTTAATTACAAAATCTCTGAAATGGGGAGACAGAAAAGGACAATATTCATTTGTTTAATACTTTATGAAAAATTCCTGGTTTAATAACTGACCCATTGTAGGATTCATTAACTACTCATCTTTTCTCAATGTCTTCTAGTCTTTTATGGGAAAAGATACACCTGTGCAAGAAATCTACTCACTCATTACTACAGACCTGCAAAATAGTGCCAATTTTGAAACATCACTACTGATAAATAAAATCAAATCTCTTAAGTCTACATTCAATAATATATGAATATTCTCCATATTTTTTCAGTCAACTTATTGTTATGCCCCCTGATGTAAACAAAATATATAACAAAATATGTAATATTTTGCTTACAAAAATAATAGATACGTGCAAACCAACCGCAAAACTCACTGATATAATTCACAAACACACACATAATGAATTTATTTTCTCATTTTTCTGTAACATTGATATTTGGTTTGGATTTAGCTAGGATATCTCATCTTTAAGCCATATTTGCTGATAAGGTTACTCACTCATACTTGGGAGATAGGGAAATTAGGCCACATGTCATTCACTATCTGTAGGCTAATCTGAACTTGGTCACATTGTGGTGACTATACGATTTCTTAAAAGCACCAAAAAAGACTTTGCTCTCATTTGCAAGTACTTTTCTAATATGTTATGGCTAAAATAGCTGACATGCTTGATACAAAATCAATTGAAGTGTGTGTATACACACCCCCACACACAGATGACTATTTTAAATCTCTGGTGTGAACAAAGTAAGGGTTGTCAAGTAAAAGAAAGTTAATTTATGAAAATGAATAACCAGATTTTTAAGGAAGCTTAATAAAATTACCTATAAATAACAAATTTTAAAACAAAACTAATGAAACTTCAGTGCTTTTTTTTCTCTGAAGTTAAATTAAACTTGCTGGTGGGAGAGAATTTAGAGGACTTGTGACTGGAGATTGTAATGCCTAAAACTAATCCTACCATGATAAAAAGAGATGAAGATTAGATGGCAGTTTTCAAAGTTAATTTGTATGGGGACAAACCAGCTTATCAGGAAGTTTGTAACAAGATAAAGTTTACTGAGTGTCTTGAAGAAAGTCTGCTTCATAACTGAAGTATTAATTTTACAATTTTTAATTCCTATGAGACATTGAAAATGCTGTATGCCTATGGGGAATAGGGCATGCACATATTGCATATATCTTCTATCTTGAAGCACATGCTCCATTTTCCCATCAAACTTCACTTTTAAGTCAATATTGAGAGTCTCAAGGTAGCAACAGCAGAACATTAGACCCACAGTGATAGACAATTTCTTTGATCCTTGCTGTATATCGGGACATGATAAATCCACTGCAATGACTTGTTGCTTATAAATGTGTTGTACTGCATAGGACAGACAAGTTTTTAACCAATTCACAACGAACCTGCTTCATATTAATCATGTTTTTTAAGAGGCGTGTTTAATTTTATAATTCCGAGGTTTTTCACAATAAAAAACAACCATAGAGAAATGGTTCATGAGAAAAAACTCCCTCTCCTAAAAGTCTTAACATTTTACACTTTGCAACCAAGTCTCAAATGATGATACATATGTTTTCAAGCTGTGGATAAACCAGATTTTTACATAGTGTATAATTGTTAGTATTTAAATATATACTTTGTGATTACAAAAGCATTGTGGCAAATTGAGTACTTAAATGTTCAATATTCAGCTGTTTTAAGATGAAAATAGTCAAATACAGATGAAGACATAAAAATGCAGATGCGTTCAAAATAAGCCATACATTCTGCATGCTACCAAAAGAATGTCTTTTCAAATTATTTTGCCCATTTGCGTGTTCTTGAGTTAAGAAAATTGGCTTTTGCATACATTGCAGTTACTGTATCAGTCAGCAGCCCTGAAGTAATGATCCAATTATGTAAGTTAAAAATAAATAACACTTTTGTATAAGTAAATATGGTGTACATTTTCAGATTGACCTCTTAGAAATATAATTTCTTTAAACATGACTTTTACTGAGAAAGCCCTGCATTTTTGGTAAAAATGCTATATAATAGTACATGTAAAACAAAGCATCATTATGAAGATTGCTAAAGTACCTCAATGTCTCCAGTTCCTTTATGCAGAGTCTAGGTATAATTCAAATATATTATTTAATCTTTATACAAACTCTAATATGTATGAATTACTGATATTACTCAATGTTGTGCTTTGGTTATTGAATGTCTCTTAAAAAGTTTCAGGTAATAAAGGCTTGGTCCCCAATGTAGTAATGTTTGGAAGTGGGGCTATTGGGAAATGATTAGGTCGTGTGGATTAATCCATTGATTGTTTCATAGGTGACTGTATTTTTGAGAGGTGATAGAAATTGTAGTAGGTAGTTTCTCATTGAAAGTACCAAGTCCTTGTTGGTGTTTCTTTGGTGTCTATATATTCTTCCCTATCCCTTCTCTCTACTTCTAACTGCCTTGATGAGAGCAGTTTTGCTCCATGGTACCCTTCCAGCATGATTTACTGCCTTATTACAGACTCAGACATAATTGAGGCAGCTCACTGTGTACTGAAACCTTAGAAACCATGGGCTAAAATAAATTTTCCTGTTTTACATGTTTTTTCTCAGGTATTTTGTCACAGTGATGAAATGTAACAATCAACATTCCTTCTTTTTGTATATAAGTTCAATTACAAAATAGTTGATTGGAAAATGAGAAAAGAGTGAAGATATAGAAGAAATAAATAGCATAATGCTGATAACTAATGAAGATGATGGATTATTTATGGACTACGTATAGATTTGGAATTTTAAAAATATCAACCCTGGAGTTAGACAGAGCTGAGGTCTTCTCCTGGATTTTAAAAGATGACTAGTTCTGCTATCTTGAATACATTTTAATCTTTCTAACTTTCAATTTCTATAACTTAATATGAGAATAACAGCCCTTTATAAAGGGTTGTTTTATAACAACCCAAAATTGTTAATATACTTACTCTCCAAACATAGTTCACAACATTTTCCAAAACGGTGTTTGTGTGTGAGTTAGAAAATGTTTTCCTCTTCAAGCATCGTTCTGCTATGTAACAGCAAGACACAAGCATACATATGGCAAAAACAGTAGTTCCCCTACTGTTGCACACCACACAATGGTACAGATGGCACTAAGCTTCTTGTACTTTTTAGGTGCTAGACATGTGTTATTTTTGTCCATCACAAAAGGCATAGAAGAATGGTAGTGGGTAATGAACCAGGAATTTCAGATGAACCAGTGTATGGGAGAGCAGATGAAATTTCATTGGGTGTCCATAAACCATTACCCATAAACTAACCTCACCACACTTGTCTATATATTAAATGTCATGTTAAACTATGTTTGCTGTTCAGGAGTTTAGAACAATAAATACTAAATCTTTGTCTAGATGTTCCACTATTAAAAACAAAACACAAAACTGTAAGGTGGTATATGACACATTATATATAATGTTGACTTCCAATACAAATGGTAACCCTAATTAAATGAAAGAGGTATCTGCAAAATTATAGATTTTGAAATTATTACTTCTTACTCTCTCTTTAAGATTGGTGAAAATGGCCTGCTGGGGGTTTAAAACCAAAAACTTGAAGACCAAACTCAAGGAAGTTAAAGGGCCAAGGAAAAAGCAGCCAACACTCTACCCTAGGCCTCTATGCTCATCCAGGATCCAGAGAACAACAGGACCCCTCTCTGAACCCTGCAACTCTGCTTGCTGAGTCACCTCATATGCTAATCAGGGAGATCAAGAGGACTATAGAGAACAGGGAGCCAAGCAGTGCACATTCTACAAAGGAGAGGGTCACTGGAGATGGAAACATCTCTGGTCCCTCCAAGAAAAGCCACATGTGGTCATCCAGACTCCAAACCATCCTGATAGGCAGAAGCAATGGTAGAGAAAACCTAAAGGAGCAGGAAGCTTCACATACATCTTCAAGAATGATCTCTGAGGAATCTCAGCCAACTCTTAAGAGTAAACAGAAACAAGGTTACTTTTGACCAACTCGGTCTGATTTCATAGACCTACAAATCTTCCTAACCTCCTACATTGATGAATTCTATCTGTTTTTCACTGATAAGATTATGAGTTACCTTCCTCATGGTTTTCAGAGACTGGCTGAAAACTAATTGTTTTTTGTGCTAATTACTTACAAAAATTTAATGCTTTGATGTCTTTATTATTGTCTTAGCATGATCCCTGCACTATGTATGCCTTGTCCAGTCACCTGGCATCTGCCACTGTGGACCTCTAAACTACTCTGATGTTGAATGCCCTTAAGTGCAAATGCCCCATGTGATAGAGAACAAGGACTTTGGGTTACTTCCTGTGACTCAACCGCCATTTGGCAGAAAGCAGTTTGGAGTGTCATTACCCATTTTTCAATAGAAATGGAATGTAGAAATTGACAGTGGGGAAATGCAACAGTAGTTAACTTTAGACTTTAAATATAATCCTTGTTGCTCTGCCATGGCAACATTTTTTAAAATGAACATCTTTCTTTCTCTTCCTCTCTCCCTATTCCTTCCTAATCTATCTCTCTCCCTAATCTCAGGGGAAACAGAATTACCTTTCTTCCCCATTCTAGGCAGAGTTATCTGTCCCTGGGTACACACACACCATAGGAGTGAGTAATCCAAATTTGGGGATGATACCATAAGATCTCAGAAATAAATATCTCCCAAATGAACAACTGAATTATGACTCCAGACACAGAACATGTGGAATATAGCCTCTGAGTCACCTCTTAAAAATCCCCGTCTCTCCACGTATAAAAAGAATTACAGCCTTTAGGACAGGAAACCCCTGTGTTTCTCCTTTGCTAGCAAATAAATAAGTAAATAAATAAACCTTCTTTTTTCCTTTTCTCAAAACAAAACAAAAACAGGAAAATACAAACTACAACAACAAAGAAAAAAGACTGTGAAGTGGGTCTCAGTACTGAATATTGTAATATTGGGGTCACATCCTATCTCCGGATGGAGTCTGGCAATAACTTTCATCCCTTAGCTCACTTCTCATGTTTTCCATTATATTTTGTCCCTGTCATATTTTGCTTTCTATCTACTTTGCAAACTGTTTCAAATAGTTTTATTGGGAGAAAATGGAGTATAAAATAAGATAAATATATTCATAAGCACTAATTATATTTAAAAAAGAGCAAAACTTCACATTTTCTGAAATTGCTGATCAGGATACCTTATGAAATGGGCAACTGTTAGAAAAAGAAGAGCTAAGGAGAAATGAAGGCTCAATGAGTCTTATTCCATATTCTTCTGCTACTTACTGGCAAAAGAATTAAAAAATAATGAAAGTGTTTTCCACTGAATCTTGTGGAATAAAATTATCCTTGACATATTCATATATGTATTTTGCAAGTGTCCTAATTGAAGAAACAAATTTTTCTCTCATGTTTTATTAGTACCTAATAATTATACTTAATGGTGAAATTTGTTTTAAATATTTATTCATTCACATGAAATAACAATATAATTAGGTGAATATAATTCCCCTATTTCATCTTTCTCTCCACTCCTCCTTCTACCTCGTCCCTTTCTTGTATTCTGATGTCCCTTTCATTTTTGTTGAGATGCTCACCCCCATTTTCTTTTCCTTTTTCATTTCTATTTTCCACATATAAAACATACAACCCTCGATTTTCTGAATTTATTTTTTACATAATATAATATTTTGAAGTTTTATTCATTTTCCTGCAAATTACTAATTTCATCTTCATTTATGACTGAATAAAAATAAATTGTGTATGTGTATCATATTTTCTTTATTTAGTTATACATTGACAGATAACTAGATTGGTTCCATGAATTAGTCAATAAGAATGTGTTACTATAAATATGTGTAAACCTGTATTGTGATAAAATGCTGATTTTCATTATTTATAATAAATATCAAGGAGTAATATAGTTGGGTCAAATGGTGGTTCCATTCCTAATCTTTGGAGGAAACTCCATGCTGATTTCCATAGTGGTTATACTAATGTATAATCCCTGTAAAGTGTTGCCTATTATTTGTATCCTCTCCAGCATTTATTATCAATTGTATTCTACCCTATTTATTAACTACTAACTGTAGTGAGATACAAACCTCAGTGTGGTTTCATTTTCATTTCCCAAATTGTAAGGATGTTGAACATATTTGTTTTTTGCATATTTTTGGTCATTTGTATTTCTTCTTTTGATTAGTGTCTGTTTAATTCATTTGTTCATTTATCCATTGGACTATTTTTGTTTTGTTTTGTTTTGGTGTTAAAGTTTTGGAGTTCTTTATTCTGAATATTAATTATCTGTCAGAAGAATAGCTAGTGAACATTTTCTCATTATATACGTTTACTTTACATACTTAATTGTTTCCTTTGTAGTGCAGAAGCTTTTTAGTTTGATTCTACCCTATTTATTAACTCTTGAGATCTGTACATTTTCCACTTTGGGGTTTGTTTTTGGTTTCTCCTTTGATTAGAATTTCTTTTAGTGTTTGTCATAAATTCTTTTTGATTTTGCTTATCTTGGAAAGGTTTTTCTTCTACTTCAATTCTAAAAGATACTTTTGTTTAATATCATAATCTTGGTTGACAACTTTTTTTCAGGACTAGAAAACATCATTCTATGCAGTCCTAGATTTTTAGAGTTTGTGCTAAGAAATTGGAAGTAATTCTGACTGGCTTACCTCTAAATGTGATCTGATACTTTTACCTTGAAGTTTTAGAATTCTTTCCTTATATATATGTTTATATCACATTGTGTCATCAAGAGGTTCTTTTCTGACTTGGTCTATTTGAGTTTTTGTATGCATCCTATAAGTAGAAATCTGTCTCACTCTCAAGATCTAGAAAACTTTCTGTTATTATTTTCCTGAAGAAGTTATCCATGCTATTAGCCTGCATCTTCAACCCTTTTGGATTCCACTGATTCTTAAATTTGTTCACTTCATGTCCCAGAGTTTTTGTATATTATCTTCATTGTTACTGATTTTCTTTTTTTTAAATTTCTGAATGTTCAAGGCTGACCATTTTGTCTTACAGTTTTCGAAGTCTGTCTTCTGCATGGTCCTACCTATTAAAAACTTTCAAATGGAAATTTTATTTTATTTATTTTCTTTTATTTTGGAGATTTGTTTGGTTCTTTTTCAATAATCCTATGTCCTTATTGAATTTCTCATTCTAATCCTATATAGACTTTCTTAATTCAGTCAGACATTTTCTTAGTTCTCTTGGTATTCATTGAGCATTTAAAATTAATTCCTTGAAATTCTTTATCTGATACTTTATCTACTTTAATATCTTTGGAGTTTGTTGCTGGTGAATTATAAACTTTAAGAAGACATTCTTTTTTTCATTTTACAATTTTTTTTTATATTCATGGGTTGAGATGTATACAATTTATTAGGACGGATTTCTCTTTTGTCTGTGGACGCTTTTTTAGGGTACAGTCTTCTCTTAACAAAAGATTCTTGGATATCAGGTTGTTATAATTTTTCAATATATTTCCAAATGGGTTTTTTGCTATTGTTTCCCTGCTGGTTCTTTGATGATGATTAGTGTATTTTAATACCATGTATAGTTTGAATAAGAATTCCACCTTCCCTGTAGATCTCAAAAAAGTAGAGCTTTTCTTGAAAATCTGGCAGTTCTGCCATATACAGCAGTGGTTATTGGACGAACCCTTTTTGATTTTTCTTCTTCACTTAACAACTCTGTATATTCTAAATGGGTATGAGAGTAATCATGATTAAGATTCTCACCAATGTGGTGTTGATAGCCCTTGTGATAATTCTTTGTTTTATTTTTTTTTTAATTTTTTGATATTGGAATGAAAACCAATATACCTGAGGGGCCCCAGGCATCTATATTTGTGGCCTGGTAGTTAGTTTGTGTTAGAGTCTGTAAACAAGTCAGGATGGCACCTGGAAAATGTTAGAGTCTGTAAACAAGTCTGGATGGCGCCTGGCAAAATGCCAGAGGGAGTGGTTTGTAAAGTAACACCAGCAAGCCATTAAGTGTGGAGATTCCTTATTGGTTGACTGCTGTATCTAGTTTATGCTAATTAAGATAAGCTGTGAAAAATGTATAAATACCTCTGTTGTCCTACAATAAACGGCTTCCACTCCTGCTGCATCAATCTACACAAGTTGTTCCTCACCCCCCCCCCCCCCGACTTCGGCAGATGGTGGCCCGTACGGGGCGCCCCGGGACACTAGGGGGTAAGTGATGAAAAAAAAGCTGCCCGTCCATAGATAGAACGGGAGCAAATCTGCTCGTCCTAGGCAGATAGGGTGAAAGGAAAAATGGCCATTTTGAGAAAATGAAGATTGATACAATATGTTTGTGTCTTGTTTTGTCTTGAAATGTTGTATTGTCTTTGTGACGAAAATTTGGAAGGGGTGAAAAGTAAATTAATAAGGGAAAAAGGCACCCCAGTGGAACCAAGAATAGTTAGGGCGTGTGTTGATGGAAGCCCAGGAACTCTAGTCAGAAAGAAGAAAGTTCAGAGGAGGAAGGATTATCAAGAAAGAAATTGCAAAAGGCTATTACTAAATACTTTTCGTTACCGGAGGGTGTGTGAATTGGCACTCGGTGGCTGCCACGTGCGCAAAACGCTCATGGCGCAGCAAGGTTTTTCCAAGTGATGGCAGCGGGCTCTTCCCTGCCCCCTGCCCGGGGAGCGGGACGCCACTGTGAGAGCCCAAATCCAAACCTGACCCAGAGGCACAGTCTCGTGGGCTCTTGCTCCCTGTGTCCAGTGGCAATTTGAGTCCGGAACACTCCCTGACTCTCCCCAGGACCATCTGGGGCTGCCCAGGATGCTGCAGGCAGAAGACAGCCCGAGTCCCTGAAGTTTGATCATTTCCAAGGCCAGTAACTACAATGGTTCTCCCACACCTGGAAGCTAATGAATAATGAATGCCATTAAGGCTTATTTCAAATGTAAAAAAACCTTGAGATAATGTACTAAATTGTTCAGAAGGTTGTTTTCTTAGTGGAATGCTACAGGATTTTCTTTAGCCATCCGGAGTTCCTGCCTTCCTGGAAGAATTTCCAGTGTTGCTGAAAACCAGAGGAGACTTCAGCTGAGAAACGGATGAGACTTCAGATCAAGCTAGCTGCCTGCAGAACTTATCTGGACTGTGATTTAAGCTAGCTGCCTACAGAACTTACCTGGACTGTGATTTACCTGGACTGTGAGTTAATCTATTGAGACACTGCTTTACCTGGACTGAGACAACAAACTGTAATCTACAACAAATTGTAACTCGGTATCTTTACAAATGGTGTCATTGCTGGTAAAATTTGTCCAAGGGCTTCTTGTATGGAGCCATCAAGTGGCTTGGTATTGTGACATTTTGTATCCTCCCCTTCTGCTTGTAGCAGATTATTTATGGTGTTTGTGTAAAAACCACTATGGTCGTTATTTAAATTAAACAAAAGGGGGAAATGTTAGAGTCTGTAAACAAGTCTGGATGGCGCCTGGAAAACGCCAGAGGGAGTGGTTTGTAAAGTAAGGCCAGGGAGCCATTAAGTGTGGAGATTCCTTATTGGTTGACTGCTGTATCTAGTTTATGCTAATTAAGATAAGCTGTGAAAAATGTATAAATACCTCTGTTGTCCTACAATAAAAGGCTTCCACTCCTGCTGTATCAATCTACACAAGTTGTTCGTCACCCCCCGGTTATTTTGCTGCAGCTGGACTGCGGTAAGTTTTCGATTTTTTGTCTCTTCTATTGTTTGTCTTAAAAATATCAAAATCTGAATATTATTAGCTTGTATATGGAGCAAGATGTACTGTCTCTTTGCTGTATTTAGCTCAGCAACAGAGTTGTCTACCCTGTAAATCTGTTGTGTTTTTATATATTCTCAGCAACTCTCAGAAAAGGAGGAAACAAACAATAGTGACAACTGAAATAAACAATATGCAGGATTAAAACAGACACCTGGTGCTTACTATGACATCTACCATACTAATTACCAAATTAAAACAAACAAACAAAAAAGAATGGTAGGTTCAGCAACTGACAATGGCTAAAATTATAAATACCTGTGAATGAGATTTTGCATTAAAATAAACAGCAGGTGTCAGCTACATCATCCACAGTACTAACAATTACAGCCACATGAAAGTGAATTCAGAAGTTATATAAACAAATAATTCTAAAAGATGTAAAAAGATGCAGTTCATTAAGAGAAAAAATGTGACTGAAAGGTAAAATAAAGTTTAGAATATTCAAAATGTTAACGGAAAGAAGACAGAAGAGATATTGTAAGTAATGTTTATTAAGAAGAAATAGAAAAAAAAATAAAAGAATCTAAGACAGATATGAGGGGAATGATTTTGGTCATTACATGGAAAATAAAGGAGAGAAAACAAAACAAAGCAAAACAAAAATAAACGGAAAACCTAACCCTCAAAGACAAGATGAAGAAAAATAGCAATTGTAAAAAGAGTGCTAAAACTGAGAAAAAAATAAACAAATATGTAAATATGTAAATGTATACAAACACACACACGTATCTCTATGAACCAATCAATACACCAAGAATCACAACAACAAAGAAAGAAAGAGAAAGAAAAGGATTCTTAATGAAAAATGGAAGAACTGTCTCCACTGATATGGTCAAAATTGTCAATGAGAATGGATGATTCTTCCTACCAAATGTCCTTCTTTCCATTTCTTCTCGGGCTATGTATGCCTTAGAGAAAGCACAGGCTGGGGTTTTATAAAACTCTTTTTTTTCCGTGTTGCTCACTAAGCTGCCAAATGGCGTGAACTAAAATTAAAGTTGTTAAAAAGAGCTGTTGGCTTCCCTCCTCACTAGTATAAGATAGGAAAGTGTCAGGAGCTGCCACATAGGAGCTGAGTGCCCTCTAGCTTTGAGACATGGGAATGTGGAGATTGGCTTCCCTGTGCATGGAAGTGGATGGACTGGATTCCCATCTCTGCTCAGCAGAGGAGCAAAGCTTTGGGAGTGGGCCTTACACAATGGAGTGGGCTGCCTTCTGTTCCTTTGTAATACTACCCCTTACCTTTTGTGGATGGAATGTTTTATTGAACTTCCCCTTGTGTTCCCCCTATAAAAATAAAGAATTTGGGTGGCTGGCTCTCTCCTTCCAAGGTCAAGACAGATCCCCTAAGGTCAAGAGCCATCACCCGACCCTAAGAAAAAGGTGTTTTCTGTCTGTGTAATATTTTCATGCCAACCTAAATTCACCTGGAGTGACACTGAATGATTTAGTCTCATGTCATGGCAGGACAGAATAGGCATTATTGTTAATTGGATTTTTTTTTTCCAGATAAACCATATCAATGCACGCACTATCAGGGCATAGCTGTTGAAGAGTTCTAAATGGGGAGTTCTTTGAAACTGGGATTGAGCTCTAATCAGGTCTTTGGGACTTCATTGGGTGATATCTGCTCAGGAAAGATTAGATCTACATACCCTCAAGGCCAGACAGATGCTAATCTCTACTTGGAGTGTGAATCTCAGAACCCTTGTGAGAATTCTACTCATAGGAAAGGGGATACATCCTTTCAGCAGTCTCATATAAACCATTACCCACAAATATGGCCTTTCCACGCTAACACCTTAACTACAGTCATGCCTATCCTACTTAAAGAGAAAGTGAATTGCATTCTTCTCCATCTCTCTGAATTGAACACCCTTGGGTATAAACTTCTTTGTGCCTGTTTCAATCAAATTCTGCTAGGTACACCCTAGACTGCTTACCAGGACAGTATGTCAATATTGCTATGACCTCCTGAGCTCCCACAGCAGCAAGCTACAGCATAACTTCCTCAAGATGGATCCTGCTTCAGATACCTGCTTGCTAGTTGAGAAATACTGAGCACTTTCCTAATGCCAGTTTTCTGTGCAGCCTCTGGATCAGCTAAGTTCAGGTTGTTTGTTCTATGGGTTTTTCTATGACAAATGTGTTCACAGTGTTTCTCTCTATCATCTTTCTCCTCTGGAACAAACTGATGCCAGTGCTGCTGTGACAACCAGCTTGGCTCCAATGTCATTCTTCTGGTTCTTTGTTCAATGAATCTGAATTTCTGTATCTCTAAGCAACTCTTGAGATTCCGATTTTAAATTTCACCGAATTTCCTCTTTCATCCACCTTGCTGAGAAACATTACTTCTCCTGCTCCTAATACTACACTACAGAGCAAATGGAAATGTAGCCTTTCTCTAATCTGCCATCTTGAATCTCCCTGAAGGGACAAATTTTAATAACACAAAATGCAGAGCCAAGAGTGCAGTGTAAATTTTTTTGGTGCCCTTTACTTTTGATTGACTTTAAGATACATTCAGAAAGTTTGTTATTAAATAAATTATTTTCTTAACATGTTTGATGTAGTAATTTATCTCCATGTGCAAATCATTAGTCACTTTATTCACATTGATTTTATTTTTCCTTTTTTAAATGAATTAGATGTCCCCTACTGGAAGTAATTTTGATTAATTAAAATGATTAATTCATTGGTTTACATTTTAACACCAAGTTTTACTGTTTCCTTATTATTTCTGTATTTTTTTTAATTAATATGTGTTGAAATCAATAATCAGGTTGGATGTAATGTCACTGATCAGGCTTTCATTAGATGCCACAATTATGTTAACCACTTACAAGTACATTTTTTAAGAACTCATTGCTAGAAAATTACCTCTATTTTACTATACATCAAAGTTGTTTTCAATTTAATCAAATAAAAGAGCGAAAATATTATTTAGAAAAGTAATTATCATGGAATGAGCAATTTATGTGCAGTTTTCTCATTTAAGTTTGAGAACACTCTTATGGGGTAGTGATCATTACTATCATCAATTTGTAAATGACATAACCGTGTCAAAATAGAACAAGTCAATTCACTAAATTCTCCAAGCCAGTAAATGACAGATACTGAATTCTGAACTGAAACTCTGTCATATAGAAGGAGACATGACATTAACATGAAGAAGGAAATCATCCACAGGTTTATGCAAACACAGCAGGAACATTTGAGACATAGAGATTTTTCTATCTTCTATATCAGAGGGCTGTGTGAGTGTAACAATTCATTATTATATTTCTATAAATAAGAGGAGAAAATATTTTAAGGAAAATACGATTAGCCCAAGTAGTCTTTTTCCCTTAACTAAAATTAACACAATTTTTTTTCACTTTAATTATTCTCAAGTCAGAATAATAATGGATGAAGTTCTGGTGTTGTATGGACAGTACTTCACAAGGACAAGACAGAATTTTGTAATACCCTCACCTATGCCTTCATCCACTGTGAGCTCTCTGAAGGACAGGAAGGAGAAATAGAGAAGAGTGTACATTTACAGCTTTTTGAAATACCTCAGGGAATGAACAGCTTCTCTCCAACAGGTCAAGTGGGTGCCACTGTTTCTGTACTTATTCATCAAGTTGTACAAGATAAGAGGTTCAGTCAAAGTGGAATGAAGTCAATATGGCACTCTTCAATGAGTGTTCTGACTCTTGAGATTCCAAAGATACCAGAGTGCTAATGACATTCTCATGTACCAGTTTAGACACAATCTTGCAAATATAGAGGAGATGGTTTAACCTGATATTTGAAATAATTCTGTGATGATAACTGGATTACACTTTAGGACTGTAGGCATTTGAAACATGTATATTATGTGTGTTTCCTACAGGGGAATTAGTACAAGGTGTCGCATCACAAGAGGACTGGAGAAACTGAAATGTGAATGTGGCAAAAGGAAATCTTGGGGAAAATACCATCTATATTCTTTCTTCTAAAACATGCCTTAATTCCATGTAATCTTTGATTTTACAGGTCTTATGTCACCTTGATTTGATATGGCTTTTTTTATATACTAAAGATTTAACTCATTGTGAATATAACTTAATCCCTGTTTGTAAGAACCCAACAAATATGTGATATATTATTTTACTTAATTTGGCTCATATGAGATGAAAAACAGCTTTGAATGAGCTTTAGATAATGTCCTATAAAAGTGTCTGTGAGAGGCTGTGGGTGTAAGTCAGTGGTAGAGCACTTGGCCAGCAGGCACTAGACTCAGGCTTCTTCCACTAACATCACACACACACACACACACACACACACACACACACTCAAAATGTCTTAGGAGATTCCTGGGTTGTCCTATTTGAGATTCCCAGAGTAGAGTTATAAAAGAGAAATACATATAGCATAAATTTATCAAGGCATAAGTTGTACAGAAATAATCGATTCCATTACTTTGCATGTCAGGACATATCTGGTATTAAATAATGTGGATTGTTTAGAAACTTTTATAAATTTTCATACTAAGAAAATCCAAAGTCCTTGCTTGAGTATATGCTCAGAGTGGAATTCAACTTTGGGATCAGATAAGATTCCTTGTTCCTGCACCTACAAAATTATTCCCCCCTGATTAAACTAGACAATTTGCTATAACTCCCATTCTACAAGTGTTGCTTCTGCTTAAAGGAAACCATCAAAATGACATTTGTCCTGTGAGATAGGGAACTGAGACTTCACTACTTTTATGAGATGAGAATATGAAGCTGTTGCATATATACTTTTGGATATGTATACATTCTTTCTTGCTGAGAAATGTTTCCCTGTGCAGCAGAATTAAAGCTGATATTTAAATCGCATCAAAATGTGAGTTTGGATAATTGAGACATACAATCATTAGAACCATTGATTTTTTACTAAAATAAAAACCCCAAAAACCAAAACGAAAAAAACAAAGGCAGTGAAGGTGAAATTGGTTTAGTTTAATTCACAGTGATGATAGCTATAAATATCTGATAAATCGGGACAAATATTATTGAGCTCATAGCATGCTATGAATATGAATTGTAATAATTCACATAAAATACTTCTAATAATTTGTGATTCTTGATAAGTTTCTGTAGATTTAATTATTATATAATTACACAAGTTTATTATTGTTATAATTTTTCAAACTTGATTTTTTCAAGATGGCACCATTAGTCTTTATAAAGTTTGCACATCTAGTGACTACATAAGCTATAGCATGTTTTCTAATCAATACTGTACACTCTATTTGAACCACATGCTTTTCCTTCTCTTTCAATAATAGAAAATACATGACTCAAAATCCCTTCACTCTAAATATTTTTGTATTTTATTTTAGTAACAATGTAATAAATTTCATCAGGGAATATCTTCCTGACTACCGTCACATACTCGTACCCTGTTGATTTTGCAAAATTTATGCAAATTTTCACTATTAATAGTATAATATCTGCTCTTCAATAAAACTTATGCAATGGGTTTTATAACAGAATTTTGATTTTTTTTTTAACTACAACATTGATGACCTGAATTCATGTTTTTAAATTTCTTTGATAGCATATAAGGGGGAAATTTATGTTAGTGTTTACTATTTATCTCATTGTTAATAGGATTTCTTGACTCATTAACATAAAAAAGCAATAAATGCAAAAGTGCATATGTGAGCATTTATCTCTCTGTTTAGTTACTTATTGCTTATATGCATAAAAATAAGTAAAAAAAGTAATTTGGCATTTTTATTTTTAACATTGATGCTTCCAAAATTAAGATGAATGGCAAACAACACAGGATGACCTCATGTTTGTGGGATGATTAGAAAAGAGCATTCTCTAAAGCATGTTTAGCATCTCATTATGCTAAATGCTCTTTGCCAAGAGCTGTCTTATTTGACTGTGCTCAAAGGGATTAAGGATACAATATAATACCAATGAAAACATGAAAAACTAACATTAAAAAAAAACCCAGAAGCCAAACAGGTTGCATTTCTGTCAAAACTAATTTTTAAAGACAGGTTATGGTTCTCTCTCTAAATTCACAGTACAAAATAAAACAAAGGCTGACCTAAAACTTTGTGGTCATACTGTTTAAAGAAATTATGCATTAAGATACCAGCTAACTCATATGAAAATAAACAGAGAAAGGATTCTGGATTAAGAAAAATGAAGGCAATTCTTATTCTTACCATAACTGCATTATTAACTATTTTAACATTTCCAGTTCTATTATCCAGTGTTATGTAGAAAAACAAAACAAAAAAAAAAAACAACCAATATGGCATGGGGGAGAAGAGGTTGGGGGAGAAAGAGATTAGTTTATCACATAAAAATGTTAGCATAGATTCTAAGAAGAATTGATTTATGTGATCCTGAAGGTGAATTTCCATGATCCGATTTTCAAGCTGGAGACCCAAGAAAGGTGGGGTCCAAATGAGAAGACCTGAGATCCAAGGAATCCTGGGATGTAAATGACAGTCCAGTGCAGGAGTAGAGAAGATGAGATGTTCCAGCCCAAACACAAAGGCAGGAAAAAGCAGAGAATACCTCTTTTCCTTACCTTCTTTTCTATTCATACATTAAACTGTATTAATAATGACCATTCACACTGGAGAAGACAATTTACTGAGCCCATGTATTATAATACTAATCTCTTCCAGAAACTACAATACACACACAACCCGAAATAATATTTAATTTGAACACTACTTGGCTAGTCAAGCTGACATATAAAATTAATCACTATCCCAGTTGTTTTCCAAAGCAAGTGAATTACAGAAGTCATTAACCATCAGTACTAGAGTTGACACATAGAAAACTTAATTCAGGAGTCTCCCTAGCTCATTTAACTATCCCAAAATATAATTTTAACTTGGTCATGATTAAACATGATTCACTTTTGTTTGTAATAAAAGACAATCACTAGATATTTAAGTATATTAAGAAACCATGTGAAATCTCTATAGGTAGGTTGCTCTTCTATTTAGGCTGACAACACACTCATACTATAGTCTTCAGTTACTCTCTACAGTTAAAGCTAAAGTTGACAATCTATCCTTAGAGTTGTAGAACAGGGTTTACCTGAGCTATTTTCTGTCATGTGTCTAATTTAAATAATGAATTTTCTTCTGTCCAAAAATCTGCCCAATTTGCTCCCCTGTTTGATTGATTTAAAACTGGTAAGAACATTAATGTCTATGATAGAGCAGTTTTGTAGATAAAAGAATACTTTTAGATATGCTGTGACTTAGAACAATTTCTGAGTCCGGAGTGCCTGGAGTGGTGAACGAATTATAGGTCTTTGAACTGCCCAAAGTCAGAGGCGACACATCCCTTGTACGTTTCTCAGTGCAAAGGTGCCTATCAAATACAGCCCAGTTGTCTGGTGATGCATGGTTCAAAGGAAATTCCTTGCTAGCCAAGGAATTTTATTAGTTCATAACCTTGATTTAAAACATCTGCTGCCTGTAGGTAAAGTATGGGTGCAAGCTGATAAGTTCTAAGTGGGCTGCTTTTACCCTTAGCTTTGATTTTGTTTATCTTGAAGAAGTTTTCTCACAATAAATCTTTCTGATGTTTAAATCTATATAATAAGTGTGCTGAGCTTGCTGAGCTTGGTCATAGTCTTCCTCCACTAGAAGCAGGACGAACCACCAAGCCCTGTTTTTTTCTCTACTTTTTTTGTCTGTTTTTTTTTCCCCTAATCCCCTCACTGACCAGTTCATGTATTCCTGAAAAAACTGCCATACAGGATGTGACACAGGGAAAATTGTGGGATGACATGCTAACATCTGCCACATATAGTCTCTCACAGCATTGTCACTGGGATACCCAAGTTCAAATTGCAACTCCACTACACTTGATTTTCTATTTTCTCTATTCTCCTGGGTTACTGATATAAAATGTGAATAAAATACATCATATTATCATTGAGAGGATTAAAGTGAACTCCATTATGAAAATCTTGGTCTCCAGTAAAAAATGAAAAGTCTCTTTCCTGTTAATATATAATTTAAAAGACATAGGTGGGACAGTATGTGGGAGGAGTGACTGAAAAGTGACTTTATATGACTTAAAAAACAGGGGAAATACTTTCCTTTGTGTGGGACAAGCAGATCTGCCATCTCATGTCATGGATGTAGAAACAATGGACCAGAGAAGGAAGTTGGTAAGAACAAAGAATTTAGCTCCACTTCTTCTGATGCTAAGAGGTATGTGTGTAATCTTTTAAATTTTTTTTACTCTATGTGGAGAATTGCTAATGTTACTATTATTCCTAATCAAAGTGTTAGTGTCTTAGTTATCTCATTAGCTACGGAAGGTTGTATATGTCCCTCCGCTAATTGTTGTTTGACCAGGTCATGGGCTATTTGTATCTTTTCTTTAGTCAGGGGCCACTGAGGAACCCACACTGGTCTTTCTGATTTCCAAGTAATTTTGATTGTCTCAGTGGCCCTTTCTGAAAACCCAATCCATGTCTATTTGTTTCTTGATCTATTTGAATTGGTGCTGTCATACCTTGTTCTTGTTTTCTTAATCTTTCTTCTTTCCTAAAGCCTTGTCTAGCCCTAGTAGTGGGCGCATTAGGATTGATGTTATTTGTTAATGTCAAACCTAATTGATCTAGAACATCTCGTCCCCATAAATTTATAGGAAGATGATCCAATACATAGGGCTGTATAGTTCCTTCACATCCTTCAGGATCCTTCCAATCTAATACCATTGCACTTCTATGGGGATTAGTTGCCACTCCTAGGCCTCGAAGCGTTTGAGTGGCTTGTTGTAATGGCCAATGTTTCGGCCATTCTTGATGAGATATGATGCTAAGGTCTGCACCTGTATCAAGTAGCCCATTAAAGTCATGTCCTTGAATATTTAGTTTTAGCAT
>NW_026000174.1:37504551-37550595 GCF_001458135.2 Marmota marmota marmota | reverse complement strand
GCTGCTATACCTTGTTCTTGTTTTTCTAATCTTTTTCCTTTCCTAAAACCTTGTCTAGTCATAATAGTGGGTGCATTTTGGTTGATGTTATTTGTTAATGTCAAACCTAATTGATCTAGGACATATCGTCCCAATAAATTTACGGGAAGATGATCCAATACATATGGCTGTATAGTTCCTTCACATCCTTCAGGATCCTTCCAATCTAATACCATTGCACTTCTATGGGGATTAGTTGCCACTCCTAGGCCTCGAAGCGTTTGAGTGGCTTGTTGTAATGGCCAATGTTTCGGCCATTCTTGATGAGATATGATGCTAAGGTCTGCACCTGTATCAAGTAGCCCATTAAAGTCATGTCCTTGAATGTTTAGTTTTAGCATGGGGCGAGAATCTAGATTTAAAGACAGCATAGCCCAATCTACACCTGTGGAGCCTAATCCCTTGGAACCTCTTTCTACAGTAGGACTGGAAAATTTATCATGTAGGCTGGGTATTATTAATAACTGTGCTATTCTATCTCCTGGTTGGTTAGAGCTTGGTGCTGATAACGCCAAGGTCGCGGGTTTGCTCCCCATATGGGCCACCAGTTGCCACAGTCTGGCTGGGCACAAAATCACGAGCCACTCAAGCAGGAACAAACTTTATTTTTTGAAACTGCCGCCAATGTCCGGTATGCGCCCGGAAAGATTTTCGATCCACCCACGCGGCCTCCTCCCGGACCCGCAGAGAACGCTCCTCCCCCAGAACTCCCTCCTACTGTACTTCCCCAACCAATGGGAACTCTCCAGGAGTCCCGTAGCCGGCCTAGGTGAATAGCAGGAGTCCAATATCCATATGAATGCAAATCTTAACATAATCATATCATCTCAATGGCTAGCTGGTGTCACCTTTCGACCAAAAATGCCATGCATCATATACTTGGCTCTTAGCATCAGCCATGGTACTTACATTCACTTCATTTTGATTATGGAATGGCATTTAAATTTTGTATAACATATATTATATACATATATCATATTGGTATATGTAACATGTATATGCATATATAGGAACATTGTATTTGGGAAATAGGCCTATATTTCACTTATTAATACTGTTAAAATTGGTGAAAAATTAAACCCAATGATATGTTAGCCAGCTATCATTTGGATATCTAACTAAGCATGTGCTAAAACAAGAATTGAACTAAGAAAGTACCTCCTTATTTGGTAGCAATAAGTAAGAATAAATTCCTCTTTTTCTTTGGCTCAATTAATTGAAAGCCTAATTTTACTTTGCTACTTTCATACTCTAAAAGATAAGAAAAAGCTCTATTGCCTTGTTAAACAATTACCAATTTGAAAAGATGTGTACTATAAATGATGCAATGTATAGAACCAACTCTGTCCACACAAATTTCCTTCTGAAATTTAGTAAATTTTTAATTATAATTAATACAACAAAGTTTAGCAATGTAAAGTTAAAAAGAGAAATTTCTATAGGTTAACACCATAGTTAATATAGTAATTTTTTAATTATAGTTAATACAACAAAGTTTAACAATGTAAAGTTAAAGAGAGAAATTTATATAGGTTAACACCATAGATAATATATTTAATAGATATTTTGAACATCAAGAAAGTTCATATTGCTAGGAAGTAATTTAGAATCATGGTTCATATCTTGACTTCAAACACTATTTGTTGACATAATCATATAGTAGGTCAGGGTCAATATCAAGAAAGGTGTGGGGGGGGAAACCTGAGGTTATGATGTGGAGACACCTCTGAGTAAATTTAATATTGGGTTTTTATTCTTTTTATAAAATAATGTAGGCATACATAACAACATAAATAACAGTCTGAAATATAATCATTGTAATAAAGGCAAACATTAAATCAATAATCTGGCATATCCAAATATTACCTTCTAATATTTTCATGGAAAAATATTTCATGTGGAAGTGTTTGTATGCATTTCTTTGTTCATGTTCCATCATTGTAACTGAACACCACAGCCTTGGTAATTTATAAAAAATATAGTCTTATTTGTTTCACAGTTCGAAGCTGAGAACTTCAAGACTAGGGAGTGATATCCTGATGATGTGCTTGGTGGTGGAGACTGCAGCGTCCCAAAAGGTAACAGGGCATGGCAAGATGACAGGGAATTCCTTGCTCAGCTGCCTTCCCTTCTTATAAAGCTACAGTTACACTGGACTAAGGCACACCATTTACAGCCTCATTAACCTTAATTACTTCCAAAAGGTTCAAAAATACCATAGTCAGATTTTCACCCCATACATCCTACATCACAATGAGAATTAAATTTCAACAAGAATTATGGTGAAGACAATAAGACCATAGCATTATATTTTATATATACATATTCTTACATATTCATTGTCATATGTAGAGAAAGATGTAACTTTGTGTTTGTATACTCAAATAAGCAATATGTGTGTGCTATGTACTTATAAAAATAAGTAATATTTGCATGTTTGCACTATGTATACATACACATAAAGAAAAGGAGTTATGAACCTTACAAATACCTGCTCAGAAATGACCAATTTGATTGTTACTTGCTTGTTAAGATGCTATGCTTTTAATCTGCTTTATGAGACAAGCTATAGAAATTGGAAAACAAACACAAAATTATCAGTTTTATAATATATTCATAAACTTTGTAAGAAAATTTATGTGTTTTCTCATGTTGACTCTCCAAATTTTGAAAATAGTCTATATTAACAAAATTGGATATCAGTAGGTGCTTTTGCTATTTATTCAATTGTTTTCCCTTTCACAGTTGAAAAATGCATAAATAAAATGTAGCTGAACTGTCTAGGACATCATATTCATTTTTAAGTTTAGTTAAATAAATCTCATTTTGTCCAAACAACTCAATAGCAACAAAACCAATAACCCAGTTAAATAGTAAAGGGGGAAGGGTTATAGCTGAGTGGTAGAGCACTTACCTAGCATATATAAGGCCCTAGATTCAATCCCAAGTAAAACACACAATTACACTCATAGACAGTACTAAAGGACCTAAATAGACATTTCTTAAGAGAAGGCATACAAATGCCCAATAAGTATGTGAAAAGATATTGAGCATCACTAAGCATGGGAGAATTGCAAATTAAAACCATGATGAAGTTTCACCTCACATGTGTTCATATGGGCAATACAAAAAAGACAAAAGTTAGGTGTTGGTGAGGATGTGGGAAGACCTTGTACAACTTTGGCGGAATGTGTATTAGTATAACCATTATGGGGAGCATAATACTGAGGGTCCTCAAAAAGTGCAATCCATTACCTTGTGATATAGCAATCCATTTTCTGGGTAAATAATTAAATTAAATCAAGAAGTTGAAGAGTTATTTACGCTCTCATTTGCAAAACAGGACTATTCACATTAGGCAAGATGTGGAATCAACCCATGTTTCCATTAGTGGATGAACAGATAAATAAAATGTGACATATATACACAGGGAAATATTATTCATCCTCAAAAAGAGGGAAGTTTTCTCATTTGAGAAAGTGTGAATGGAATTAGAGGAAATTAAGTGAAATGAAAAACGCCAGGCACAAAAGAACAAATGCTGCATGATCTCATTTACATGTGGAAACTGAGTTCAACTCCCAGAAGCTACTGGGAGACAGGAGGAGGATGGGGAGAACTTTGTCAAAGGGTGAGTAATTTCAGTTAGGACTAAAATATTCTGAGGATATACTGTGCCGGATGATGGCTACAGTTAATAATAATGCAGTGTGTACTTGAAAAATGGTGAAGAAAGTAGATCTTACATGCTTTCAACACAAACATTCAAAACACATTAAGTATGTGATATGACTAATATGTCTACTAATTTAATGTAATCATTTCATAATTTAAACATATTTCAAAACATTATTTTGTATATTGAAAAATCTACAATATTTGTTCATTAAAAATACAGTACATGTTGAAAATATTATTTTAAGCAACAAAGACTAGGGGAGGAGGAGATTATGACACAGACAGAAAAAAGAACATGTGGAGACACAGGGAAAAGATGGCTCTCTACAAGCCCGAGAAAGGCCTCAGAAGAAACCCAACCTGCTGAAATCTCCAAGGTGGACTTGTTGCCTCCAAATCTCTGAAATGATGAATTTATGTTGTTTCACCTCCCCTGAAAATCCCATTTCATTTTGTTTTACTTAAATCCCTTTTGTGTATCTCCAAATATGGAAGAAATACCATGCATACATTAATCGTAGTTATGTCAATAATGCAGAATTTCATGACAGAATAAAGCACACAAGAATTACACTAAAAGTTTTTGCCAAATAAGGGGACTGATGTTTTATAAGTCAGGGTTCTTTTAATATGCATATGCTGATTACATTTAAATAAAAAATTATTTTAAAAATCTCATTGTTTTAATTTAGTGATTTCCATAGGGAAAATTCCAGCTGGGATTGTTAACTAGAGAAAGTACATTATGCATATATGGAGTTGTGTTGTGCTTCTGACATTAAAAAAATTTTTGAACTGTATGGTAGTTGTATAGGTATTTATTTTATAATTGCATTTTAAACCAAAACACATCTTCTAAATTTCTCTGCACAATTGTGTTTTGTGATAAATTCTTTTAAATAAGAAAAGTTCCTTGCATTAACCTGTACTCTAAAGAGCATTACAGGCCAGCATTTGTCCCATGACAAGCATTCAGGGCATCTGTGAACGTCAGTATCCCCATTCTTCTTCATGGGAGGGGTACAATTTCTCCCTTTATTCTTTGCTCCCACTTTGTTTGGATTCCAAACCCAGGGGATTAACCAGCCCAGCTTTTGTAACTATTATTTCTTAGTGAATCCTTTTCTCCCTACATTTTTATTTAAGCATATTTTAATGCTGTGGTACCTTACCTTTAGCAATCGCTGTCAAGTTACAAGTCATCTTTATCTGTGAATGATCCTTTATTTTAAGTTTTCCATTCTTTCATGGTTTAATAAACATTTTAGGTGAGAGAGAGACAGAGAGAGAGAGAGAGAGAGAGAGAGAGAGAGAGAAATGGGGGAGAAAATGGAAGAGGTAATTTCATCAAAATTGAGAAAGATCAGTAGAGTAAATGAAGGAAATTGAGGGAGGGGAGGAGAAACAAGATAGGGGAAGAACAGTGGAATGAATCTGTCCCAACTATTGTACAGACGAACATGAATATATAAGCATAAATCTCAAAATCAAATATAACCACAGGACACTAGGTTAAAAAGTAAACCTACAAATAAATTGTAAAAATATCAGTAGAGTAGAGGGATGGGAGAGGAGGAAAGGAAGAGCTGGAGTGAAGTATTGGATTGAATTAGAACAAATTATATTCCATGCTTTTGATATTATGCTAAATTGTATTTTAATGTTGTAACTCAAAAAATAAATAGATAAAAGTATTTGCTACATATTCAACTTTCTATATTAAAATACAATCATATAATGTAAAATATATTTCCCAAACTGAAATATATTTCACATTATATGATTATAAATGTCACTATTGTATATAAATATATTAATAAATGTGAAAAAAATCACTGATTCAACTTGGGAAATCACTGTTGCAAACTTTAATTATCTAAATGTCACCATCCTGCAAGTATTTTATTTTATTCTGTTTTTCCATTAAGGGATTATGAATGTAGACATGTTACTACTCTAATCAATAAAGTATTGTAGATTGCTAGAAATATTCAGGTTTGTAATTTACATAGCAAGGGCTAGAAAATGAGTTGGGTAGGAGGTTACATTAGACATTGATCAAATAATAATTTGTATATTTTAGAGATGCTTCTCCAGTAGGATTTTTTTCTTTTATTGCAAATCTGAAAACAGAAGGTGAATATTTAAAGACTTTGGAATTTCTGATGCTTAGAAGAACTGGAAAAGTTTAACTAACCATGGAATGGTTGAAATAAAAATGATTAGTTTCATCTACAATGCATTAAAGTTTTTGAAACTGCATACTTGGTAGGGCCATTCTGTAGCCTATATTCTAAAGATCATTTCAGTAAGTCATTCATAGTAATCACACTGGTTGAGTATAAGGAATATTTTGGGGGGATGAGTTACAAGTATCGTAAAGACTCTACATCCTTTTGGCAAACTATAAAAGAGACGAAGCTTTTGTGGATGTCAATGAAACATGTCCTTCCCTTGTCACATCTTCTAACAGTACCTATTTTATGATATCATGTCAGGCCATTAAAGATTTAGAGTACTTAATCTTAGCAAGATACTTTCTTTAAAAGACTTTTTAAATAAAAATCTGACCTACAGATTATTTCACATTTAAACAAGGTGAAATTTTTAAAATGTTTATGATTTCTGTCTCTATTAAGTTAAAAATGAAGGTCTGTATAAGGCAAAGAATCATTAAAGTCAGTATTTCTGGGAAATATAAAATTACATATTGGTTCTTAGAGTATGTCTTACAAGAATGGGTAGAATATGTGTAGACAGGGAATATGTGTAGAAAGGTAAAGCTAAGAGAGTTTACAAAGAAATGCATGCTATGTCTTTTAAGAGACAAATGAAAATTTGTTTTGTTGTCTTTATTGTGCTTTGAAATAAAGAACATTTTGGGGCTGGAGTTGTGGCTCAGTGTTAGAGCATTTACCTAGACTGTGTGAGGCACTGGGTTCAATTCTCAGAACCACATATAAAATAATTGAACAAAATAAAGGTCTATCAACATCTAAAAATTTTTTTTAAAATAGATCATTCTTGTCAAATGGTCTGCCCAGTGGGACTCTACTGAAATGGCATATAATTTTGAAAACAATTGTTTTTGAATCTCTTTTCTCTATCCCTTATAAATATTCCAGGTGCAGGCTACAGCTTTCCCTTCACTTTATTGCATTAAAATCCAAAACTTCAGTCTCATAGTAAATTTAAGTTTCATCTTTTAACCTCATTTCTATTGCTCTCAGGTTTTCAGAATTTGAAGTGGCAGATGTTCTTTTATCCTTGCTCTTATTACTACCCCTTGGTTTAGAATAATAGACATGTGTTAAGTCTGGGTCTGAGGTTTTATGACCTCTCTTTTTGGGACAAAAATTTTCATGGTTGTAAAGAAAGGGGAGATAGGAACAACAAAAGGTATTTTTTTGTGTGTGATGTGTCACATTGCTGGTGGTAGGGCTACAACAAAATTGCTCTGATATTTTCAAGTGGTATGGTGATATTTTTCATAGATGATGGGAGTTCTTTGTGTTTCAATTTAATTTTTTGGAGGACTTTGGTACTTGGACTTAATTTGGTCCCTGCTATCATTTATAACCTTTCAAGAAGAGTAGTAGCATCTACATGTGCCGCAGTCCGGCTGCAGCAAAATAACGGGGTGGTGACGAACAACTTGTGTAGATTGATACAGCAGGAGTAGGAGCCCTTTATTGTAGGACAACAGAGGTATTTATACATTTTACACAGCTTATCTTAATTAGCATAAACTAGATACATCAGTCAACCAATAAGGAATCTCCACACTTAATGGCTCGCTGGCATTACTTCACAATCCACTCCCTCTGGCATTTTGCCAGGCGCCATCCAGACTTGTTTACAGACTCTAACATTTTTCAGGCACCATCCTGACTTGTTTACAGACTCTAACATACATGCACATCTTCCAAAAGCATGCCCTTCATATCAATTCTAAGTGAGATGTTATTATATGATGATTATTTGCTTCCTAATATGGAGATATGCAAATTTCTAAGGATATAAGAATATGGCTAAGACATAAAAGTGCATCTTTTCCTAATCCAACACATTTTCTAATATTTGTTGATGCTTATTATCATGTCTTCCATCTCCTGAGATCTCCAGTTAAAGAGTAGGTCCTGGGCTTTATGTTCATGTGCAATAATAATTGAATGATTAGAATAACATAAACTAATTTTCTCATAGTTCTAGAGGTTGGAAGTCCAAAGACAAGGTGTTGTCAGAGTATATTTTTTTTTTCTGATGCTTTCTTCCTCATCTTGCAGATGATCAGATTCTCCCTGTATCTTTACATTGTTTTCCTTCTCCAGATGGCTGGGTTCAAATGTTATCTTCTTACAGGTATATATATTGTATTAGATTAGGGTCCAACCAAATGACCTCATCTGTATTTAGTTATTTCTTTAAGGCATTATCTCCAAGTATAATTCCATTCTGAAGTAGTAGGTGTTACAACTTCAACACATACTTTTTTGGGGGGTGGGGGGATTCAACAATTTATAACATAAAGCCTAATCTCTATGGCTGATTTTCTTTGAATGCCACAAATGATATCAGAAAGATCTAAGATGAACTTTGATCTATGTATAGACCCAAGACAAATTTTGAAGAAAAAAGTCATATCCATCTTCCTGAAAAACGCTCACATGGCATAAACACTAGAATTTAGTGAATCATACAATCAGCTCATCTTTATCACAAACCTGGAGATAAATACATAAAGTCAAAAGTTGACTGTTCTCTATAACTTAGATTCTTATGTATTTTTAGTTTTTAGATTTTTTCCTTTTTTGCCAATGTCAGGAAAATGACCAAAAAACTCCCTTCACCCTCTTAATATACTAGCCATATAAACAAATGTCTGGCGGAATGACTTATGCAAAATGTATTAGAATGAAATGGGGTCCTCAAATTAACAACAGAAAGATCAGAGAGGTGAACAGAAGCAAATAACTTCCAGAATCCTACCAAGTATTATTTACAGAACTTGTTTCATGGAAGAAATTAACTGAATATAATGAGTTAACTGGAAAAAACAAATTCCAATTATTTCTTCTATTTTTGCATGCCTCTGTTTCAAGATTAAAATTGTCCAAAATGGATATGTGATTAGGCGGGCTGAGACAGGATCTCATCCTTTTTCTATATTAACATAATGAGATGAAGAAATTACATCCTTGTCTTATGCAGCGAGAAGCACACCTGATCCCCACTGTTAACCATTAGGACTATAGGATGTGCTGGGAGCCAGGACATGGTGGAGACACAAATTTCACAAATATTGTGGGGAAAAAATCTACTAAATATCTATTATAAATGAATCAAAAAATTGGTAGAGAGACTTTTTATCCATTGTTCATATTGAAATCATACTTTAAGTATTGTACTGTTCTAAAAGCCTCAGTGTCACAGTTAGCCAAGAGGACAGTCCTAAATAGATTGAAATGCCCTCTAGGCGGTGTACTTCCATTGGCTTGCATTTCAGCCTTCCCAAGTTCTGCAGTAATCTTAGGAAATCTTAGGCCTGTCTGAAAGACATGTCCTGCATTAATATGGCAGCAACACTATATGAAATAATTAACAACATCTATCAGAACACAAAAATGCATTTTTATTTGAATCATCAACATACATATATATTCAAATAAAAATTTTTCTCTTTGTAATGCAGAATTATTTACATTGGTAAAGATAATAATTATAGAACTAATTTTTAAAAATTGTTCCAAGAGACATGCAAAATGTAGGCAAGAATATTCTTATTCTATTAAATCTGAAAATAAAACTAAAATCCTACTAAGTCTGGGGTCATTTCATTGCAACTGGAAAAAAAAGTCACATGATTTTGCTGTGCCTTAAAGGATACTCCAGTATTGCAACATAGTTTTATTTTTAATGTTTACTTTGTTTTATTTCAGTGATTATTTTGAATATTCTATTACTGTGAGGGTGAGAATTTAAATATTCTCTATGATCTATATGGATTCCCAGTAGCTATTGCCATATAAAAATCATGATAATTCTCACTGGATTTATATTGACAACTGTTGCAGAATTTTATGAACATGAAAATTATATATAAAATGAATATTATATATAAAATTATATACATAATGAAACTGTGAGTTTAGGGTTAGTTTCATTCAGAAAATTATTTCTCAAATTATCCTTGAATTTTAGAAATTAGTTTCTACATGCTTCAGAATGAACATCTAAGGTTATTTTTTCAATAAAATAAAACAATAATTATGGAGAAAAAACTCTCAGTTGACATTTCTGAGCCAAAAATAAAAATGGGGGCTGAGTTTTTGGCTTAGTGATAGCACTCACCTATCACCTGAGAGTTGCTGGGTTCAATCCTCAGCACCACATAAAAAAATAATAAAAAAATAATAAATAAATAAATAAATAAATAAATAAATAAATAAATAAATAAATATAAAGGTATTGTGTCCAACTACAACTAAAAATATATTAAAACAAAATTCTCTAACCATCAACATCTCCACAATGAATCACCTCACGTGCACTAGGAAGATAGAGACATCATGCATTCTTCTGTCTGTTGAATACATAGTTCAGAATTCAAGTCTATTTGTAAATTCACACAGACCTAATTGATTATCATTGACAAAGTGATCGATCTTTAACATTTTGTTCAGTTATATACTCCTCTTCAATGCAGAAACGTTCATCCTTGTAAAGTACTAGGGAGAATTTGTATAATTATTAGTGTATGTTTCTAATTGTCTTGCTAATGGATTTTTTTTTCTTTTTTTTATTGGGTGTTCAAAACATTGCAAAGCTCTTGACATATCATATTTCATACATAAGATTCAAGTTGGTTATGAACTCCCAATTTTACCCCAAATACAGATTGCAGAATCACATCGGTTACACATCCACATTTTTACATAATGCCCTATTAGTAACTGTTGTATTCTGCTACCTTTCCTATCCTCTAGATTTTTAATACACCTGTTCAAGACAGGTAAAGGAGTATTCTGCAAACTTACAGAGATAATACCTTTGATTTTTCAAGAGTCGACTGCAGAGCCATTACAAATAGGTATCCATCAGCCCTTAATTACTTACTTCTTAAATAATGTGACAGGAAAAGGAACTAATTGGGAATGTGCAGTGATAGATGACACCTGCGGCACCATATACCACTGATGTGTCCAGGCATTTTCTTAATGAGTGTAAAAGGGAAATCTGTGTATGCAGCTCGTGCTATGGCAAGCTATCACAGAAATCTGGAAGTGTGGAGAAGTGCTATAATTTACATAAAGTGGAGGAGACAGTGGTATTAATTCCACAATGAAAAAGATGAATTAAATAACTACTCAGTAAAAACCTTTCTGTCTTTAAGTGAAATTGTGGAAAGTCAAAATAGTTTTTCCTTTGCTACATAGTTGTAAATTTGTTTCAGGAAAAAGTAAAAAAAAAAATCAGAATAAATAGCACTGTTGTTTAAAATCGTTAAACCGTCATGTGATGCTAAACATGCCAGTTGCTCTAATAATTAAATTGTAAAGTCAGTTGTCTTTGCTGGTGGACTTTTGGTGGTGGATTTGATCTGCATCTTTGGCAGATATATAGTTCTTTGTGCATGAAGACATTAAGTGATGGTATTTATTACCCAAAACTTGATTCAGTGACTCATTTTAGAATGCTCACAGGGTATGTGGCATGACTTTAATAAATATAATTAGTGAACTGAAATATGTTCCTTTCCAAAGAGTAAGGAGGTCACAGATGAAGAAGGTACAAGTTGACTAGAGTGATCCAGGATGAAATAAAATAGGTGTCAGCTTGTTCGGTTATCTCTTTCTCTCTAGTGCTTCTAAATGGATAATGGCATTTTTTTCATCAGATGTCATAAGACTATAATTATGCTAGTTTTATAACATCTCTTGAAGGAAAAAAAATGTCTTTTTATCTTTTACTGATAAATTTTTTACAGTTGTACATTTATACATTTGAAATTTTCAGGAGTGAGATAAGATCCTCACTTTTCTTTATTATATATATATATATATATATATATATATATATATTATTCCCATGTGTTCCAGATTCAGTTTGTTTCAGTTTAATATGTTATTCTCTAAAATGTGATTTTATGAGTCTCTAAAAATAGTATGTGAACTTCAAAGTGCTATATAATGGGGTTGCACCTAACATTAAAAAAGAAATCTGAGTAATAGTCCATTGTATATAGGTATCAAGGTTTCTTTATCCACTGATCTATTGAAGGGCATCTAGGTGGGTTTCACAGTTTCACAGTTTAGCTATTGTGAATTGGGCTGCTATAAACATTATAAACTATAGTATGCCATTGTGTACAACCAGAAAAATGAAAATTTATGCTGCAATTGTGTACAATGGATCAAAATGCATTCTGCTATCATATATACCTAATTAAAATACATAAATTTAAAAAATAAAAACAAATCTGAATGTCATTTACTTATTATATATAATTAATTTTATTTAATAGAACTACTTGTGTGTTGGCTTGATTAGAAAATACAGTTTCTTAAAGCAGTTCATAATAATAATAACAGCTACCTCTTTGGATGTATCCGAAGGCCTTTATTATGGTAACTTGTCTACATAAGTTAACAATCACAACTTTCAGAGATTTATTAGCAATATCCTCATTCACAGATGAATCAAATAGAGGGCTGAGATGGAAATTTTTCCAAGAATCAAGTTTGTAACAGCAGCAAACATATCTTTTTATATAACAGTGATGCTACTGAGATATAGTATATAAAGTGTCCTACTAATGGTACCAGGAATATTCATTTAATTACTTCCAATCTATTTGTTGTTGTTGTTGTTGTTTTTTTTTTCCTTTCAGAGTGTCTGTATAACTAAGGCATGACGTACTGTAGAGTTTTATAGCAAAAGTAAATATTTCATGAGGCTGACATTTAAACTGATTATATTTTCTTTAGTGATGTGTGTTTCCTATGGTCCTATGGCTAAAGAAAACTTCTTTATAATTCTTTATTGTTTCATTAATCATATTTATATATCCAATTACATAATAAGAACATCATGCCCTGAAACAATCTCCCACTTAAATGACTTTGGATGCCAAAACTTTAACTCATTATATCTTGATTCATATGCATTCTCTTTTCCTATACCTTACTAGCATATATATGACAGAATCTTTAGAACACAACCAGTTTTAGACAATATACAGGGAAGAACTTAATTTTCAACATGTGTTTCCCTCCCAAGAAGAGTGTTCTACTTATGTCTTTTGGAGAGCTATATCTAGAGAGAGAAGGGGTGGGTAGAATGATACATAAATAGGTATATAGTTAGACAATATTTTAGTGACTGATCTCAGCAAATCATGTTCCTCTCATCTCTTTTAAGAAATCAGTTTTAAAAGTTATGAACTCTTCAGAGTCTTATGAAATCTTTACAGTAGGCTAAAAGGCAAATTTGATCTCTTTAAATCAAATAAATGTTTTATGAAAATTAATAAAATAAGAAGCATACTCGTATTTACTCATAAATATTAAGTATTCCCAAAATGTATAATTAACTTTGATGGCATAAAACTTGACAACAAAATATCATAAAGAATTTTCAAATCATAACATATCATCATGTGGATTTAAACATGACTCCTTGGCTATAACTCCACTTCACATAATCATTCTCATTTTGTCATTACATGAACAACTCACCTTCCCCCACCACAATATTCTTTATCACAACCACATAATAATGGTTGTTTTTTAATTTTAATTTTATTTTTGTGATACTTGGGATTGAACTCAGTTCAAACCAGTTGATTGTCCAGCACTCTACACCTGAGTTATACCCCAACCCCCACTGTCCATTTTTAAACTTTAGAAAAAGTAAACTTCTTCCTCTTTTCTGAAAATATGTTTTATCTCTCTAATTATTTTATTTTTCATAAAATCTGCTTCTCTGGGTGATGATGGTCCAATAGACTACATACCACAGTCCGTGCCTCTCCCAATTCATTGTGTGTATATGCATGTAGGCACAGATATAGGAGAACAATAATTCTTTTGAAAACAAACAGCAGGTCATACATCCATATAATAGATTATTCTCCCAGTGACATCATAGACTCCCAATTGTTTAATCTGAGAATTTTATATTAAAGGCACAAAATAATATAAAATTCAGTTTGCACAATCAGAAGTGTTATAAGCCAGGCACAATGTTACATGCCTGTAATCTCAGCATCATAGAAAGCTGAGGCAGGAAAACTTCAAGTTTAAAGCTATCCTCAGCTATTAGCAAGGCTCTACATATCTTAATGACACCCTGTCACAAAATGAACAATAAAAAGGACTGGGGATATGGCTCATGGCAAGTTCAATCCTTTGTTTAAAAAAAAAAAGTGTTACAAATTTGAAGAGATAAGATATAAATATAAATAGAGTTTAAAAAATTGCAAGAAAGACACAAAGAGCAGTATAAGTCACACCAGATAAAATTTCAGAATGGGAGTGATAGTTAAGTTTTATTGAGCTTTAATAAATGAAATATTCAGTTATTCAGTATCCTACATTACTTTCATATGAAAATATCTTAACAATTCTAAAAGAAAGCCTCCAAAGTTTAACTTGACTAGGGAAGAAACTGAAATGCATAAGACTGAATATTTTTCTCAAGTCTCACGAGCAGTAATGATGTCAAAATTTGTTTGTCTGACTCCTGATGGTGATTGGGTGAGTTAGGACTATGGGAACTCGGTTAGTGTAAAAATCATATTACTTCTTCTGGAAACCACACTGGAGGAAGTAGATTCTGAGATGATCCTGAAAATCATTTAAACTTTTGATTGATAAAGAAGCACAAGAAGAAGACATAACAATCTAGACCAGTTCCTGGGATATAAGCACCTAGCTTCTCCATCTTATCAATGATCAATCTTCCCTTGGTTGGTATGTTTAAAGACTGGTGAAGGACATGGGATGAAAATTTGACTATAAATCTTTGCTTTTTACTTATTATTGCTGATCATGATTTGGAATGAGTGTAGAATAGATTTGAAAGATATTAAGCTTGTTATTACAGATTGACCCTGAAAAGGTCCTTGAGAGAATTGAAAAAATGTAAGAGACACCTCTTTGTCCCCTCATTGACTAAGAGAAAGGAGATATTTTCAACCCAGTGAAATGTAAGAAGCCTAATGTCAGGGATTAAAAGACTCATCATTCTGTTGCGGCAGGTGTATTTCAAGATCTTCGGTCTAACCTCACGGCCTGCAGACAGAAATGTTTGTGGCAAACAGTAGAAACAATAAGATTACTGAGCAATATAGTGACTTGTTCACAATATACTACTGCAATAAGTGTCAAGAAATGGGTAATAAAACAGCTTGTGATTGACCAGACTGGAATCCAGCCCTTGGCACATGGTACATCAGTGATTTGTATCCATTAGTAATAAAATGGAGGAGGATTCCCAGATGAATCTCTCAGGAGGAAAACCAGCAGCCATCAGCATCTGCCTTAAGTCTGTTTAGTAGCAAAGGATAAATTGCAACTGCTTCTTTCTCAGAAAATAAGCGTATTTTCAAGGTGCCTACTTGGAATTACCAATGGTGGAGAGATTTCTTTTTTTTTTAACCCGTCCTAAAAATAAGAAACTAAAGCTTCAGTCAAATCAAATAATGTTTTGCTTTGTCGCAAAAAAAAAAAATAATTAATAGGTAATTTGTGTTCTAAATGATGCGATTCTACATGTGGACACACAAATCCTTCCACATCTTTGAGTTCCAGCTGCCTGTTTTAGTTCTATTTGTAGCATTGCAGCATTGCACAGCAGTACTCCACTTTGGTTCCTATGTTTTAAATACCCACTAAACACAAATTGAATTAAATTATTTTCCCAGTGAAAAAGGAAGATCCACACAGAGAAAAATTGGTGATGATAATGACAAGGCTACTTTTCTCAAATTCTACTTCAAAGAAGAAAATATGGACAATATTTGTGGTCCTCATCCAGTCTGGCCAACTGATCATACTTTGCCATACTCCTATTTAAGTTTTAAGATTATCTGTGGCAAGTGAGTTTTGAAGACAGAATGGTATTCATATCTTCATGCTGCACTATCTCATTGTGTTGTCTTGTAACTACTGGGTCCTTTGTTTTAAACAAGAAAAAAAGGGATTGTTTCCCTCCATGATGCCATGTTGGATTTGCAATCCAAAACAAGGAGATGTAAGGCTCTCATAGCACCTCTGGGTAATTCTAACCTTAGTTCAATTATTCTATAGAAAATGGATAAGTAGACAGCCCTAAACTATCCACACACTCACTTGCTGCCCTCGATACAACAGTCAAATTTCCAAACATTAGTATTTCACCCTTGTGAATGACTAACATTTTTCTGAAGTACTATAGTCTAATACAGTAAATCCTGAATTAGATAGTGCTTGATTGTTTAATTTACTTTATTCTCATGTCATTTAAAAATAATAGTAATAGAAGTAATAAGAAGGGATTCAAAGGTGGGGAATAAATATTGAAGAATATCTACATGGATACATGTAGTATATATAGTTTGTCTCTGGAAAAACATAAAACTAGTATGCACACTTGCCTACTGAAAGAGGTCTGAAATTGTGTGAATAAAAGAGTCTTAGTCTATTTATTTAGCTGATTCAACAAATTTGATTATGTCCTATTATGAGTCAAGAACTAATTAAAGAGCAAGGATGCATAAACAGAAGAGGATGTCATAATCTCTAACTCACAGGTGACTAGTGTAATAGGTAAAGCTGAATAGTAAATAATACCACAAGTAATTAGGTAAATTATTAGAATTTCAGGCTAAAAATGTTTGAATGTACTCTGAGATTAATCATCATGGAGAAATCTAACAAATATTGTGTTTGGGAGTAAGGACTGGTAGGGTTGCCTAAAGCCCACTTGAGGTGTCCTTGTGGTGCTATTCTGGACATAGAAATAAAATTTCTGTTTTTTTTAATTTTAATTTTGTAGGTTCTTATTAGTTTGCATCTTTTGAGTTAAAGAAGAAAAAGTAAAATTATCTCCATGTCTCTAAGACATTTTTGAAAGAAGTCATGTTGAATACATGTTTCATATTCTCCATTGTGGCTGTATAGTTCTGGAAATTAGCTCTGAGGGATTTCACCACAGACTCCTATTAAATGGGATAATATCACAACTGTCTTGTGTATAGTTATATATACCTTAGACTTTCAGTGTAGATTAATCAAGTCATGAAGCTTGAGTAGAAAAACACTCTCAATAACAGTATATCTTTCTTTTTTAATTATCAAGAAACACCTTTTCATTATTACTATTAAGTTACTTATAAATCTTTGCTTTGGGATGTAAATATAAAATTTTATGGTGAAATGATTTCACATAGTGGGTTTAATGAGAAATAAATCACAATATTCATTCTACTTATGTAAATATTATTTTTTATAATAAACAGAAACAAAATAATTATGTTTTTTCTCTTGACTTGATTTTTTTGTGATCACCTAATTGTGTCAAACTTTAGGTATATCCAAAAAGATTAATTAATTGCTTTCAAGTCAAATAGATTCTAATAGTTCCTTTCTGGCTAAAATAGGTTTAAATGTTCCTTTAAATATCATCATTGCCCTGAAAGATTCTATAAGATCTATAATTAGGGAGGATAACACTTTCAGAAATAATGTTAATTTATTACTTTACCAGAGAAAAAAAATTAAAAATCACATTTATACCCAGAACTATATAAAAATAATTCCTTTTAAATAAAATTTATAAATACATATAAAAACTGAAAATACAGATTATTTTTAAAAACCTGAGATATAGGCAGCCATCATAAAATCTCAAAGCCTAGAAATCTTCATGTTTATACTGACCATCAAGAGAACAGAATTGTTCGATGTTTGCATCCTTTTAATGAAACTTACATCCTGCCTAGATAAACTTATGAGTGCTAGAAGAACAGATCAGGAATAAGACTGAGTTGCTTCTGCATTCATTGTCAAGCAGATCCAGGGGGACTACAACTGCCGTGTTTACCACAGAGGACAATTTTCAGCTAAGGTGCTATTTAGAACATCAATTTCAGTTATGGAATTATGTTTCAAAGATGTTGCATTGTGCTAGAGGAAAAAATAGTAACCTGGAACAATATAGACACCAATAAAATGTAGCAAAATGAGAATAAGTTGCACACTTTCTCAGGATTTTGTAAGCGTTCATTTTTGAATGTATAAAATTAAGACAGGTTTGCCATGCTGGAAATTTCATCTCTCCACTAACTTACCAAGTCCCTCAAAATACCATCATGAAAACTAACAACTGATATTTAAAAAGTGTGTACTATATGCCAAAAAGTCTTCTTGTTTTTTAAATTCTGAATGTTTTTGTATAGAAAATCTCTATTATGTGGCAAGCATTGAACAATTCTGTTCCCTTGATGGTCAGTATAAACATGAAGATTTATAGGCTTTGATATTTTATGAAGGCTGCCTATAACTCAGATTTTTAAAATGTTGGAGAAGTTACAACTTCATGAGAGGTAAAATAATTGTTTTGGGATGTACCAAACACTGAGAATATCAATTGGTAAAGAAGGAATACTACATGATACATGATCTTCACATGGATGCTGATAACACTGTGATGTATCTTGACATATATTATACCCAGAAAAAAATCAGAAGTTTGGGGGATGAATTTGGGATTAATTAAAAACTTTGCAACCCAACCAAATCATTAATTTATTCCTCAATCAGGTGGTAAAAACCATAACATCCTAAAAATCTGACTGTTGGAAACCACTGGTTCAGATTGATGGCAACTGAGGGACTAGGTGCACCACCTAGGGTAAGATCTAGTATACTGACTCAATAAACCTCTTGAGTCAGGTTACGACAGTTTGTTTGTATTCAAATAAATTCAATAACACATTTTCATAATAGCATGCACACCATGTATTCTAACTTTACATTTGCATATGAAAATGTTTAATTCTCCCATAGCCATGACGTCACATCAATTATTATTACAAAAAGTAACTGCATACAGGGCCATATGGAATTGAGGCCCAAAATCATCCTTCTCTTATAATATGTCTATATAAATGAGAGGTCTTTTCATTCTTGTAACTCCTATGAAGTTGCTATGATAATCTGAGGCACAGAGAGGTAGGTAGCTTGTTCAAACTGTTCAAGTGGCAAAATCGATTCTGTGAACCCAGACCATTTGGTTCATGATAGGTACTTCTAAATCTCATTCTATCCTCTTTTATTTGATATATCTCCTTGCTGAGACTTAGCCTGTCTTTTTAAATCTGTGCAAATTTGAATTTGCATGTAGTTTTTCCTGGAATATATTTTCCACATTCTCCCTTAAAGTAATTCGTAGTCACATTTCAATGTTCTCCACAGGAGTAATGGCTTACAGAATATTATCTGATTTCCTGCCTTCTCCAAGCATTTCTGTGATTTCATGAAAATTAGTGTTCGCTTGAACCATGCTGACATTCACTTTTTTTTCTGTCTTTCTCTTCTCCCCAACTAATCCAACAATTGTAAGGGAAGAGACATTGCAATTCTCAATAATTATTTTCTGCATATGAAGAGTATTATGCAGAGATAATATAAATTTATATGGTAAAACTCTTTTTTGAACCATAAAGTACCATGTAAAATGATACTTGTTCTAAGTAAGGCACTCAGAGACTATTCTTTGAACCGACAAGGAAATAGGAAAATGATAAAACATAGTAGTAGTACAATACAAATGTTGCTCATTTGTTTCTGATAAAATGGAAAATGCTAATTTTACTTAACACCAAATATTAAATGAAGAGATGTATTTGTCTATGTATGTTGGTGAAATGATATAAGGCATAAAGTTACAAACCTCTGTATTCTTAGGATATTGCAGATTGATATTGGAGGCATGGTTGCCAAGTTGGATTCAAAAAACTTCTTCTAAAGAGCTTAGATTAACCACTAGCCTCTCTATCTAAAGAGGAAGAAGAGGCCTGGGGATATAGCAAAGTACTGGAGTGACTCTGTAACATGCATGAGGCCCTGGCTTCAATCTCCATTACCTAAAAAAGTTAAAACAAGACAAAACAAAACAAAAACAGATAAAGTTTGAGTTCTTTTACCCCCTCCCCCAATTGATATCATTTTAATTTCCTCTCTTGCCTTATTGCTCTGGTTAGAGTTTTAAGGGCTGTGTTGAGTAAGAGTGGTGGAAGTGGGTATCCTTGTCATGTTCCTGTTTTTAGAGGAAATGCTTTCAATTTTTCCTCTCTTCAGTATGATATTGGCCTTGGATTTGTCACATATAGTCTTTACAAAATTGAGGTAAGTTCCTTCTATCCCTAGTTTTTCTAATGATTTTAACATGAATGGGTGCTATATTTGGTTAAATGCTTGTCATGCATCTTCTGGGATAATCATGTGATTCTTGTCTTATTGTCTATTTATGTGGTGAATTACATTTATTCATTTCTATAAGTTGAACCAAACTTGTATGTCTGGAATGAAATCTACCTGATCATGGCGCACTATCTTTATTATCTTTTTAATGAGTTTTCTATGTGGTTTGCCAATATTTTATTAAGAATTTCTTCATCTTTGTTCATCAAGGATATTGGCCTGAAATTTCACTTCTTTGATGAGCTTTGTCTGGTTTTGGTACTGGGGTGATGCTGGTTTTGCGGAATGACTTTGGTAGTGTTTCTCCTTTTCTATTTCATAGAATAATTTAAAAAGGATTGGCACTAGTTCTTCTTTAAAAATTTGTTATAACTTGGCTGAAAATCCATCCATCCGTTCCTGGGCTTCTCTTTGTTGGAAGTATTTTGGTGTCTGCTTCAATTCCATTACTTGACATCTTGATACAGATTTATTTAAGATTTCTATATCTTCATTCTATATTTAGAAGACTCCTAAAATTCCAAAACTCCACCAGAAGACTTCTAGGGCTCATAAATGAATTCAGTAAAGTAGTAGGATACAAAATTAACACCCATAAATCAATCAATTGCATTTCTATATTATAAGAATGAATCAGCTGAAACAGAAATTAGAAAAAAATATTCCACTCACAACATTCTCAAAAAATACTTGGCAATTAATCTAATAAAACATGTGAAGGACATCTGCAATGAAAACTATAAAACACCAAAGGAAGAATTGAAGAATACCTTAGAAAATGGAAAGGTTCCCCATGTTCTTAGATAGGGAGAATTAATATTGTCAAAATATGTATACTACCAAAAGCACTACACAGATTCAATGCAATTCACATCATAATTCTGATGATGTTCTTCACAGAACTATAAAAAGCAGTTTTGAAATTCATTTGGAAAAATAAGAGGCCAAGAATAGTAGGGGTTCTGTGTTTGGGATTGGGGTTGCTGATAAACTTTGTGGCATGCTTGGTGACTAGGAAGAAGTTTCTGTGCAAAGACACAGAATGTGTAACTACTGGGAAACTTCTGTGCAAAGACACAGGATATCTGGCTCTGTAGCAATATCCTTCATGAGGAAAATCTGTGTTGGAGTCTTATCAGTTTCTACCTTCATCTCATGCATACAACTCCTGGGAATATAAGGACTTGTAGGTATTCTGACCTTGAAAATGTACAGGGAAGCATTCCTCTGGTGAGCAAACTACCAGGGGATAACTGAAACTCTGTTTCCCATGCTTTGAATGCTCAGCAGTTTCTCCTTGAATTATACAGGTGCAATATCTAGTTACTATGGTAATGTCCTACAACAAGAGATTCTGTCATCTCAGATATCCAGCACTTGGGATTAAAGTAATATTAAATAATAATGTAGTTATGGCACCAATGACCTAATGTAATCTTTTGTGATAAATAAATGTGGCTACTTCGAGGGGCAGCCATTTATTTCCTGACTCTGCATCTTGTCTCCTTTTATTTTCCTTGCAACAAATAGCCAAAGCAATCCTTAGTGAGAAAAGCAAAGTAGGAGGCATCACAATACCAGACTTATATTTATACTAAAGAGCTGTAGTAACCAAAACAGCATGATATTGGCACCAAAACAGGCATGTACATGATAGGAGATACAGAAAAAAAAAACACATTAATACAGTTATCTCATGATACACAAAGGTGCTAAAAGCATACATTGGAAAAGTGATTGCCTTTTTAATAAATGGTTCTGGGAAAACTGAAAATCCATGTGAAATAGAATGAAATTTAACTCCTGTCACCCACCTTGCACAGAACTTAACTAAGTGGATCAAAGTCCTGGGTATTAGATCAGGAACTGCTAGAAAAAAAAAATGTAGGTCCAACACTCCAACACATTAGCCCAGAAAATGATTTCATTAATGAGACTACTAAAGTGCAAGAAGTAATGAAATATCAATAAGTGGGATGGCATCGAATTAAACATCTTCCTCACAGCAAAGGAAAAATTATGAGTGTGAAGAGACTACCTACAGAATGGGAAAAAATGTGTGCCATCTGTCTCTCAGATAGAACATTAATATCTGAGATTTACAATGAAATAAAAAAAAAACTTAACACACACATATACACACATCCAAATGGGCAAAGGAAAGAAATGCAAATAATCTACAAATATTTGAAAAGATGCTCAGATCTCTAGGAATATGAGAAATGCAAATTAAAACTACAGAAAGATTTCATCTTACTCCAGTAAGAAGAACAGTTATCAAGCATACAAGTAACAAAAAATGCTGGTGAAGATATTGGGTAAAAGTACACTCATACATTGTGAAATGAGACTACAAATTGATTCAACCACTCTAGAAAGCAATATGGGGATTCCTCAAAACACTACGAATGACACCATATGGTCATGTAATCTCACTCCTGGTATATATCTAAAAGATTTCAAATCAACATGCCACAGTGATAAAGCCACACCAATGTTTATGGAAGCACAATTCACAATAGCCAAGCTGTGAAGCCAACCTAAGGATTAAACTGTGAAGCCAACCTAGGTGCCCTTCAACAGATGAATGGATAAAGAAAATCTGGTTTACATACACAATGGTATATTAGTCAGCCATAAAGAATGACTTAATGGCATTTGCTGGATGTGATAAAATATAGAAGATTAAGCAGTGGAGTAGACAAAAGGAAATGAAGGAAGGAAGGAGGATGGGATAGGGAAAGACAGTGGAATGAGTCTGACCTAACTTTCCTATGTACACACATGAATATACCACAGTGAATCTCACCATCATGTACATCCACAAGACACTAATTATAAACAAACAAAAAACTAAAGTAAATAGCAGAAAGACCAGTAGAGTAGAGGGAAAGGAACAGGAGGAAGGGTGAGAGAAGAAAAATAAGGATTATATTCTATGTTTTTATAATTATGTTAAAATGAATCCTAAGAACAATTTTTTAAAAAATGAGGCAGAAAGGGTTGGATACAATGATTACTTGGTCCGTAATCTGAAAATTTGCTTATGAAGAGGAGAATATAATTGAATTCCAGAATAAGGGAGACTACTTACTTATGTTTCCTTGAGAAGATTATGGTTCCTAGTCTTTCCAATGCGGGTAGTAATGTATACTATGTTGGATTCCTATAGAGTTCTGCTGTTGATTATTCATCCTTAGGTGTTAATCGGTACATAGATAATATGCCTTTAAGAAACTTAAATTTTGTCTCTCAAGCCCTTGTTTTCCTCATATGTGTAGTGTTTAAATTCATTTTAACATGTTGGGTTTAAGTAAATTGTAAATTGCAGACATAATTTAAATTATTTTTTTCTTAAAACTCTTCTAAATCCATCCTATTGTTTAGATATATTAAATGTAATCATTTACGATAGTTGCCCAAGATTGTAATTACTATTAGTGTGTAAGTTTATAGTAGTTTAATCCTTAGTTATTACTATTCCTACCATAGCATTATTCAGGAATGATGGAAGTGGATCATTCACTATTAGGTACTAAACATTAATCCTTAAACAATTTCTTGATAGAAAATCAGATAAAATATAGTAATAAATAAACAAAATAGGCCCAGGAGGGCAGATGTTATTTTGCAACTTTCACTTTATATTTAATAGGATATTTGAATTTTTATAGAGCATAAACATTACACTTGTGTATAATTCAGCACATCCAGGGAAAAAGTTCTGACTATTTATTTAAAAACATGTAGATCAGGTAACTACCTGGAGTGATGCATTTTGTGGTTTAATAAAGGCTCACAGACTATGAATGCAATGAGAGGATACTGAGAAATATAAAGCAGGAATTTTAATATTGATTTACTTTCATATGCATTTTCGCAGGTTGCCAAAAATCTATATTACTTTTTTCCACTTTTATAAATAATAAAACGGATTCAGAAAAAAGATGATATCCATTGAGATAAGGAAAGACTTAGTGGAACTTTTGAGACAATAAATTGCTCATAATAAAAACATTTAATGTCTGTGAAGTGTCAGACACTGCCGTAGAAGCTCAGGATATAAAAAATTGTAAGGAAAACAAAGCTCTTTATTTCATAGAGTTTAAATTCATCTAGAGAAGCTGAACAATAAGATAGTCCACAAATAAATAACTAGCATAACTTTTAGGATTATGAGTACTTACTGTGACACAAATAAGCCAAAAAAATTGAGAAATCATGGTGAGGAAAGTACTCAATATATTAGATAGTAATGAAAAGGCTTTCTGAGGTGTGACATTTGAGCATTATCCAAGGGATGTCAAGGAGAAAGCTATGAGACCCTCAAGGTGCAGGTGGGCTAAGGGACAGCTGTGCTAGGTTGAGATCCTTGCTAAAAATGACCTTACCATGTTCCCAGAATAGTAAGACTTGCATAGTGGGACCAGAGTGAGCAAAGAGAGGAGATATGGGAACTGAAGTCAGTGAAAGAGGAGCTAAATCATACACAGTGTTGCAGAGTCTTTGAACAATTTGAGCTAATGAAATAATATTGTTTTTTTTTGTTTGTTTACAAAGAATGAATGCATCATTCTACTTGGGTAAAAGTCTTCTACATTTACTAAATCAATAGAAGAAGGGACAGGCAACTCACATCTCTCAACTGAATTATTAAGTGAAATAATGCCAAGAGGTACTTCAATTTCTCCATTGGATACAAGGATTACTTGATTGGATATTTTTCATTCTTCTTAGGTATATACTACATCCTCTACATCAGAAACATGCAATTACAGAATATTTTCTCCTAGCCATTACTCATAAGCTTTCAAAATTTTATTCTGTGATGTTAAAAAAAACCCAGCCCTTTAAGGGCAATGAAATTGAGATCAGAATACTAATGCAACTCCTAATGATAAGCTAACACTTTAAATCTCAATAAAAATGTATCCAGGTTGACTTTTTTTCACATAAGATCTCATAATCATTTTGAATCAAAGGGCCAAGCTCTTGTAATTCTGCTGTACAGTTCATACTTTGAACCTGGTGTTATTTTCCTGTGCCTACTCTGTTAGCACCTAACTCTCAGTATGGATTCTGGGGTTAAGAGGGGAGTTAAGAATATGTTCTCTTTGTAAGGATCTTCAATGGGATTTACACACTCAGAGTTTACCTTCCCCTTGTCAGAGTTGGTGCTAATCTTCTCATTTCTATGTCACAACAGCAAAGTTTTTTCTTCTATGTTATCAGAAAATTGGAAATAGTGAACATTTAATCATGCAACTCAACACTTCTGTTCAGACCTGGAGATTGATCCACAATGATTAAAATCTATATAATATGGAAAAATGCACTCCACTGTTATCTTTATCTAAAGAAAACAAAAAGATACAAATTAAAAAACAAAAAAACAAAAAATGTGGCTAGCAGTCTTTACTTACCTTTCATAAATTGGGCATTAAAAGCTTTTGATTTGTCCATTTCTCTCTCTAACCTCCAATTTTATCATAAATTGTAATTCCCTGTACTTCCTTTATTAATTCCTACCTATTCCTTTTATTTCTTCTATCCCACCTCATATATAATTGGTTAAACTCTAATAGAAGCAAAGAATAGATAAGTCATAAATTTAACACTTCTGGAACACTCCTAGGATGCAGAATTAAGTGGAGAATATGGAAAATGGATTTAGGACTAGCAAGTGATATATATGATAGTCATGATTTCCTTTTTGTTCATGCTGTTATCTGGCAAAATCCACACACAAAAAAATGAGTTAGCCTTCAATGCCAATCTTTGATTATTAAGAACCAGGGCAAACAATTCTCGTGTACTCACAATGTCTGAAACTTAAAGTTTAGATGCGTATGGTGTCAACTTTAGTGTCAACTATCTTGTAGTTGAGCCACATTTCACAGAAAACTTGAGAGTTGTTCTGCAGTATGAAAAAAAAAGAGTTTTAGAGCCATTTGTCAGGAACAGTATTTGTTATTGATTTCTTGGAAAACAGTCAGGCAAGATGTGCATTAAAATTACATCATTTCACTGAAATTGCTGTGGCTTTGGGTACTCCTTTATAGTCTATAATTTGACATGAACTGCCAGAGACAATGTTCTGCAGAATCAAGTATTTTGACAGTCTCTGATCTTTGCTATCTATAATACAAGGGAATAAAAATAAAAATAACAGGTTTAAGTACAATTCAACTTATCAAATATATTTTTATCTATGGTAGTTTATATTACCTGGTTGGAAAATTAAATATTATTCTAAAAAGACATTCCCAAGAACAATTCAATAATTTAATAAAAAACAATCTGTAATCATTTATGCAATATCTATTGTATGAACATGGTTAATCATGTATGTCATAAATAATGTGGGTCCTATTGCACATTTGAAATAATAAGTAACTGTGAACACACAAGGATATACACTTATACTGTTGTTGTTGAGACACTGCACATCAAAATTGAACCCCCTTTTCAATATGAACTCTATCACTTCCAATTTGATATCGTTTAGGAGGTGTAATATTCATATCTGTATACAACATAAACTGTTCCTTGATATAGAGAGTAGCTTTAAAATTTAAATTGTATATCTATTTTATACACATATTAAGAAAATATAGCTAGATGAATTTTTAAAAATTGAGTCAATTTAGAGAAAAATACTAAAATATTAGCACAGGTGGTACACAGATAACATTGCCAATTGATACATAAAATTGGAAAATATATTAGAGATAATGTAGATTATAATTCTATGCATTTCTATACTGAAATTAATTAATAGAAATTGGTTTATCTTTGTATCTTAGTATCAAATTATGTGAAATGCAAATATGATGTCAGTAACAACCTACTAAACATTTAAGAAACATTAGACGTTAGGTCTGTATTTTAGTAACTTTGAACAATATCGTGCAGTAACATATAATTAAAACACAAAATACAATTAGTCTAATACTCTGAAGGATAATATTCTTGAAATTACCAAAAATTTTCCTCTTCTTCATTCTGTTAAACACTGACAGACATCAGAAACACAGTAAAAACATTAAAAAATGTGAATTAAATATGAACAAGAACAATACACAAAAAATGAGGTGTGGATCGATTTTTGCTATTTTTTTATGAATTGTTTTGTTTTGGTAGAAAACAATTGAAAATAGTCTGTATAGGAAAAGCATATGTTGTTAATAACATGTAAAAACTCCAGGGCACCCTGACCCAGAAAACTGAACAGCATCCCCACACCTTGGCACTGGGTTGTCTTTATTTCTAAACTGAAAAAAAATAAAAAATGATCACCAACATCTAAACTTAAATCATCCTTACTGCCAGGTTTTTCACTGGACAAGAGAAAATCTTTCCTTAATAACTTCTGTGTACATCTTAGTTTGATTGGAACAACCCAAGTCAAGGAGAACACATAAGAGAATTTTTGTGACTAGGGATCTCAGTTATATTGTTCATCCAGGATTAAGTCAAATTGTTTCTACTTTCTTTCCTGCATACCACTATTATTGTTTTCATGGAACCAAAAGGAATTAGAATCAAGAGAAAACTTTCCCACCAGAAGAAAGTTGGAATAGTATTGCTTGACAAAAGGAAATGGGCTATGGATTACAAAAGAAAAAATATTGTCTCATCACTATAGGCCTGTCCAGCAACATATGCCTAAGCTACTTCTAAGGGCCTCCTTCCGATAGAAAGACATTTTATATATTTTAAAGCATGTGCCATGCTGTCTGTATTTTCTATTCAATGGGGATCTGTGTTTAGATTAAATTTCTAGTATACAGTATTTTTCCCACACACAGAAAGCTTTATGACCTATATACCTGTCACTTTGCAGGCAGAACCATAACAGTTTAGGTAATAGCTGGCAATGAGAACACAGAAACAGACTGATATCTGTCTGACCCAGAACAGAGATTGTGGACAGCATTTCAAAGAGAAAAAAAGACTTTCAAACAAAAATTTTAAAATAACACTTCTTAGCACTTAAAATGTTTACTTTGAAAAGAACAGAAGCACTATATGATACTCCATATGAGAGTCTTAACAAGCCCCAAATTTTCAATGCAAACAGCAGAGAACAAACAACATGGGTCATACACAAAAAGACCCAAGCTAGACTACAAGCATTCTCAACTATCCAAGTTCAGAGCCATTGTCTTTCTTAAAAGCAGAGGGACATAAGACTGATACTGAAATTTATTGCATAGCTTTTATAGTTTAGCGACTATAATTCCATAGTGTGAAAGCAAATAATTTAGGTTAATAGACTATGGATTTAATAGTTGCAGTGAAAAATGAAAATGAAAGGCCTTTATTTAAAATTGATTAGGGATTTCAAAAATAATTAAACCAAGCTTGGATTCCTCTACATGTGGGATTTTTGTACTTGTACATAAGCTGTCCCTGGGGCTCACTTGTTGTAAAAATCCTTTCACAACTCTTATCAGAACAAAGATAAAGAATCTACACATTATTGAATTTGGTGTTCATATTTCAACCACTAAAATAAAGTGTTTTTTTTTCTTTGTCTAATTTCTCTGGTTATAACTTCCAGTATTATGTTGAACAGAAATACTGAGAGCAGGAATCCATGCTTTTTTCATTTCTTAGAAGAATAATTTTTCATTTTTTTCATTGAGTGTGATATTGGCTGTTGGGCTTTTCATATATGATGTATTGTGTTGAAGTAAGTACTTTCCACATCTAATTTGTTGAAAGAATTTATCAAGAAAGGAAAATTATGTATGTATGTATGTATGTATATATTTATTTATTTTATTTATTTATTAATTATGGTGCTAGGGATTGAACCCAGGGCCTTGTACATGTGAGGCAAGTATTCTACCAACTGAGCTATATCCCCAGCACAGGATAATGAATTTTGTCAAATGCTTTCTATGTATGTACTCAGAGATTCAGATGATTTTTATCTTTTATTCTGTTAATGTCATGTGCCATATTGATTGATTTTGGTATGTTGAATAGATTTTTTGTCCTGGGGAAAATTCCACTTGGTAATGGTGTATGATTCTTTTAATGTACAGTTGAATGTAGCTTGTTAGTATGTTTTTTTTTTTTGAAAAGTTTTTCATCTATCTATGTCAGGGAATTTGACCTGTAATTGTATTTTTGCCATGCTGTGTTTGTTTGGCTTTGGTGTCAGAGAGAGTTTATCCTTATCAAACATGTTTGAAAGTGTTAGCTCTTGCTTTTTGGAAAGTCTTTTAGAAGGATTTGTTTTGAAGTTCTATCCAGTGGTTTCAGAGATGTGTTAAATTCACCTAGTATTATTGTGTTGTGGTCTATTTGATTCTTGATATTGAGAAATATTTGTTTGATGTACAAAGATGGTCTATTGTTTGAGGCATAGGTATTCACAACTATTATTTTTTTGTTGCTGTATGATTCCATTAAGCAGTATGAAATACATTCTTTGTCTCTTCTGATTAATTTTGTCTTGAAGTCCACTTTATCTGATATGAGAATAGTAACCCCCTTTCCATCCTTTCGCCTAGTCTGTTGATGTCTTTACCTATGAGACAAGTCTCTTGGAAACAGCATGTTGTTGGGTCTTGTTTTAAATGCAATCTGCCAGCCTATATCTTTTGATTGATGAGTTTAGACCATTTATATTCAATGTTATTATTGAGGAGTGATTTTTATTCCCTGTTATTTTGATTTATTTCTGATTTTCAAGTTGAATTCAATTCTCTTTCAATTGACTATTTTTCTAATGTAGTTCCCTCCCTTTCCTGGCTTTAGTTTTTATTCTTTCACCCATTAAAACCATCTAAATGTGATTTATTCCTTTTATGGAGGTTTTTTACTATTAAGTAAATTCTCTTATTTGTTACTAATAGCTTAAAGGTTTTCATTTCTTCTTGATTCAGTCTAGGTAGGTTGTAACTTTCTAGAATTTAACCATTTCTTCTAATGTGTCCAATATACTGGAATATAATTGTCATAATAGTCCCCTATGTTGTTACTTAATTATCTGTCATAAATACTATATTACGAAGTTACATTAATGAAAATAGTGTTTTACTAACATAAAAACAGACATACAAACAAATGAAATGAAATAGAGAGCCTAGAAGTAAACTCACAGATACCTCATCAACGCATCTTTGACAAACATGCTAAGAATACACAATGGGAAAAAAAAAAGTCTCTTCAGGAAATGCTACTGGAATAACTGATGTTCACACATAATTAGTATCAGACCTTCATCTTACACCCTTATATCAGTATAAAATAGATAAAAATCTAGAAGATCTGAAAATGTAATAAGCCTCAAAGAATACAGGGAAATTTTTTCTTGACATTGACCTTGGCAATGATTTTTTGAATATGACATCAAAAGTCTCTGGACAACAAAATTAGATATATAAAAGTGTTATTAAACAAAGGTGAATTACTCTATACAGCAAAATAAACAATCAACTGAATGAAAAGGTAACATTCAGAATGAGAGAAAATATTTTCAGAAATTCTAAGGGTCAGTATCTAAAATATATAAGGAACACCTTTAAGTCAATAGCAGTAACTACTACACATAATGATAGTAGCCTGAATTTTAAAAATGAGTAAAAGATCCAAATAGCCATTTCTAAATGCACAACAAGTATAAGAAATATAGCTCAATTTCACTACTCTCTAGGACAATACAAATTAAAATATCCATGTCCTATCATCTTGCATCTGGTAGGCTGTATACTGTAAAATGACAACAAAACAAAAAAGACAAAATAAAAGTAAATAGTGATGACAATGTAGAGAAAAGACCATCTTTATACACTATTGGTGGTAATGAATATTGATGGAGACACTGTGGAAAACAGTATGGAGCTCCATAAAAATTAAAATACAGCCACCATATTTCACTTAGCAAAAGACTTAAAATCAGGATTTTGAAGGGACATTTGCAGTCTCCTGCTCATTTTAGCATCATTCACATAAATGAAAGAAGAAAACAATATAAATGTTCATCAACACATGAATGGATAAAGAAAATGTGATATACCCACAAAATAGATTATCATTTAGTTTTAATAAAAACAGATATTTTTTCATTTGTAATAACATGAGTGAACCTAGAAAACTTTATGGTAAGTCAAATAAGTTAAAGGATAAATAATGTGATCCCATTTATATAAAAATGTAAATAGTCCAACTCATAGAAACAGAAAGAAGAATATGGTTGTCAGTGAGTTTCAGGAAACAGAATAATTTTTCAAAGGGTGCAAATTTTGTTTATACAAGATGAACAAATACTGCAGATCTCTGGTACAGTGTGTAGCTATGGAACATTGAATTGTGTACTATAATATTTTCCAACAGGGTAATTATTTTTTAATCATAATAGTAAAATAATAAAATTTACAAATGGAGGAGAAAATTTGGAAGTGATGGATATATTGATTTTTATAGGTGTATACTTATCTCCTAAAGCATCAAGTTGTATATATTAAATATGTACACCTTTTTGTATGTCACTTGCAGCTCAATAAAGTGGTTATAAAAAGACAATTTTATTGTAGAACCAGAAAAAAAAAACAACTTTTTTTTCCTCATAGCAATAGGGAGTAGGACTTTAACACAAAAATATTGAACATTAGCATTCAGATATCAATCAATTGAACATGAAACAATATGAAAATCAATTAATTTGGAGCATTGAAGTAGTTAGTATTAGAGATACTAGTTATTGACACTTTATGTATGCTAGACATAAAACATAAAGACATAAGACAAATTTTGTTTCAAATACGTGTCTATATTTCACAAATAAGTTAGATTTTTCTCATTATACAGATAGAGAAACTGAAGCTGACACAATCTAGATAATTGTCTTTTGGTTACATACATGTTAGATTTTGCAAAAGGTCTATTTATATCTGTAATATTTGTGTTTTTATTTAGTTATTCCTGTGCCTGCCTCCCCTTTTTCCTACAAGACAGAGACAAAGAAAACTGTGCTACTTATAAAACACTGGTAAAGTCGGCACCTTTTAAGAACAGAACTGGACTGGATCAAAGAGATGAGAACAAATATAAAGATTTCTCACCCTCTCATAACTTTTGTGTACTATTTGTGTACTATTTGAATAAAAGATTTCCCAACTTTTGGAGTAGTGATTTCTCAAAACCATCAGATTCTGGTTGATGATGGATTCCTATCAGAATACCATGAAATCCCTTAGGGAATAACTGGATAACAACAAGTTAGAAGAAAACAAATTAAAAAAGAAAATTCTAATATTAATTACGTTATTACAGAATGACAAGCATAAGTCCCCAAATTTTTCCAACATTGTCAAAATAGCTTCATTAAGAAGGTTCTTTTATTATCCACATATTGCAGATGAAGAAATCATAACTTGGAGAGGCTTTGTGGCATTTCAACAACATGATTTAACAAAAGGTTTGATTCCCCCCAGTTTGCTCAGATCATGCATGTTTAAATATTTTTTATAAAAGTATTCGAAATAGCATGACACAGCCAATATTATTTAAACATCATTGCATTGCATACATTTGATATTCCCATTGTCAAAGACCAACAAAAGCTTCCTGTTCAAAATCCTGTACAAAATCCTCAATGGATTGGAAAGACTTTTCCTGGCAGACATCATGAAGGAAAGTTGCCTTCCCCAACCACAGCAGATTTGGTGAATAGCCAGAGCATTACAGTGTCTAAGGGAGTTGTCAAGGACTCAGATCCTGGGGTTAATAATCTCATATGCATACATGCATTTTAAGCTTCTGTGTATCTTCATTCCAGGTCTGTTTATTTAGGATTTCATTAGCATCTCTATCAAAGCCCCTACATAGGAAAATAAAAAACCTTGAAGACATGTTTTTCTCTTCTTGCTCATTACCAAATTCTTTTTACTCCTAACCTTTCTACTTTGCCTTTTCCCCCTAGTTCTCAGGATCCCTAACTAGAGAAACATATTTGGAGCTCCCTTGACAATGGAATGACTCACATTATGTGCTGACCCACCTGACCCTGCACCTATGCACTGGTTCAAATGGATGGAACCGACGGGAGAGTCAGCACCAAGTCTAGGTTAGATTCCTCCTGATACTATCACAACGATTTTGGCTTATTGTTTTTAATCAGTTACTCTAATACCTTATAGCTGAGCTCTCCAACTTAGTCTGATGAATAATGTGTTTATAGTATCTAACTTTGGGAAAGATATTTTACAATTGATCAGAACAGAATTTTCCTTCTGGCTAGGATATGGAAACTTGCTAACGACGTTTGCTCTCATCCTTATAATTCAAACAAGATATAGGAGCCTTGAAAATCATAGCAAAGCAAATCAGAGAGTTGAAGTGGACAGGGCCTCCCCAAGACACCCATGAAGGTTTGGAACCAGAGCAGGGGAGTTAGAGAAATCTTAGAAAGCCTTGGGATTTCAGCTAATAGAAAAGTTTAGAGAATCCTACCTCATCTAAGTTATTTCTATCCGAAAATGCAGTTAAGAAAATGAAAAGGCAAATGCACAAAGGGAAAAATATTTTTTTCCTAAATATATATTTTTCAAAGGCCTTACACTTAATATATGAAGAGAATTATTATAAATGAAAACATATTTGCCGAAGACTTGAATAATAGGCATCTCTCTGTGAAGATAGACCCATGGCACACAAGCACATAGGAAAGACGTTTAAAATTATCAGTCATCAGGAAAATTTGAATTCAAATGACAAGAGTGAATCATTTTACAATTAATAGCATACCTAAAAAATAAAATATCTGTATTGCCACATGTTAATTTGATATAGAACAACTGAAATTTTCATGTTTCACCTAAGCTGCCAAATACCAAACTGGAAAAGCAGGAGGTAGTTTCTTGTAACTAATCTTCCCATAAACACATTTTAGGAGACTCTTTGATAAGTCCAAAAACATGGATATCGGTCCCAATTCTGTTATTTTTTAACACATAAAATTTATTTATTCTTTCTGAAGATCAATGTTCTCACTTGCAAAGTAAATAGCATGAGTGTGGTGGCTTTTAAAAATTTTTGTAGGGTTTTAAATATGCACATACTGCTATGTAACAGAGAAGTAGAATAGAATACAGATTATAGATTGCACTGCTATGTAACAGAGAAGTAGAATAGAATACAGATTATAGATTGCATGCAAATAACCACAACAGAGATGGAGAACAGGATAGACAAATCTAATGACTAATCCATTTGACAAAATTGGAAACAATGTTTACATCATAAAACAGACCGGTTTTATCTCTGTACTGATTATTTTAATAGGCTACTAATTAAAATATGATAGCACTAATATGAACTCCTAACCTGCCTCCCCACCTTTTATTCATTTTCCATGATTTCAGGCTTTCTGCTTTACCAACAGGTGCTTGACATGTGAGACTGAAACAACAGGAGTTTTTATTTCTTTGTGAGCTTTTCAAAGATGGGAATGAATTTTCATAGTGAAAGTTGAAATATTTCAGTTATTAGTTCTGAATAGGATCAGGATGGAGGTGGAAAACAAATTTAAGAAAGGGGAAATACTCCTTTCTCAGAATAATTTTCTGTTGTCTTTATGACCTTGTCTTAGTAGAGAACAGTAAAAGCTAAGCACCATTTCTAAGGAAATGAAAAGGCAGAGTTCTTCAGAACAATGTCATTCATATTTTCCTTAATCTCTTTGTTTCCAAGTCTTGTTAAGGTCTATACAGGCTCAACATTTCACTGGATTTCAGACTCTTTCATTCAATGTCACCTGTTGGATGAAGAGCTAGGTAGAGCTATCTGAAGCTCTGCTATCCCTACTGTGATGTTCAAATAGTTGCCTTGGATGATTCCATATGATTTCCATATTTTTCTCTTAAGATGGTTGGAAAAAGTTTTTGATGATGTTTTTAATAGAATGTTTTTATAAGTTCAGCCTTATAATCCTTTATATTTTAGCCAAATTTATGCAGAAATACAATTTATAATAGTACCTTCTTAATTATCTGAGTATAACTAACCTGCATATGGGACTTTCACAAGTTGAATCTGGTATAAAATTTCACACCATGAACATTTTGTGTGTGTATGTGTGTGTGTGTGTGTGTTTTGTTAGTGAGTGTGTTTTAAAATTAAAGTAGATTAAACAATTGTGTGGTGCAGTTGTACCCAAATGCAAATCAAATCTGTATTTGAAAGTTTATGCAGAAAGGTATGGGAGAAGTTTCTATATTTGGCAATTTGCTTGTTTCCAGGGAAGCAATCTATGTTTTATGAATAACTTGGGGAACTGTAGAAATTCAATTATCTCTATTTTTTTCTCATTTTACTTAATTCACATATTGTGGTGAGAGTACTTTGGAGAAGCAGGCACCCCTTTGCCTTAGAGCTCATCCAATCATGTATGATATAGTTTTGGGACACTTAATGTTCTTAAAGGATCCATTTTCTATATAGAAGTGACCAGAACAAATTATTTTGTTTCTGTCATGTAACAAACACTCTTACAAACAAGACTTTCACTCATTCCTTACCCAAAGGATACTTCATATTTTCAAAATTTTTGCTGGAATCAGGAAAACCACCTGGACCTTCTCCATTTACTCTCTATATTTTTTTAACAGAATGGGGTCTTTTTCAATCTGTCTTTCTTGCAATGACATATCATGTGTAGCCGAATAAAGCCAATTGAAACTTGCAACATTCTGCCTGGAAATTGTTTTATGTAGCTGTGCCAGTTCACTGGTAATGTTTCTTTCCTCCAACTTACAACAATCTCTAATGGCAATTTTCTAACTGTTCTTCAAATATCCACTAACATTTACCTCCCTCTGACCTTTCCTCTGCTATTCCATCCTAAAGGTATTGCTACATGTTTTAGGTTTTAGTTATGGTGGCACCTCAAATCTGGTATTGAATTCTGATTGATTTGTGTATTGTTCTGTGGAAAACTAAAGGTACCTGAAACTTAGTGTCTTAAAGCAGAAAAGTATATAGATAATACTTTAGTGGTTGTCAACCAGAGAATTCTTCCATTTTTTCCTGGGATCACTTCTGAGACTACAAATATTAGATGATTTGACTGGGATTGGAGGGTCCAATATGCCTGGTACAGTTTAAACTCTGAAATATTATTCCATTTTAATCTTCCACACATATTTTTTGACAAAAAGTAGAATCAATTAGAGCACTACTTGTTAAAATATATCTCCTTGCTCTAGTTCCAACATCTGTGGCTGTCTGTTTTTATTTGTTTGTTTTTCAATGCTGTGATCAAGCCCAGAGCCTTGTGCATGGTAGGCAAGCACTCTACCCCTGAGCTACAACTGTTTAGCTGTTTTTTAAATAGTTTCTTTGTTTCCAGCAATTTGGTATTAAACTGGCTGGTGTGTGTGGTGGGGGGGGGAGGGTGTATTGCAAATGCCTTGTCATCTCACTCCCAATCTCTTAGCATATTGGATTTGTGTGTTTATAGTTTGCATCAAATTTGGAAAAACTGCAATCATCAAATCCTTCAAAATTTTTTTTTTCCTGTTTCTATTATCTTCCTTCAGGTTTCTAATCATATCATTCCATTAACTCTGTTTCTTCAATTTTTTAGTCATTTTATACATATTTCAGTTTTACATCATTTTGTTGACATATCTTTAAGTTGATTAATCTTTATGGAATATCTAATTTTTTATCTTCTTTCTTTCTTTCTTTCTTTCTTTCTTTCTTTCTTTCTTTCTTTCTTTCTTTCTTTCTTTCTTTCTTTCTTTCCTACCTGGGATTGGCTCCAGGGGTGCTTAACCACCAAGCCACATCCCAAGCCCTTTTTATGCTTTATTTTGAGAGAGCATCTTCTAAGTTGCTTAGGGCCATGCTAAATTACTGAGGATGCCTTTTGTGATCCTCATGCCTCATCCTCCAGAACCACTGGAATTACAAGCATGTTCCACCACAGCCAGGTAGAAATGTCTAATCTTTAAATCCCATTCAGCTGCATTTTTATTTCAGATTATTTTTTTAGTTTTATTGATTTAATTTTTTTAAATACATGACAGCAGAATGCATTACAATTCTTATTACACATACAGAGTACAATTTTTCATATCTTTGTATATAGAGTATGTTCACACCAATTTATACCTTCATACATGTACTTTTTTACATTACAATTCTTATTACACATATATACCAGAATTTTTCATATCTCTGTTTGTATATAAAGTAGGTTGACACTGAATTCGTGTCTTCATACATGTACTTCAGATAATGATGTCCATCCTATTCCACCATCCTTGCTAGTCCCCTGCCACCTCCTTTTCCCTCCCACCCCTTTTCCATATCTAGAATTCATCTAATCCTCCCATGTTCCTCCTCCCTAACCCACTATGAGTCAGCCTCCTTATATCAGAGAAAACATTTGGCATTCGTTTTATTGGTATTGGCTAACTTCCCTTAGCATTATCTTCTCCAATGCCATCCATTTACCTGCAAATGCCATGATTTTATTCTCTTTTTAATGCTGAGTTAAATCTTATTGTGTATATATGCCACATTTTTTTATCCATTCATCCACTAAAGGGCATCTAGATAGGCTCCACAGTTTAGCTATTGTGAATTTTGCTGCTATAAACATTGATGTGGTTGTAGTATGCCATTTTTAAGTCCTAGGAGAGGGACAGCTGTGTCAAATGCTGGTTCAATTCCCACATTTCCAAGGAATCTCCATACTGCTTTCCAAATTGGCTGCACCAATTTGCAGTCCCACCAGCAATGTTTGAGTGTACCTTTTTCCCCACATTCTATCCAACACTTATTATTGTTTGTCTTCATAATGGCTGCCATTCTGACTAGTGTGAGGTGATAACTTAGAGTAGTTTTGATTTGCATTTCTATGATTGCTAGAGATGATGAGTATTTTTTTCATATATTTGTTGATTGATTGTATATCTTCTTCTGTGAAGTGTCTGTTCAGGTCCTTGGCCTATTTGTTGATTGGGATATTTGTTTTTTCGGTGCTTACCTTTTTGTGTTCTTTATATACTCTGGAGAATAATGCTCTATCTGATGTATGAGGGATAAAAATTTGCTCCCAGGATGTGAGCTCTCTGTTCACCTCACAAATTGTTTCTTTTGCTGAAAAGAAACTTTTTAGTTTGATTCCATCCCATTTATTGATTCTTGGTTTTAATTCTTGTGCTATAGGAGTCTTATTAGGGAAGTTGAGGCCTAATCCTACATGATGAAGATTAAGGCCTACTTTTTCTTCTATTAGACACAGAGTCTCTGGTTTACTTCCTAGGTCCTTGATCCAATTTGAGTTAAGTTTTGTGCATGGTGAGAGATAGGGATTTAATTTCATTTTGTTGCATATGGATTTCCAGTTTTCCTAGCACCATTTGTTAAAAAGGCTATCTTTTCTTCAGTGCATGTTTTTGGCACCTTTGTCTAATATAAGATAATTGCAATTTTGTGGGCTAGTCTCTGTGTCCTCTATTCTGTACCATTGGTCTACCAGTCTGTTTTGGTGCCAGTACCATTCTGTCTTTGTTACTATTTCTCTGTAGTATAGTTTAAGGTCTGTTATAGTGATGCCACCTGCTTCAGTCTTCCTGCTAAGTATTGCTTTAGCTATTCAGGGTCTCTTATTTCTCCAGATAAATTTCATGATTGATTTTTCCATTTCTATGAGGAATGCTATTGGGATTTTGATCAGAATAGCATTAAATCTAATAGTGCTTTTGGTAGTATCATCATTTTGAAAATATTAATTCTGCCTATCCAAGACCATCTTGTGATTTCTTTCTTTAGGGTTCTGTAGTGTTCATTGTATAGATCTCTAACTTATTTCATTAAGTTGATTCCCAAGTATTTTTTTTTTTTGTGTGTGTGTGTGTGTGTGGTTATTGTGAATGGGGTAGTTTTCCTCATTTCCTTCTCAGAGGATTTGTCACTGATATACCGAATGCCTTTAATTTATGGGTGTTCATTTTATATCCTGCTATTTTGCTGAATTTATTTACTAGTTCTAGAAGTGTGCTGGTGGAGTTTTTGGGTCATATATGTATATAGTCATATCATACTAAAAATTTAAGTTCTTCTTTTCCTATACATATTCCTTTTATTTCTTTAGTCTGTCTGATTGCTCTGGCCAGTATTTTAAGAACTATGTTGTATAGAAGTGGTTAAAGAGGGCATCTCTGTCTTGTTCCAGTTTTTAGAGGGAATGCCTTCAATTTTTCTTAAAAATCTTATACTCCAATAAAATAGAAGACATTGAAGGTATAGACAAATTTCATAAATCATACGATTTTCCCAAATTAAGTCAGGAAGATATACCCAATTTAAACAGACCAATATCAATTGAGGAAATAGAAGAAGCCATTAAAAGCTTACCAACCAAGAAAAGCCCAGGACCAGATACATACACAGCCAAGTTCTACAAGACCTTTAAAGAAGAACAAATACCAATACTCTACAATTTATTTCAGGAAATAGAAAAAGAGGCAGTAATTCCAAACTCATTCTATGAAGCCAATATCACCCTGATCCCCAAACCAGACAAAGACACATCAAAGAAAGAAAACTTCAGACCAATATCTCTAATGAACATAGATGCAAAAATTCTCAATAAAATTCTGGCAAATCAAATACAAAAATATATCAAAAAGATTGTGCACTATGATCAAGTGGGATTGATCCTAGGGATGCAAGGTTGGTTCAACATTAGGAAATCAATAAACATAATTTCATCAGATCAATAGACCTAATTAAAGATAAGAATTATAGATCATCTTAAGAGATACAGAAAAAGCATTTGACAAAATACAGCACCCCTTTATGTTCAAAACACTAGAAAAACTAGGGATAGCAGCAACATATCTCAACATCATTAAGGCTATTTATTTCAGATTTATACTTTTCACTTCTAGATATTCCTTCTTAAAAAAATATATTTCATATCCCAATTCAATATATCTGTGCTTTCGAACTCACCAATATATTTATGAAAGCTTCATAGTATCTTTGTCTCTGATTCCCAAATCTCCCATTTCTCTCCAATCCCACCCTACTGACTTATTTGTGTACTGATTTGGGGTAATATTTCCACATTTTTTTGGAATGTATAAAATTTTTATATTAGATGCATAATTATATGATATCTGGGATTTGTTAACTTGCTTTAAAGACTTTTAGGGAACCAGTTTACTTCTTCAAGTTCTTTTTATTCCTTTTTATGCTTTTTAAAAATTGTTCATAAAGTCCAGGGATATGTTTCCCTATTTTGGAAGCATGATGTGTCTGGGGTCTCTATAACATTATATTTAATGCTTCCTCTTTTGCAAATGCTATATTATTCAGCTTTTGCATTACTAACTTACAATGCCTGAGACATACTAATTTTCTAAGAGGTTTACGTTGCTCAGTTTTATAGGTTGAAATTTTAAGAACAAGTGGGCTCCATTGGTTGAGCACCTGAAGAAGGTGGTGAATGGCTTCAGGTCGTGAAAGGAGCATATATATAAATAAACAGGGAATTGCAGGGAAATGGATGGCATTAGAGCAGATTATGCTAAGTGAAGCTAGCCAATCCCTAAAAAACAAATGCCAAATGTCTTCTTTGATATAAGGAGAGTAACTAAGAACAGAGTAGGGTCGAAGAGCATGAGAAGAAGATTAACATTAAACAGGAATGAGAGGTGGGAGGGAAAGGGAGAGAGAAGGGAAATTGCATGGAAATGGAAGGAGACCCTCAGGGTTATACAAAAGTACATACAAGAGGTAGTGAGGGGAAATGGAAAAATAATACAAGGGGGACAAATGAATGACAGTAGAGGGGGTAGAGAGAGAAGAGGGGAGGGGAGGGGAGGGGGGATAGTAGAGGATAGGTAAGGCAGCAGAACACAACAGACACTAGTATGGCAATATGTAAATCAATGGATGTGTAACTGATGTGATTCTGCAATCTGTATATGGGGTAAAAATGGGAGCTCATAACCCACTTGAATCAAAGTGTGAAATATGATATATCAAGAACTATGTAATGTTTTGAACAACCAACAATAAAAAATAAAAAAAAGAAAAATTTAAAAAAAATAAAAATAAATAAATAAATAAACAGCCATATCTTGAAGGACATATGAGCAAAAGAGACAGAGAGACACAGAGGGAGACAGAGTGAGAGAGGCCAGGCTAGCTGTTTTTATCACCACCCTTTTGTAAGAACTACCTTAATCCTTTCTTAGATCAGAGATCCCAATGATCTAAGGAACTCCCTTTAGATCCCACCTCTTAAGGTTCCACCACCTCTCACTTCTGTTGTGGGATCAAGCCTCCTTTGACAAGAACCCTTGAGGAAAATTCAAATCCCATTAAGACCACAGTGTTGCCCATGAGTGCATCTGCTCACACATAGACACACACATAAAAATCAGAGAAAGGTCAAATGGCATTATTATTATTTTTTTTTACTATTACCACTATTTTCTCGAAGTTATTTGTATTCCCATAAAAGACTTTAAATATTCTTAATCTTAAAAATAAAATACTATAACACCAAATTCATAATGTACCTTATTTGTTGCCAGTCACAGTTAATGGCATACAGCCAAAAAACTGCTGTATGTCAAATATGTTAACATATTTAAAACATGGTAAAAGGTTTCAAATGTTTTTTGGTTGTGATGTGTATTTACAATTCTCCCCCAATTACCTATGGTCCTTCAAATAGATTTTTGAGAATATTATAGCATCTGCTGTTATCTAGCTGCATAGTAAATTATGGAGAGAAGTAGACACTGAAAAGAAAACATTGGCCCATTGATTTTTTTTTCTCTTTTTCTCTTTCTTACATTACTATTCTTTCCTACTTTCAAGAATATTTTTATTTCTAAAATATTATTTGTTCCTTTAAATTCTTTAGAAGTGCAGGTTGACCCCACATTATGTTCAGGCACAGTGCAGTCTGTGATGGCAAATTAGTGCATACTACTTTTCTTTTTAGCATCTTTCAACTGTAACAAAATAATAATGTTCAGCATTCAAGGAACAGTGTTTCAAAACAATGTGTCTCACTTTCTGTTTTGGGAGGTGGATACTAGGGATTGAACTCAGGGGCACTCAACCACTGAGCCATATGCCCAGCCCTATTTTGCATTTTATTTAGAGACAGGGTCTCACTGAGTTGGTTAGTGCCTCGCTTTTGCTAAGGCTGGCTTTGAATTCATGATCCTCCCGTCTCAGCCTCCTGAGCTGTTATGATTACAGGTGTGGGACACCGAGCCAGGCTGTGTTTCTCACTTTCTTGAACCTATTCCAGCTGCATCAGCTGGGGCTTTCTCTACAAGAAGAGGCTTCTGATATTGAAGAAACAATTCTCCAAGTAGGAAGTAAATTTTTGTTGTTCTAACACTACTATTACAGTTTTTAACAACCACGAAGGAGACAGATATATCTCTGAAATGAATAAATAATAAATACTTTAAAATCTGAAACAATGGTGTTCATTTTGTGTCTATTTCAAAAGGGTATTGGCCCATCTTTGATAAAATGGATTCATAATAGTTTTTTTTCTTTTTTCCTTGATACTCTGGAATTAGGGGATATGATTTTTTTTTTTCATGCACATCCAAGAATTCCTGGAAGAACAAAACCAAATTGTGATTAAGGAGAAGGAAATCATCCCTCATTTATGAAAGCACAGTGTTGCTCGTTTAACTTTTAAGTGGATATTCAAAGAATTTCCTTCTTATGACAGAAGAAAATTGCTTTGATTATTTATGATTGTAAGAGGCATTTCACATATTTATACTGTCCTTTTCATTACAACTGCCAAGAGATAAATTTTTCCCTAATCATCAATTGCTTGTTGTAGTGCCCTAGCCCCCACCTAGTCACTCTACTTCTGGTATCTTGCCTAAGTCTAATCCACTGCTCCACATTGCCAGCTGTCTCTTACTCACAAATCTAAATGGTGTAATCAAAGGGGAAATTTTCTTGTTACTCAGCAACTGCAGGGTCATGTTTAAATATGGCCCTTTTAAACTCTGGCACCAGTCCACCATTTGAGCTTTCAATTCTACACATCCTATTCCCCATTCACCTCTGACCATTAACGAATGAGCTTCACAACTTTCTTGTCTCATCCCTAAATTAATTTTGTTGTCTCAGCTTGGAGTGCCCCAAACAGAGTAAACCACTTGCAAAGCAAGCCAGTTAAAATTCCCCTTGCTCTATAAAAAAATGGTTCTTCTCAACCACCACTTTCACTTTTTCAGGGTGTATTATTGTCATATATAGATTGGCTGAGGCAAATTATTTACAAAGTATAGGCTATAGTATGCCTATATGTAGTATTTTTAACAAGTATTTGAGAGAAAGCAATTATAAGTTTACAATGCAGTGTCCTCCACATGTATTTCCCTTTGTCTTATAAATGCTGTATAACTAAATGCCTCACAAGTAATGCTCTGATATGTCTTCAATTTTTTCCTTGAAAATGAGAAACATAATTAAATCTCTGTCATCAGTAATAACAATTATTATAATAACTAATATTTGTTGTAAATTTGTACAAAGTGACTGATATACTTCTAAGGACTTTTTGTGATCAAACTTATTTAAGATAATAACACTATGAGGTTTATTGTTTTATGGTCTCTTATTTTTTTTAATAAAAAAAGCTAAAGCAGAAGCAGAAGAGTTCTTGCAAGATTTGTAAAGCTAGCATTTGAACCATGCTTTATAACAATGTCAGGAGACAGCAAGCCTTCATGGTCTAAATTGGGGAAGGGGAATTCAGTGACTATTTTCAAGATAATTCCCCAGTATGTGAACTAAATGTCTGACATACGAAGCATTGTGTATGTTGGAATTATGATATACACATATAAATCTGGAACAGGAGGCTATCATTATCATTGATTAGGAATTACTTTAGTCCATTATATGATTAACTGTTTCTTCTTCAACAGTTCTGTGCTTCTGACAGGAGGCACCTCAAAGACATTCACAGAACAGGTAAAACTGTTTTCATTCATTAATCAAGTTGCCTCACAGTTTTGTTTTGAAGACAATTTTGTATTCATCACACAATGTGATGCCCAAGGGCTAGGTAAGAATCACAAAAGTTTACAGGATCAATTTTAGGCCCCTTCCATTAACCAGATTTGAGAGAGATACCAGGTTAATGCATTGATTAAGAGGCATTGAGGTCCACTTCAGGGCTGAGATCAAGACCCACTGAAGTTGCTTTAAGACATTAAACTCTGATTTATCACCAGTTTATTTTGTCTTATCTTTATATCCATCAGATATTTGTAGCTCACATCAATCCCTAGGCAGTCCTCCTTTAATAGCATGGCAATGTTGAGAAAGCCTAGGGTTTTATTGCTAAGAAACTTCTGGAATTTCCAGCCTCCCTTTGTTTTATGGGAATGAAATTACATCCTCAAAGGTGTATTTGAATTTATATAAAATAAATATTGAAAATTCAATTGAAGGCACTGAATTTAAAATGCTGTTTAAAATGTTTAAATGCAGTTACATAACAAATGTGTGAAGTTGGATGAATATCATCCTATTAGCCTTAAAAAAATAATAACACAAAGTGGTAGACACACCCAGTGCCCAGATACTGGTTCACAAGTGTCATTTTTCAGCATAAGGAACCAGTGTACCTGAGAGCAAGGGCTGATTCAAAGGTCCAGGAGGAATATCAATTGGTGTATGTACTGACATTTAATATCAGAAAGTAAGGAAGTGTTTAAACAACATTAAGTGGGCAAGTTCTGATAAAACAAAAAACAAAACTGAATTTAATGACTTGTTAGCAGAAAAATAGTATGACTAGAAAAAAAGAAAAATGATTTTACATGGAAAAACCTGGTAAACACTCGACAAGATGATGAATATGGACATCATCTGTGATGGTGATGGCATGTAACTTTGATATGTTGTGATGAGAGTATCACTTTTCTCTTTGGTCTTTTTCACAAATCCTTGAAAGTCTGATCTCATCATAAAAAAAAAAAAAAACAAAAACAGAAAAATCCCAAATGAAAAACATTTTATAAAGTACTTGATTTTTCTGAAAATCTGAAAAATCCCAAATGCAAAACATTTTATAAAGTAAGTATCTGAACACTACTCAAAATATTGAGTCACCTAAAACAATGCAAGTCTGTAAATCATGCACAAGAGGAGGAGTAGGACACATAATTTCTCAATGCAACATGCCATCTTGACTTGAATCATGGACAGCAAATTACATTATTGACAAAGCTATGGAAATCTAAATAAAGTGTAGAATTCAATGCAAAGCAATGTGCAAATGCTTGTTTCTTAGTCTTGATAAATGAATTATGGTGATATAGGACAGTTCAAGAGGAGAAACTGGTTGAAGAGTGCTTGGAACTCTATCATCTTTATCTTTTTCTATAAAATTATCCTTAAAAGGTTTGTTGAAAGAGGATGAATAAGCCAGGTATGGTGGTGTAAAATCTTGAGTCCAAAGCCAGCCTCATCAACGGTGATGTGCTAAGCAACTCAATGAGACCCTGCCTCCAAATAAAATGCAAAATAGGCCTGGGGATGTGGCTCAGGGGTCAAGTGCCCTTGGTACCAAAAAAAATAGGATTACTAAAATATAGTTGATTATGAACTGTGAAGACATATGAACAGATACCAACAAAGCAAAAAATCTGAGAGTACTTTTTCCATGAGGCTTGTCTGGAGAAATCTGCCAAGGAAACAACTTTGGAAAACCAAAATAACAAAAGATATTGATATTAAATCTAGTTTTCAGATTAAATATTTATTGCTTAAATAACATGGACATTTTGCTTATAAACATATATATATATATATATAT
>NW_026000174.1:37498594-37504339 GCF_001458135.2 Marmota marmota marmota | reverse complement strand
ATATATATATATATATATATATACACATGTGTATGTATGTGTGTGTGTGTGACTCTATCCATTAGAGACGATGAATAACCAAGCAACAACATTGAGAGAGCTACAACAAAATGAGTGAGAACAATGCTCCTAACCAACTCGTGGAGATCTGCTCTGTCCAAAGATTCCAGCAGAATTAAACCAGGTCAGATGTTGTCGTTTGGACAATGTTTTTGTCATCATAGTCCCTGCGTTATTATAACTATTATAACTCACTTGTTCAAAGCCTTTCTCCATCACCCATGGACTTAACTTCACCTTCTCAAGAATCTTCCTGCTTCACTGAGCCCATGTGAACCAGAACCAGGAATTCTCTCTTTTATTTTGAATGGATTTTAGTAATTCATATCACTGGAGGAATTTTAGATTTCATTTATATTATAATATGTTTATTGATTATGGAATAAATGTTCACTTGTAGATTTTTATGAGCTACATTGCTTATATATTAAAAAAACAAATAGAAACTCCCTAAATTGGTCTTCCATAATTCTTTTTGTTGAAAAGTATGGGGTTTGAGTCTATTTTGACCCTGTTTTTTGTTCCATTGGTCCATATTTCTACTGTTATGCCAATTCCACAATGTCTTGATTACAACAGAATTATGGTAAATGCTGAAATCATGTAAAGAAAACCACCAACATATGTTTTCACAATTGCTTTGGCCATTTATGTATATTTACGTGTACTCTCAGTAAATTTTGGAATAAATATGCAATTTCTGTGAAAAAGTTATAGGGTAATTTAAAGATGAGACACAAATATATAAATTTTGGGACAAACATCATATTAACACAATTTAATCTTTCAATAAATAAACATTGTGTGCTTCTCCATGTTCTGAACTTCAAAAATATTTACTTCTTCATTTATATAGCTACCATCAGGATTTTGTCCAATTTATGCAATGTGCTTTCAAATCTTGATAGTATAAATTTTAGTTTTTCAAATTTTAATTATAAAGAAATAAGATTAACATTTTTTATACATCTATACCTATATAATTTCTTTCTTTTGGGGAATATTTTTCTGTTTTGTATCGCTCAAGAATATTTTCAACTATGTTTATATTTTTAACTGACTGAAACAAAGCTCCTGATAATATTTTATTATGATTTTGACATCTAAAGAATCGACAGACACATCATCTCCTATAATCCTGAATTCTGATAATCTGAACTTCTTTCCTTTATTCTTGGTTTATTTATTTATGCTCATAAAAAGCAGATATTGATTTCATTATTTTTTATCTACTATTTTTCTATTTTCTATTTTATTTATTTCTGCTCCTTTCTTTGTTATTTCATCTTTATACTTAATTAAAGTTTACCTTGATTTTTTATTTTTAAAGTGCTTCAGGTGAAATTTGTTTGAGTGAACTACTATGCTTCTAATATAATTATATGATGCTATGAACTTCCTTTGAAGTAACTCATAATATTCATCCCACAAATTTAATATGCTGTGATTTTATTTTTATTGTGGTTAGAATGCTTTGTAATTTTCCTTTGCTATAGTTTATCTAGACGTAAGCTAATTTCTAAATGTTCATGAATTTTCCAAATTATGTCCTGATTTTGACATTTACTTAAATTCTAATATATTTGGAGGATGTATTTTAAATTTATTAATGCTTGTTTTATGGTTTAAATACGGTCTGTCTAGATGAATGTTCCTTATGCACTCAAAATAATGTATCTTGTAGTATAGTATAGAATTTTTAAAATGTTAATTAGGTGAATTTTTCTGCTATATCTTCATATTGCTATGTTTCTATTGATAGTTAGATTGTTATTTCCCTGAATAATAGGAGGATATTAGGTCTCTCTCTTTGTTTTTGTATTTGTAGACTTGACTAGTTAGTACTTTGAGCCCGATCTTCATTTTCTTCATCTGAACTTAGCATGCACACAAGAAAGCAGCTTTCTCCAGATAACACCCCATAGCTTTAATTCCTAGCACAGATAAGAAAAAGCCAGTGTCTCTCAGGATATTATGTGTGTGGAAATTTCATCCCAGATTTGCTCTCATTGATCCTTTATCAGCTTTTGGGAAGAAAGAAGGGCTCTTCAGAGATACAGTGTTTCACTGTGCTCCTTTTCTTCAAGGATGACAAAGGGTGTCATTATTATTGTGTCCCTATTTGGGAGTTTTTACACTTGTGTCATAGAGATGAAATGATAAACTAAAGAGAAATATAGTTTATAATCATTTGTGATAGTGGGTATAGAATCTCAGAATAAAATATTCCCACAATTTCTGAAGATAGCATTAGTGTGAGAAAACCCCAAAAGGTTCTTATTATCTTATTAATGGAAGAATTATCTGAAATGAAACATAGCAATGGACCCTCATACATTAATTCAACACAACTGGTTACATGTCATCTATTAGTAACAGCATTGAATGCTTGACCAATTGATTACTTTCCTATTAATTAGCTATCCTGAATTGTATGTGAAAACAGATTAAGTGATAATGTAACACTGAATTTACTTTTCATCATTCAAAATACTGATGGAACGCTTAGGTGTTGAGATCCATTTACATAAAGTAGGTGTCACAGGTATTATTGCAGAACTATATGTGTTGTACCTTCAGAGATGAACCAAATGCAATTGGAGAAGAGAGCAACAGGGACAGTGTTTAAATAAAATATGTTAACTTTTTTGAGAAGTATCTAGAAATATAAGAAATCAAATTAAGATGTTGTTAATAATGAAAGATATAGCCAAAATATCTTTTTATGAATATACTCTAAGCATTGGGACCATGGTGTTGGAGACTAGATCACATAAAGTGTACCTTTTAATCCCCAGGACTCAATGGCTAAAAGAGACTTCAGTGATATCTTGTGGGAACACACCTATTTAGTGAATTGACAATAACAGTGAGGAATTTTGATTTACACTGATCACATGGGAGACTGAATCAGTCACACAGTAGAAAAAGCCTTGATAGTAAATAGACTTGAGAACTGAATCTTGACTCTTCTTGGTCTTTGGACAAGTGGCAATAATATTATAAGTTTCAAATTCCTCATTTGAAATTTGTATTTGGATTAATGCTCTCAAGATTTACAGTGAACTATAACTACACATTATGAATGTGTAACCACCACACTTACACTTCTGTTGCCTGTGTTCTGTTTGGTGTTATCATTTCATACACTGAAAAGCCTGATATCCATATCTTGGATTACTGGAGATGGTCACTCACAACAAATATTACAGTATTCCATACATCATCAGTGACCTTAACAGCAATTTCTATAAAATATGGTCTGCAGTTAACAATATTCTAGATTTCTAGATCTTTAGGGACCAAGTTTTGACTCAGAGATTCTGCCTATTTTAAAGCATCCTCTTGGGTCCCCTCGTCATGCTGAATATGTCCTCCCTGTTAGGTGGATCCATTTAGGAAATGTCTTTTGATTCATCTGTAGTATTTTCTTAAATATCCTTAGAAAACTTTCAATGGATCATGAAATGCTTAGGGACATATTGAATTGTCAGTTTGGGTATGGTTAAATTACTTTAAAATGACAAGTTATTTTCAGCAGCTTTTCTTAAAGGGTAATGTCAAAGTCACACAGAGAAAGCAAAGGATATATTCTCTGTCCCATTTTCCTGCAGTTTGAAATTGTGCCTCATATTGCTCAATAGCATAACAAAAATTAAATAAATTGAGCATTTTGTCTTAATTTTCACTTAGGGATTAAGGTTTAATGCTCAATGTAAATGTGTCTGCCAATGTTTTAAGCTCCTAAATGTAACAATATTCATTTTTCCTTAATGAACTATGGGAATGGAAAGCAAAAATGGCAAGCACCAGGATATCTTGCTCAATTTCTTCCTGTTCCACTCAGGTGCACATCCCTTGCCAGACAGTTTTGCAACTGCAAGCTGTTGTCTGGGACAAAAAGAAAAATAAATGTGTAAAAACTAAGCCTGGGGCAAAGGAAAATCTTGCCAGGAATTTCAAGTTAAATGTGATTTTTTTAAAAATAGGCTTCTGAAATTCTCATTTTTTTTTATATTTCCAGAAGTTACCATGTCTGTGAAATTTGTAGTCTAGTATTGTTTAGATCTTAAATGTCCTGCAAAGGTCTGTGGAGACCCACAATGTGCCACTATTAGGAGGTGGTGAAAGAGTAAGCAGGTGGAGCTGGCTAGGAAGTCTTTATGTAATTGGGATAGTTCTTCCAATGGGATTGTGAAACCCTGACTTGCTCTTTGCTGCTTTGTGTTCCCTAGTCATGAGGCAAGAGGTTTTACTGCACCATATACTTGTGATATGATGAATTGCCTTGCCACAAGGCTACACGTAATGGGGCAACAGATCAGAAACTGGAAATTCTGAAACCGTGAGCCAAAACAACCTTTTTTATATTTATAAGGTAATTGTCTCGAGTTTTTATTATAGTAAATGATGTTTATTAGTGCCTAGGCTTTGCTCTGCTTTAGGCCTAAGTTTGTTTTGACTTTCTTATTTTCCTAGATCAAATGTGGTCCTTTGTAATTTGCATTTATACAGAATTTTCTCACACTTTTTTTTTTTTTTATAAAAAGAAACAATTGTGCCTCTCGAATTTTCAGACCTGGTGAAGAGTTTCCACATTCTTCAGAACAATTTTCTCATTAAAGAGCTATTTTGTATTTTACCTGAAATCAGATCATATGATAATGTATCATAAATTTTCCTTTTTATCACAAAGCTTATGAACATTTAAAGAAATAATAGGCTCAAAGTGTTGATTTGAAGGATGTAAAGAGAAACTATTCTACCTGAGGAGATTATGAAATCAATGATATGCAAATACAGTTATACATAACTACAACTACCCCAAGAAAAATCACTTCTTTCCTCTGTGATCCCTAAAGTATTTGGTTTATACATATGGTTTTGCTTGTATAATAGATTAATTTGCATTTTAATTACTTGCAACAGTTTTATTTTATGCAGTGGATAGTAAGTAATTTGAGGAAAGAAGAATAAAAGTTTTTGTATTCCCTTTGGCACCTCACAAAATACATGTTAGCAGGAGCTTAATGATTTTCTCAAAGAAAAGTATAAAACAATTCAAGAGACAAAGTATACATTTTTTTTACAAATTTAACATTTTCACTTTAAAGTTGAAGATGTTAAGTTTTAATTAGAGTGACTTTCTAAGAGATTCAATCAGGAAATATCAATTTTGAAGGGACTAACTCCTAGTTTAACACTCTCACTATCAACTATATAAGCTGGAATGAGATATACCCTTTTTCCACCTCAGAACTTTTTTTTTTTATCTCTTCTTCTGTTGAATTTCTGACTTAAAAAAAATCAGTAAGACAAGAAAGGGAAATAAAGAGCTGTGGATTGGAAAGAAATAACTTAAATTGCTTCTTTGCAGATAATATGACATATATAGAAAACTCTAAACATTGAAAAACTGTCAGAAATAATAATCAAGTTCAGTAAAGTTTCAAGATACAAAATCAACATACAAAAATCTCTAACATTTTTGTAGATGAACACAAGTGTTTTAGGTATATTTTTATTTAAGATTTTTTTGTAAATAACATTCTAATCTTGCTTTTTTCAACATAATTTGTTATCTACTTTAATATTTGAAATATATATTTACCATATATATATTTACTATCCATTGCATATATATATATATATATATATATATATATATATATATATATATATATA
>NW_026000174.1:37460413-37498569 GCF_001458135.2 Marmota marmota marmota | reverse complement strand
GGAGGGAGGAAGGGAGGGAGAGAGGAAGGGAGGGAGGAAGAAAGGAAGGAAGGGAGAGAGGGAGGGAAAGGAAGGGAAAAGAGGGAAAGAAAATGTATTTAAAATTAAATAAATTATACAATTTCAAAATCGCTATAATGAAAGAAAGAATTAGTTTTCTTCTAGACTCTTTAGAACAACATGAGTGACAACACAGAACTGGCCCTGAATCTTTTGCCACTGCTACTGTCATCACACACACACACACACACAAAATTGTGGATCTCTCTCTCTTCATTTCCTTGGGCTTTCTGCTCAAATGTAGCTACTTAAATGAGGCCACCTTTGACTACCTGATATATTACAATAACCCACCCAGCATATTTCATTCACTTTTTTAATGTGCTTTTATTTCTAAAATAATTCTCATCTGATATATTGATTATTTATTGATTGATTAACATTTTTCCAAATATAATATATATTTTCTAAGAAGAAAAAAAATTTGTTTGACAGTGTTTATTGTATTGTGTTTAATATCTGTTGAGTGAATGAATAGAAGAATGTTTCGGTGAATAAAAGAACTGATAAAAGTTGATGCCTTTTCCTCTTATCCTATGGTTTTCCTCTTATCCTAAGCATCTGACTTCCTTTTCTACATCCTCTTAATCTATAAACAATATGCAACATATGACTCACATCCAACATGCCCTGCCTTCTTTACAAAATTTACTTTCTCTCCTTCCTGAGTTGCTAATTGTTTCTGTAGTCTATGCCAGATTATTTAAGGGTTTTTTTTTTACATATTTTAAACATAAACACTTCTAAAACTTGGCAAGATTTGTGAGCGTTACGTATTTCTTTTAATTCTTTCATACATACTTAGAACATCATGTTTAATCAGACATATTCCAAGATCAAATAATTTACAGACTACTGCATTAGTATTATGTTGTATTTTTGATGGGGTTTGACTATCCTGGGATGCCAATAATAAGCATTTTTTAATGATTTACTATATGCCAGGTACTGTTTTACAGACTTTTGTATTTGCTATTTCATAATGAAGACAAATGTGCCCAAAATCAGGCATAACACTTATGTATAGGGCAACTTACAGTCAGGAATTCATTTGACATTTTGTCCTATTAACATCAATGGCATGTGGAGAGAATGGGATCCAGACCTGGTTTTGATGCCCAAGAAATGTTAGATTTGAAGCAAGTTACTTCTTAATCCTTGATGTCAGTTTCCTTGTAAGCCAATTAAAGGAACTGATAGGGTTATCTCTAAGGCATTTCAGTTCCAATGATCAATGAGTCTATGAGCTAGAAAAATTGAAACCAGTCAGGATTATTTTGTGTAAAAGCATAAAGTACAACGTTTAAGGAGGGAAATTCCTTTGAGAATATCGGATTCCCCAGTCCTTAACTTGCTTTGCTATCTATAGTTCTATGAACTCTAGGTTCACTGTTCATCATCTCATGGCTATGTGTATTTATTTAAGAACAAAATGCCATAAAATCTTAGCTAATATATGGCACTTTCTCAAACAAGAGGAGATTTTAATCTAGAAGCAAGCAGCAACAACTAAAGAAATGAATATTACTATTAAGTAACCTTGAATTAATTGAATATGTCTCTGATGGATATAGGAATTCAGACACCTGCAGAGAAATGGGGTTTACTCACAAATTTAATTAGGGCAACTATGGGGATGTGAATAGGATAAAGCATCTAACAAAACATGGGAGTGCTGAACATAAACCTAACCAGGAAACTGTTACTACATCTAGGCCTAAATAGCCAAGGAAGGAAATAGGGCTAGTGAAGTGTGGAACATGAATATGGAAGAGGAACCATCACACAGAGTTGGCACCTTAAAGCAACCACTGTCAAGCCCACAGCAAGGAAGAGAGGGAACACTGGTGGAAGGGCAGCTATCAATACCCCGTTATTTCTCTAAACCCACATTCTAAATCCTATTACTTTTACCCATTGAGCAACTTAATGATATAAATGGAGTCTATAGAGATCAGCCTCCTGGATAGCAGAGCTGGAAAAGGTTATGATTCAGAACACGGGGTGAATGAATGTATAAGGGGAGATTACTGAAGTAGATACCCAATATACAGAGATCTTAGTGTCAGATTTTCCTAATCATTTTAGTCATACAAGTAATCAACAGGCACAGATGAAACATGACTTTCTACAAGCATTTTTTGATGCAACAAATGCATTTTCTTTGACTCAGGTTTTCTTAATGAAATACATATATGTGTAGCTTTTAGTTTTAGGGAACATCTTCATTTCATACCTCAGATGGTCATCTTGTTTATACACTATTTTAATGAAAAACATTCCCCATGAATGGGCATATCCTAGCTTTGTTTCCCACATGTAATTGTAATCAGGGATATATTTCTAATATAACTTCATCGATCTGTATGATCCTTGTCAAAAATGCCATTATTTTGTGTACCAGAATGTCTGATGATTTTATAAAGGTGATTATAATCAGCCAGATCTTTTATTTCTTTACCTGGAAGCATCCCTTTGATAATGGGGAAAGTATTTGAAAGATAAAATCTATTTTGTCACATTTCCAGAGGAATGCAAATTTTAAGGTGAGAGACTATTAGCAAACTTCATATAAGATAGAAAATAAAAAAAAAAAACATTTGAACATTAACTTAAAGCATAGCCACTTTATTTCTAGCTCTAAAGGCAAAATTTATTACTACTATTTTTATTTATAACCCCTTTCACATTATACTTACCCTTTTGAAATAGTGTGCCATATCTTTAAATTTTTCCCCTCTTCTAGGAAACACAAATTTTCACTGGATCCATTTCCATACCTGCCCTATATGTATGAGGTGATGGCAGTAATGAATATTGTAAAAAGAATGAGGAGGCACCTTACTAGATCTTCTGGATGCCAGGCACAATCCTCCTTGTCCTTGTTTCCTGTGATCTGCAGGTTTAGTCATGCCACTCAATGCACCAATCTCATAAGTTATAAGTTTTGATAGTTTTGTACAGCTTTATAACCACTATCCCAGACAGGATAAAGATTTCCATCACCTTGGAAAGTCCCAGCAAATTACTTTCCAGTTGATCAAACCTACTCAGGTAACCTCCTCAATTTTAATCATTTGACTTAGCTTTTCCTGTTCTTGCATTTTTTATAAATGTTTCAAAACAGAGTACACATATTTTGTTCCTGACTTCTTTCATAAAGTATCATATCTTTGACATCAATCCACGATGACATACAGTCTGAGTGTGTTCGTTTTTATTGATAAATGTTACACCATTATATGAATATACCACATCCATTTATCTTTCTCCTGTTGAAGAGCATGCAAGTAGTTTCGTATTTGAGACTATTATGAACAAATCTTCAAAAAATATTCTTCCTAAAGTCTTTCTGTAGTTATATGCTTGAGTTAAAATTTATCTTTAATTTCAAAACACATTGCAAAACTACTTACAACTTGTATCAGTTTACTCTCTGTTCAGGAATGTGACCATAGATCTAGGCATGTCACATCTTCCTGACACTTGGTGCTGTCACTTTAAGTCTAGGTACTCCAGTGGTTGCATAGAATTATTTCAATTTGTCTTTTGAAATTATTTTATTATTTATAAATTTGTTAAATTGACAATAAAATGAATATATAGTGTACAACTTATTTGGACTATATACACACATTATGGAATGGCTAAATCAGTCATTAAAATATACATGACTTTCTATGTTAGTAAGAGTTTCATTGCTATAAAAATATTAGAGAAAATTATCTTAGTGGAGGGAAGATTCATTTTTGTCTCACAGTTTCAGAGGTCTCGGTCCACAGTCATTTGGCTCTGTTGATCATTGTTGATTCTGGAAGGTGCAAAAGTGAATTGAATTGGATATTGGGATGGAACAGTGAAATCAAATTTGTTTTGTGTTTTAGTGTTCTAGTGTTCTGTAGTAAAGTATCACAAACTCAGTGGCTGAAATAAACAGAAATTCATTCTTTCACACTCTGGGAGGCTGGAAGTCTGAAGTCAAAGTGTTGCAGGGACATGCTCTCTCTGAAGACTCTTTGGGAGGCATCCTTCCTTGTCTCTTCTAGTTTCTGATTCTTCCAAATGTTCAAAGTAGCCCACTGGGTGGCAATTAGGCTGGCATAGATCTAAAGGTTCTATATAAACAAACTGAAGTAACTCAATGCAAAGGACAAAAAAAAATAGGTTTAAACAATCGAAAAGTGCCAGCTAACCTGTATATTGATATTTCACCAGTCAACTTCTAAGAACTTTCCAAAATATTTTCTTTATCTTCATTGAACACTTTGTAATCTCCACACCCCAACTCCTCACATATATACTGAGTTCTGTAGATATAGCCCTGAAATGCCTGTACTTTGGTCCTGCCAGATTCATGGATTGCTAATTGCTCTAATATCTTAATTTTTAATGGGTCTAAATTTATCTTTTAAATAGCAAGATTTATAGACTTGCTTATAGACTCCAATCACTTCCTCTATCTTCACCTGACCTTATCTACTGTATGTCTTCCAATTTCTACCTTCTTCTAAAGATACCAGTCATTAAATTAGGGCCCACTCTAATCAGTATGACATCATTTACCTTGATTACACCTGCAAAGACCCCTGTTTACATACATGGTCATATCAAAAAGTTTGGGGATGCTAAGAATTAAGAGCAGTGCATTATACTGTTTGACTTTGGTAGAAGAGGAGGAATATTTGAACACAGAAATAAGGGATAGTATTAATGACTTACTAGAAATTCTCAGAAGCTTAAAGCAACACAGCTATGACTGCTACATTTTGTAATAGTAAATGCAAATAGCACTGTAAAGAATGCATGGAGATAGGATTCCTAAGTGAACAGTTTCGTGCAATAATATAATCTATCATACTGTCTAACTCTAGATAAGTGGGCTCCTTTTTCTGTCTGGAAATAGCAACCAAAAATTACACCCCTGTCCACATCATATAGGAATGCCTACCTCTATTCATGTTTATTTTAATACAGTGCAAAATGGTTTAACTGCCTCAGGGTTGACTGGCATTGCACTAGTTTGGGCACATAATAAAAGTTACTATATTTAAGTAAAGTTTGAAAAATACTTTACTTATATTTCCATAGTGGTTTGAAGAGTTAGAGCACAATTTTGTGGCTGGCTAGTGAACTTTCTTCCATTGTGATTGAGGGCCAAGTACGAATGAAGCTATTAATCTTTATAATACCATACAGAGGAGCTTGGGATTGCCAGGGAGTGAAAATTTAATAAGTGGGAGATGTTATAAATGTCACCCCAGATGTGAACCAATGAAGAGGCAGGTAATGATTCAAGAATAATTTGAATACCATATATAGGGTGATTTGTAAGAAGTACATTTTCTCTTTTTGGGAATGGTTTTAATGGAACCCATTCTTTTGGAAATTACAGCTGAGGAAATTGTATGTGCTTGACATTTCTTAACCTATTTTTAGCTGTTAGAAAAATGAATGTTGTTTGAGGAAAAAAGACATTAACAGGAAAATCTTCCAAAATAATTTTAGTCTGTATTTGATAAGTAATAGAAGAACTATTTGCATAAATTGAGAAAAATATAGTTAAAATTTCATAACTTTACTTTCAAGTCTCTTTTATGCTCACCAGTAAAATAATAAAGAAGAAAAGGACTTTCTATTCAAGTTTCACAGATTGAAAATGACACTGGTTTAAGACATGTGACAGAGGTCACACTGAAATTGTTAAAAAAGCATTATCAAAATTAAGAGAATTTTTCTTCTGTATGATATAAGAGATTAACGTTGTTGTAGCATAAGTCAACATATTCCTTAACTCCTTAGTTCTCAGATTGCTAGTCTGTAAAACTCAGCAGCTGTATAGATAAAATATAGGTTCTCTTCCAGTGGTCAGGAGTTGCATTTAGATAATCTAGTCTTAGAATGCAAGTAGCATTCTATTTAGCAAAACCCTTATTAGTTATTAAAAATAAAAATGTTGACATTATATCTGGCCTAAAAAATTTTTCTCATAAAGACAATATTCAGACTTCCTTTTTAATAGAAAAACAGTTAATTGGTGCTTTACATAAATAATTTCAACTTATTATACTTCAGGTGACCTTTATAAATGCCCAGTAATTCATTTTATATAAATATTAGTTACATCTGTTTATTCTTCAGCAAGATGCTAAATCTTCTATGTGTCTTTGATTGATGGCTCATACACCAAAAAACTAACAATCATTATATGGATTAAGAAAAAGAAAAACTGATGAAAGGCAACTTTGGCCTTCTTAGGGACTATTGCGATATCTAGGTATCATATGTTCATTTCAAATTATTGTGGAAATTATATCTTGTATTTCAGGTAATAAAATTTACATGTCTACAAGTCAATTAATTTTTTGTCACAACCAGCAAACTATGTGTGCTTTAATTAAATTATATGGTACAGGATAATTTGCTGTTATTCTCCTTGTACTAAAAAGTTTTAACAGAGTGACTGTTTCCTATCAAGTATAAAGAAGAATGGTAGTTACTTAATCCTTTTTTTAAAATTTATAGAGATATTGTCCTCTTAATGGGAAAGTACATGCAAATAAATTTGTATTTTAAATACATGAAATTTCTCTGGTTCTTTAGTGGAAACATTTTCTGAGATTGAACCAAGTCTAATATTTATTTCTTCTAGAGATGGACCATGAAGTGTTTAAGAAAATAGTTAATAAATGTGTTTTTTGGAATTGAGAGTTTAGTAATGAATGTAGAAGAGAAAATCGAGACTTTTGAGTTTTTGTGGGCTAAAATTCTCATGAAAAACAAATATGTTCAGAAAAATACTCATGTTATCTTCTACCTTCAACACAGATTTTCTTCTTTTGCTCTCTGTAATCTCCCTAGTTTTAGAAACTGTGGGTATATAATGATCCTTCAAGCAATGAAATATATTATTTATGATGAATATGTTTAACATATCTGAATTTTAATTGTAAAATTAAACATTCCTGATTGAACATAATTGTACAAGTTTTGGTATCTCCTATATGTAGACAAAGTAGGCCACAGGTATAGGGACTTTAATTATTTTTGGCCACATAGTGTTTAAAAGTGTTCATATGGGAGTTAAGGATAGCTGTTGCCATACATAGTAGGTCATTTCCAGCTGGCAAGGAAAGGACAGTTATGGAGACCTCAAGGGGTTTTGCTGTATATACTATAGCACTCATGAATAAATACACACTGTATTTTTCTCTCTTTCTTTTTATTTATTTATTTTATTACTGGGAATTGAGCCCAGGGTGTTTTGCCACCGAGATGCATACCTCGCCCTTTTTATTTTTATTTATATATATTCTTTAAAATTTTGAGAATCTCCCTAAGTTGTTCAGAGCCTCACTAAGTTGCTCTGGCTTGCTATCTACCTGCCTCTATCTCCCGAGTCCCGGGGATTTCAGGTGTGTGCTCCCATGCCTGGTTGGGTGAGTAGAGAAACAAACTATCATCCTCTCTCACTCTGCTCTCCCACAAAATGGTCAGTTTCTCTTTCCCTCCTTCCTCTCTCTTTGTTTAAATGAAATATGAGCAGATTTATGAGGCCAATATGACTTGATGTATTATATTCAAATTATTAAATTTTATTATTATTTCATATTTTATATCATATATAAAATGATGAAATCAAAAGTATAGAACGTTTATCAATAAAATAAACTGTACTCAGAATTTTGTGCCATGGAATCAATGGGCCTTCTTATTTCCTTCTAAAAATTTCACATTATGAGGAAGTTTTAGGTTTTATTTGTACTTGTTTATATTTTTCTTCATCTCTCTTATTTTGGTGCTTAGTTTTACTACAAATATATTTATTATTCTGGTGTATATTCCTGACACAAAACAAAATCAAATCCTGGCTCAGTCATTAACAGATGCAATACATTTTGGAAGCCAATTAACCTCCTTAGGCTTCAGTATTCTCTTCTGCATCAAGTAGGGCAATGACTCTAAGGTTTTAGGTCTAATTTTTTTCTATAGTTCCTTAAGTGAAAGTGTTAATAACGTCTTTTTACAATGCATAATACTTTGCCACTTAAGAAAAATGTTACTTCTCACCTATTCCCCAAAGTTGAAAAGTGGGATATAAGAGATTTGGCCACTTTTTTGCTTTCCACCCTTGATATCCATGCTAGAATTTTTGAATGTTAAGGGAAATTTGAATTCATACTGAGACAGTTTGTTAGTTCATTTTGTTGAACTAGTACAACAAAACCAACAATCTTTAAAGAAAGAAACTGAACTATTTTTCAAAGTAAATAAATGTCTGGTATTTTACATAAATTCCAAATAAACAGTTCTCACTCTCAAAGTGGTATTTTCCTCTTGAGAGTTAGAAAAGTAAAATTTAAATATGCTTGCTTTGCCTTGATATCAAATCACTGAAAACATTTGGTTTGAGCTCAGATCTATGTGGTGAGTCATCCACGTATAGACATATTTGGCACTGTCTATATGTGAGTTTCACGTATAGGCAGTGCTAAATATGTCTTATTTTTGTTTTCATCAGGTAGTTGGGCTGGGAATCATTCTAATTCATCAGATTCTCTCCTCCAAACTACTTCTTTTTTCTCTAAGAATAATGTTTGTATTTCACCAGAGACCTGGTATCAATCTGACAACGTGTAATGAAGGTAATAAGCATCATCAGACATGGCACAGTGGAGAAGTATGTGTATTCAGGAACCATTCCACCTATGTGGGACAGTAGCATTTATTAGACATTTCCTGTTAGGTAAGTTACTTAACTTCATTTTCAGTATATGTGCCTACTGTCACTTTTATCACTGTGGCATAAGAATGGGTTAACATGACCAGATGGAGATTCTGTACTCAAAGGATATGACTGAAGAAAACACTTTATACAAAGATACTCAAATTTTGACTTTCAAAATACAAGTAGTTCCATTGGTTCTTGGGAAACATCATAGCCAATTTTTGTTTGTCTCCATTATCTGAGAAAATTTGAACCTATATATTAGTATTATGTCTGAGGATTTGGCCTCTTAGGAGTGTATTAGTCTTCGTTCTCCATCCAAAGAAACAGAAAGCATAGGAAATAGGATCCGGCCTCTGTGACTAATGTCTCTAATTAGCCCCTTTGGAGGCTAACAGGTCTCATGATCTGCAAACCATAGAATCAGGAAAACTAGGGGTGTGATTCAGTGCCAAGCCTGAGAACCAGTGAGGCTGATGGTGCAGCTCTCAGTGCGAGGTGAAAGACCTAAGCACAGGGTGTGGTGGCAAGGGGGATAGGTCTGCTCATGGAAATCCTGGTCTGAAGACATGATAACCTGGAGTTCTGATGTATGAGAGCAGCAAGATGCCCCACCTCTGGAAGAGGAAGCCATTATTTAACTTCTTGGTGTCTCATCTTCTTCATCTATTCAAAGGATTATAAAGCAAATAATAATAATAATAAAATAATGATAATGATAATAATATAAATAGCATATAGTGTTCTATAAATATATACAATGATTCTATGAGGATACATTAGGCACAGAAATTTTGTTTATATTTCCAAGCATTTTTGCATGCAGTTGGAACTTCAGGCTGATTTATTTTGTTATTAATTCCCTCACTGCTTATTTGCTTATTATCAGTCTCACAAGCTTGAGCTTGCTTTGACTACTCAGCAATAATCACTAGAGAACCTGACTTCATTTCCTCCTCTCGGCTACTGCTTTACTCTAGACTCTAATCTTGGCTGCTCCAACACTGACCCCCAAATATGCCTTTGCTTTATAGTTTATGTCTTGAGTATTGATGGCTAGTCAGTATCTGATTAGAAATTCTGAGTAACTCAACCTTGATTTTTCCATATGAAATAATGTATCTTTTTATTCTATCTGCAGTAGATATACCCCATTTGTTTTCATTTATAATTGGAGAGCAGAGCTCCAAAAAACTGAAGAACATAGTTTTGGATGAGGGTAAGATGGATATAAATATCAGGATTCAGTTGACTCTTCAGTGGGGATGCACTGAACCTTTAGTTAGGAGTTGGGGGCACAATCTGATATGATGATACTAAGTTTGCCCATGAAGTGTACATATTGCTAGATTTGGTTATAAGTCCTCCATCATCAAAAACTTGAGAAGTTTGTATTTCCATGAGAGGAAGGAGATATTTATGTTCATCATTTTTTATGTCTATTGTTATTTAATGACATGTTTCATGTTTTTGTTGCTTTGTATTTCATTTTATGGGTCATTGTATTTTGTGTTCTTTAAAGTTCAGGAAAGCCAGTAAATGTGTTTTTGGATATGAGCACATAACTAATGCTATACTGTTTCATATCATCTATATACTAGTAGGTTTGCAAGAACTGCCTAAATGTTGAGACCACCTGAAAGATATGTGGTGGTATAGAAAAGACTAAAAAAATAATGACTTAAAAAGTGAGTTTAAAGGGCTTCTCTTTGCTAGGAAACATGAACTTACATTGGGCTACAAAATAATTTCAGAACATAGTCTCATTTGTGACTGAGATCTGCACCATTGAAGATGATAGTTCAAACTGTTCTTAAAGGGTGAATTAGGCATATGAAGCAGATAAGAACAATGAATTATTTTATAAGATGAGAAATAGTGTATGTCAAGGCATAAATCAGTTGAACCATCCTTTGAAATTATGTTGACATTAGACATAGAGAGGGCTGGTTTATTTTACTTCTGATAATGTTGAGTCATATCTCTAAATTCCTATTCTTTTCTCTATATAGCTCCACTTTGTTATTTGGATTAAATAGACTGTTTGGACTAAAAAGATGGAATTTTTAGAAACCAAGAACACAAGTAAGATTAATAGGGTTGTAAAGCACCTATTGGTTGCTTCAATAGATCTCAAACTTAAATATGCAATTTTATCACCAATACAGCATGTTTAATAAAAAACATAAAAGAAATTCATAGATCTTAATATCAAAGACTTTGGTTCAAGAAATCTAGGATCGTGCCTAAGAGTATATGTTTAGTATTTTCTGTCAAAAGACATCATTTTATGTTAATTTTCCCCCAAAATTTATAAATTTAATTTATCTGGGTATTTAATGAATATTTTAGTGATTATTCAAGGTGTTCAACCAAATTTCAGGATAAAAATTACTAATGAACTCCCCTCCATCTCTAAATTACACAAACCAAAATCCTGAACAAGTATTTTGGAAATCCTAGGATAAAACTTTACATCCTAAAATACCTATGACTTTATGTGTTCAGTGGTTAAATTGTCTGTTTCTAAAGGTATTTGTGCTTGCTATTATATTTTAATTATATTAAATCATCATACAAGTAAGGATATATTTAATGTATGCATAATTAAAATTATAAAGGAAAGTTACTATTTCTATGAAGGCTAAAATAAAATAAAAATAAATCACTAAAGATAATTGTTTCTAATTAGTCATGAGCAGGAAGCATAAAAATTGGGGGTGGGGATACAAATATAGTGTACTAAACTCACTTCTTAAAGTGTGTTTAATCTTGCCTTATAAAAGAAGTTTGATGTATAGTTTGATGTTTAGTTTAAGCAAGAAAAGTGATTCAGGTCTCTGGCTCATTAGCCTCCTCAAATGTCTCCTTCTGAAACTGAATAAGCTTTATGTAAAATGTATTTACATATTTTAAATTAAAATATGTGCAGGATATTGTGTCATTATTAGTGGTCCCTTATTTTAACTACCTTCTGTTAACTGACTCACTATGTATCTTAATCATATCAGATTAAAATATAGAGTGGTACATTAAATGATGTAAGAGTATCATTGGACATAAAAGAAATACCTCAAAAAAATAAATTAGCTTGATGTCAAACTAAGAGAATCAGAAAAGGAAAAACTAAACTTGGTATAGTTTTCTTTGTGGTACATTGCTTTATTTCCTGACTTCTTAATTAGAAAAAATTTAATATGTTTTCCTAGTCTAGGAATGGAACCCAAGGTCTTGTGAAGTCTAGACATGCGGTTCATTCCTGAGCAACATGCAATTTTTGAGCTCACTAATATTATGGGGAGAAAATAACAAATAAAACTGCTTTCAGTGCCATTAATCTGTCTAAAACTAACAATAACATAATTATTCTAATTTCATAGGTGGTTCTTTGCTTTTAGAAATATTTTATTGCCAGAAAACTCACAGATATATGAGTTTTATATAAAGGAGGGGCAAAGAGGAATCCAAATGTATAAAAATAAACTAACTGGAAATGTAATTTAAAGATTAGCTTATTCTTTTACTGAATATTCACCTAATAGGACACAGTGAAATAGATATACTAAAAAAACTTGATGCATCCTATAAAACCTGTGAAAAATCAAGTTACTTTGAGTGATTAGTTGGATTAGTGAGCCAGAACAAAGTTTTATGACCTTTTGATTTTTAGATACACTTTTCCTTATTTTGATTTCTTTCTAATCAACTGCTATAAACATAATTTATCTGAGTATTTAATTAACATTTTAATGTTTATTCAAGTTGCTCAACCAAATTTCAGGGTAAAAGTCTAATATTTCAGTTTTTACATTATCTCTATTAATTAAATAATTATAGGTTTATGTCTTGCTTCACATAGAAGACTGCTTAGTGTACATCCTTAGTATGCATTAAAATTTTCATGCATATAACAAAAATTATATGAGATATTTAATGGGTTTAAATATTGCTAAGTTCATAGAATATGTTGAAATCATTAGCATTCATTTCTTTCCCTCTCTCCCATCAATTCCTGAAAATTGAAAATATCAGAATAGCAATATCCCGCTGTTCAATTCTTGTGGCCAAGAAAATATCTTTATACGTGTGTTTTAATGATGATTGATGGTTCATAACAAAATGCTATGTCTGCAAATTTTTGGTGTCTTGCGAGAACAAACCTATGACCCAGCTCAAGTTTGATGACTAACTCCCTGGTTTTTAAATCCAGACAATAGTTCCAAATTATTTCTGCATTTAAGTAATTGCATCATTAATATCTTGTTCAAAATTAATTTCCTTGTGATGGTTATGTTTTTTGAGTCTCTCTGTGCAATATTCACAAGAATATGTCAATAGAGGCCTATGATTTCTCAATTCCTCATTTCAAAATTTAGTTTGCAATCATATGCCCAGATTTTTAGCAAGTGTGGTTAACTTCTCTTTAATCATTTAATAATAATTACTTAGACTTGTCAGCCACAATTTTATGTAAAAATTATTATTCTTTTCCCAAGCCTCCTGAAACACATTGAATAAATGCAAAACAAAATTATCAGAGTCCTGTTAGGCTAACCAGACATTTTCAGTAAACTGAAAAATTTCTTCCTCTATTAGAGTAGGCATTGATAAATTATAGTGTAAAATTCATAACGGTGCTCTTGTCTCATTTTGGTTTAATGGTTTGATATAAAGAAGTAAAAGGAGTTTGGTATAATATTTAATATTTCAAATAACTTTTATTTGAGGGTTGGATGGATTTGAACTTGTCCCTATGGTCTTGAGCAATGTGTATTTTATTCCTGATGGGAAAATATCTTGAGTTATTGACAAATTTTGAAAGATTATAAGGCAGATGCCCAAATGCCATGAAACCACTGCAGTGATGCCGTTTTCAAGTAGAATAGATGTGTCTCTCTGACTTTAACTCTGAAATTTAGTTCATAAGATTCATATGTGGGTTATTTCTTTGTTCTCCCCCCTATGCTAGAACAAAACTGTGCATGCAATGTGCTTACTTGCTGCATGTGGAAATATCATTTAGAACATTTAAAAAAATGTTCTTCAGAACAAAAATATCATTTTACCTTGCAACTATGTCTGCAGAAAAAGTCAGTGCAGGTTGAGGCCATGCTGTAACTCACCATTTAGGAACAAAAACAGAGCGAGAAGACATAGACTGCTGAACTGGAGGACCAGATTTTAACTTATGCCATTCACCAAACTGGTGATGAGTGTTATCTTAGCGTTCCTTTCATTTTCTGCATCTATAAAATTAAAATGACATTTCTTAGCTCACAGAATTATTTGACGATTAAGTAATTTATTAACAATCATGGTCAACATTTATGGAATAGACACTCTGTTCCAGGGATCATGCTAAACATAGCATTACCCAAATCCTACAAGGTAAAACTAATTTCAACCCATATTACAATAAGGAAATCAAAACCTAGTATGGATATAAATTGCCTGATGTCATAGCTGGTAAATTAGCCTGTGAGATTCTGTGAGATTGGTACAATTAATAGTAGGTTTACCCTTCTCCATTTTCTCAGCTCACACACCAGTATACTGATGAGCTCTTTCACTGCATGTTAGAGATGCACAATCCATTGGAACTTGCTGGATTTGTAGCTCTTTATTTTAGTTTGTGCTAGAAATCCATCTGCCTTAGTATCTTCCCTTAGGTTAAGTCTTATCTCGTGTTCTAAATATTCCACCAACCTCCTGATAGGAGATTCAAGTTTTTAATTAGTAATTTAGATCTTTCTTTATTTTAGTCATATGGTTTTCTCCTGTTTCCATGACAAAAATCTTTTCTTAGTTTTCTCTTCCCCATAGTTCCCTCTCAGCCTTCCCTGTCATCTCCTGACTCTATGCTCCCTTCTCTGTGTTCGAGTGCTTCTTGTTACTTTTGTCTTGCACCATCTATTCTTATTTACATATGTAAATATGTATTATGTAAATATGTATTCTCAGAAGGACCCAGGAAGATAAGAATTATAAAAAAAATTAAGTAGGATTTCAGGTGTATCTAAGAACATGCTGGTGTGTAATTCCTCTCCTTTTTTTACATGATTCAGAATTCACAATGTCTTCAATTTTCACTAGTGTCCATACGATTCTCCCCTCTCTCTTAATCGAATTGTGCTTATTGGTTTTGATTTATGATAATAGCTCAACATGAAGGGTCCCTCTGATAATAAGTTTATTATTTTTTATTATTACCTAGTTTAGATTTCCAAAAAGAAAACCTATATAATGATACACAGTTGTGTTCTGCATAGTTCTGTTCCTGTTAACCATAGACAGTACTCACTCTGGTGGTCCCATTAGATTCTACCTCCTAGTGACACTATAGCCCTCTTGGTATGTGTGTAAGTACATACTATGAGGATCTGTTCCAATAGCTACAATATCATCTAACAATGCTTTTTTTTTTTAGAATTCATTCTTGTAATATAACAATGCATGACTGATTATATTATGATCTTACTTCCTGCTCAGTCTTTGACATCACTTTCAGCAGGATTTCTCATGCTACCTAGGTACAGTAGTATAGACTTGCTTTCTATAATTGTAGCAAGCCAATCTTACTCACAAACACAAAGTCCTTGCTGTTCTCTACTTAAAACTCACTTTTTCAATCTATGTTAATGTCTGAATTTCTCATTCAGCATGTCTCATTTCAAATATTATTTCCAAAAAATCCTCCCTAATCTCTTGATCTGAAATAAATTCCACTATATTCTCAATAGCATCCTTCTTCTTTATTCATATTACTTATTATTTTTTTTTTAAATCTCCTTTTGGTAGTGTGGTCACACAGCATTCTCTTGCTCAGCAGATAAAAATTTTACTATTTGTAAAGTCAGAGCAAATATAAAGATTATAAAAACTATATTAGTGAAGTATACAAAATGGCTCAAGGTCAGTTTCTTTAACACCTTATACATTTTAGGACTTAGTATTTTATCACCTCAACCTGTGGATAATTATGAAAGCAAGGTTGCAAAGTGGGACCATAGGCAAAAGGTTTTAATTTTTATCACTTATTTTATGACCTATGTGATATGCTATCACATTTTCTGATAATAAAAATTAATAAAACCAAATTTCTTTTTTTTACTTGAGAATAAGGATAAAGTCTTATTCTTTATCACTGATTCCCAGAAGGAAAAATTATATTAATTTAATATAAATTGGCTTTTTATTCTCTCAAACTACCAGAAATTATTGAGTAATGTACTAAGATGAAACATGATAAATAAAAATTGTTAAAAGTCACAGATATGAGTCTTTTCATTACTTTTTATGATATTTCCATTTTTTTTCTCCCTTGAGTATATTAATTCTATGAATAAGTGATATGCTTTTGAAAATTTTGGATTAGAAAGATTTTTCAATTGAAGGAAATACCAGTAATCTTCACACAATTATAAGAATACATATACATTTTTAGAGTCCAGAAATAGGGATTCTCTAATGAAAAAGGTTCTTCCTTTTGTTTAACTTCTGCATTTGGCATCGTGAGTCAAATAAGAACAATTTGGCATCAACATATTTTCATAGAGACAGCATTATAAGTAGGAAATTATTTCAGTCAATAAAAAATGAGTTAAACTGCTGGTCTAGACTTCTTACAGTGTTGCACAGGCTGCCTCACCTGGATGTGATAAATGCCACCAGGCCTGTGGGAGGCACTGACAATGCAGAAAACAAACTGCCTTCTCCAGCAAACTGCAGCACAGTAGATATGTGGCTTCTGTGGAAGCCCAAATGTAATCCCCATGTGCTCTTGTCTGTTCATTTTTCTAGTGCTAAAATAAACAGCTTTAATCATTTTTAAATGTACAATTTAATGGCATTAAATACACTCACACAATTGTGCAGTCATCACCACCCTTATCTCCAGAACTCTTTGATTTTATAAAACTGAGATCCTGTAATCATTAAACACTAAGCTTCCTGTTTTCTCCTCTCCCAGCTCCTAGGAACCAACATTCTATTTCCATCTTCATGAGTTCTACTGCTGTGACCAGCATGGCCATTAATTCAGAGACCAGGTAAGGAGCAATGGGGGATGAGAAAAGACAAACAGATACATATAGAGAGAAAAAAGTGGGGGCAGGTGGTTCATCATCCCCTGGTAAGGGATGAATGATCCAGAGCTAGCTCAGCACATTTATTATATAGGTTTCATCAAAAGATTATATGTGGGACAGTTTTAGCAAAGCAGGCAATCTGAAGGACGCAGGACTGGTAAGAAATTAGGGTCTCCTTGTTATGCTTCCCTATCTCTGGAAGTTAGTGTAGGAACTCAAAACCTTGACTGAAAACTCTGAGCTTTTAAAAAGAGTTTCCTTGGACTGGCATCACTGTAGCAACTGAGCCATCTTGACCTGCACTTCTCACAGGCAGTTCCCAGCACAAATGCAGCCACTAAACAGTCACATCATGATTTAAATCAGTGCTCTTCAGATTCTGCTACTATAAACACCCCATGTACATGGAGCCACACAGTATTTGTCCTTTTCTAACTGGCTCATACTACTTAGCATAGTAGATTCAATTTATCTATGTTGTAGCTTGTATAAGATGTTCCTTCCTTTACGAGGCTGAATATTATTTCTTTGTTATGAATATATCACATTGAAAAATCCATTCATCTGTCAATGTACACTTTAGTTGCTGTGGCCCATTGGCTTTTGTAAATATGCTATCATAAGACAAGTGTGCAGAGAAAAACACATGAAAATATTACACTTTTAGGTATGAGTATGGCAGGTGGCATCATCCCTCATTAAGTGCATCTTAGAAGCATTTTTTTTCTGGGGGGGGGCTATCAGGGATTGAATTTAGGGGCACTCAACCACTGAGCCACATCACCAGCCCTATTTTGTATTTTATTTAGAGACAGAGTCTCACCGAGTTGCTTAACACCTCACTTTTGCTGAAGCTGGCTTTGAACTTGTGATCCTCATGCCTCAGCCTCCCAAGACACTAAGGTGATAGGCATGCACCACTGCACCCAGGTTGAAATTGCTTTTTAATTCTTGCAAAATCTTGTCTCAATAATCTTCTCATTTTTTTTTGCAACATCCTTCTTACAATTATTGGTGATTCATTTTTACTTTAAAGTAAGTTCTATAGAAAGTAACCTGATACTAATACTTACATAATTTATAATATTTCATCCTATAAGTTAAATTGCCTGAAATATGTTCACTTATTTTATATGTTTAAATGGACATTGAAGATTTAAAGACAGCCCTGGGTATTCAAAAAATAATTGGAAGGTCAATGGCTTAACTAAATTTCCCTAAAGAATCTCTGATGAAAGGGTCTTGCTCTGCCTCTCTCAAAGGAACTGCCTTGGATGTTGATTTAATGTGCACCTTACCTCTTTCATGCTTGTGTCTTTATGATCATCTTACTGTTGTAGAATAGACATAGATTGTTCATAAATAAAATTTGGATTTGTATTGCTCAGGGAAATAATGTATAGAGCTAAACATTCCATTGAAAACAGACTGAATCACATCCAAAACTACCCATAATTTCTGAAGTCTGTAATTCCGGGATTATTTATTTATTCATTTATTTTATAGCAGTGACACAGATTTTATAGCCCATTGGAATTTTTGCTTTTCCCTTCAATAAGCGATTCCTTACTTCTTTGATAGTTGCTTAATTTCATCAATTATAATGTATTATTTGTCTCCCTGTTTATCAGCATCTTTCTGAAGAATGAATAGTTACAACTTGTGAGTACTTAAGCCTAAAATGTAAAAATAAGAGGCTCCTTTGCACTAGAGTACACATGACTAATCTGAGTTGTCTTTAGCACTTATCCCAGGAATATTAAGTTTATACAGGAAGCATGAAAGCCTCTAATTTTTAGTCTGATGCCTATGAAGGCTATGAATCATATGGAGTCACACATGTAAAAATATACTCTTTTTAAATTTTTTTGCTAGATCACCCATTACAATAATTTACAACTAATGGAAAGGTAGACTTTTAATGTTATTTAAATAAATGCTGTATCATGAGGGGAAAATGTGCTTCTATATATATGAGTGTGATGACATTCATCACATGCTATCCTAAATATGACAATTGTCATTTGGGAAAGCAGCAAAAGCAGGAAGGCCACTGTGACCTTCCCTTGGACCTTCTTTCCTTAAGCAAACCACAAAACCCAGGAAGTTTAACCTTTGACCCTTTCCCTCCAAGACAGTCATGTGACAGGTGCACTCCCTAATTTTTAGGGGTAAGGACTATAACACAGAGACACCAAAAATTTGCACAAACCAGCCTTGCTGTGTTCCCCACTTACCATCTTTGGATTTCACCTGGTGTCATCCAATGGCTCCTCCACATAACTCTCTTCACAAGGAGTACTTTGGGCATGGCACCTCCACATAACTCTCTTCACAAGGAGTAATTTGGGCCTTCATTTACTTGTGAAGTGTCTGATGCTGCATGAAACTTCTTATATAAATCTGCATTATTTTATCTTCTTTCTCAATTGTTTCTTATAGAGATTTCATCCATAAACCTTGTGACAAGTGGAGAAAAGATTTGCTTATTTTTTTCCTTCTATAATTCCATCATTTGTATCAGAAATACAAACGATTTTGTCAAATACATTTCTTATAGATTTTTTCCATCTTTGGTGTTAACTCTAAGCATCAAGTCCAGTCCAAGTTGAAGATATTCAGATATTTAAACACCATTTGATGTGAACTTTGAAACAGTGTTTGGACAGAGGTCCGGGGCCTCCCTTTTTGAGGATGTCACTGACAGATCTCAAAAACATCATGGAGATTAGTGTTCCAAGTGATTTTCTAAGCTGGTTGCAAGTGTGAGAATTGCTCATTCAACATTTAATCTGAAATCTCTTCTTTTTCTCACTACTCATTTTGAATTGATAGCTCTAGAGTTTGCATATTCTTAGAAGGAATGTTCAAGTTTTTTACACTAAGAGTCTCCTGCCTGGAGATTCTTAATGCTTCTTAGCAATTTATTAATTAGCGTTTAGCAATTGCCTTTTGTAATTATAAGAAGTTTACCTAAATTTATAGTGCTTGGTTCTAATTATCTAAGCTTAAATATGAACAAACATAAAGGGTGTTTGGCATGTTTCCCAGATTACTAAATGTTTATATGTGACAGTATTTTATGTCAGCTTACAAATTGCATTTGCATACTTGTAGACCTACACAGTAAGTATCCAAGTAAGCAAAGATTTCTCAATAGTGTTTGTGTACTTGTTATTATTACACACAATTGAAATTACATTCATGTATTTATTTAACAAAAATGTATTGAACAATTATTTCTCATGTAGTTTTATAGCTACTTAGACTCCATTAGTGTGCAAAGAAAAGATTCAAAAACTCACAAAATTTCTAACCTAGCAAATTTCATGGTTTATAGAAAAGAAATTAAAAAGTTAGTAAACATCATTTGTATTTTTATGTTTTTATACTTTTTGTTGTCAATGGTCACAATACATTTATTTTGTTTATTTATATATACTCCTGAGGTTCAAACCTAGTGCCTTACACATTTTAGCAAGCCCTCTACCACTGAGCTACAACCCCAGCCCAGTATTTACTCTAATATGAAATTGTGTTCTCTGTAACGATTGATACAATGTGTACAGACACAGAAGTTTGTGATAGACTATTTGGTTTTGCACATGTTGATTTCATAACTCCTTTGTTGAATAACTAAACAAAATCAATCTGGAAGTCTAACTGGAAAAAGAGCAACTGTGGTTAAAAAAAACAAAGTCATATACTACTATGACCACAGAAGTTAAAAGCCTCAGTGTAAATGGACTAATTCCAAAGATATTCTTTCCAGGCTCACTTGTAAGTAACAAATTAAACATAATTTATATGCTCACAGAATAATTAAAACCCTGATATGGTGAAGCAGGTATGTACGCAGCTCTACATGACATTATGGGATTAACATTTACTTAGGGTTAATATGGTATTTACACACTTTATCAATGAATCTTCATAATGACCCTTCAAAGTCTCTATGTAAGTTGCATATACTACTATAAATGTATGCATACTTATTCTTTCTTCCACTATGCCCAATCTTGTGATGCATCAAAATTAGTCAAAACCAATCAAAACAATAATATATTATTATTATTTTATATTATTATTATTTTATACTATTATTATTATTATTATTAATCTCTAAGACTGCCTGAAGTCAGGATGTTATGGTTTGTATCTGACAGGTCCCCCAAAAGTTCATGTGTAAGACAATGCAAGTAAGTTTAGAAGTGAAGTGATTGGGTTATGAGAACCTTAACCCAATTAGTCAATGAATCCCCTAATAGGGATTAACTGAGTGGTAACTGAAGGCAGGTAGAGTGTGGCTGGAGGAGGTGGGTCATGCATGCCTTCAGGGTGTATATTTTTTATCTGAAGAGTGGATTCTCTCTCTCTCTGTTTTCTGATCATCATATGAGCTTCTGCCCTCCACCACCCTCTTCCTTGAGCCCCCATGGAATGAAGCCAGTTGCCTATGAACTGAGACCTCTGAAACAATGAGCCCCAAAATAAACTTTTCTTTCTCCTTATTGTTCTTATCAGGTCTTTTGGTCACAGCAGTGAAAAAGCTGACTAAAACACTGGACCTGGCCTCATGCATAGATTCTTAGCCATAATAACTAAAAGGAGACTTTATGGGTGATAAAGAGAATTTGTCAAAATTTTGCTTCCATATTAAAGGAAATAAAAGGAGGCACACTTGACAGCATCTCTTTTCTCTGCTTTATGCCATGAACTCTAATAATAAATGTGAAGGGCAGAAGCTACCTTGTGACTTTGAAGTAACAAATAATGGGGCAAACCCAGCACTGTAAGGAAGATAGAGTGAGAATGGAAAAACAGTTTAAATCTTTGCTTGCATCAAAAACAAGTTGAATCAACAACTACAATAGCTGTTTCTAGGTTTCTGGTGAGAAAATTGACTTCTGTGTAAGTGAGTGATTACCACTAATTCTGTGTTTGGTGTTATTTCTTTTTAAATGCATTTTTATGATTTGATATTTTGATATAGAAAAAAGCTGGAACTAAGGACTAGAGACAAAAAAATTCAAGGTCACACCAGAATGAGGGAGCTTTGAGTTGACTCTAAAATCCATACTAATTCCATCACAAATACTGTATTATTGTTAACAGCGTAGAGTAACAATTCACACAGAAAATTAAGGAGGACTTTTCAGAAATAGAATGACAAGATCATCCTACACTGCTAATATTGAGAAATTACACTGACTTCTGGCTTTGAGAAAAACATTGTTATTAGAAGAAATTTACTGAGGTCCAGTCTTTCCCATCAAACTATAATTTTTTTTAAAAGTATCCACTTTAGTGATATTTTTTAGGGAAAAGTAAAGAAATGTTAGCTCTAGATGTATGTCAATCTCCCTCAATTCATTTTGCTAACTTTCCTTAGCTTAGTAAATGTTTTTTTCCTAAATTGTATACATCAGAGGTGGAAATTTAAGTCCTATCCATGAAGATAATTAACATAGAACTCACACTCTCTGTGTGACTTCCCTGTAGCCAATCAAATGGCCTGATGACAATTTATAGGGGCCCATTTGAGAGTCAGCCTTGGCATCACTGAGCTCTGGTGCCATGTTGACTGTGCTGGCTCAAGGCCACTTTATGCTGTGTGTTCATGTTGGCAGATGTGATAAACCAGATGACCAAAGTACAGGTGACTCCCATCATGAAAATGAGTGGACCTGTGATTTTTGTTTAAGCTTAAATGGGCTCTGTTGACATAATTGTTGAAAAACTTACCTTGTTTATGTCAGTTTTCTACAATTTTCAGCAAGCTTTGAATATTTCTTACCCCTGTTTCTTTCTATAAATGCTACTTCAGTTTCTTTCTGTTTAGTTACCTTATGGGTACATGATATTGTTTTAATATTCATGACTTTAAAATTTTTCAAGGAATGGAATCAATTCTTTTCTAGTCATATGGTGTGTTCCTGTTTCAATACATTAACAAAATTTGGAGACAGATTTTAATTCAATAACATAATCCAAATAAAAATTTAAGAGTATAATATTAGGAACTTTAAAAATTAAAGTAGGTGGTAGGTATATGTAGAAAGATAGAAGATAGGTCACAAAGTAAGTGACATAATTCTATATAGTTATAAAATGGAACTATGAATGTTTTCTGTAGCTGCCATTTCTTGATTACATCTATATGTCAAATTATACATTATTCCCCTATCCCATGGACCACCAACATGCCTTGTACTTATTTAGAACCTCAACTATAATTTGGGAGTGGTTGTTGCCTAAGATATGAAGAGAAATGTGTTATCACAATTAATGTGATATTCATAACAAGAAATTTGTTCCTGCTCATCAAAATTTGTGTTAATATTAGATATCCTTCTTTACATTAGTCATTGAATTGAGTTGATTAAATATACAAGGTACTAGCCAGGTGTGTTGGCACATGCCTGTAATCCTAGAATCTCAGGAGCCTGAGGCAGGAGGATCTCAAGTTCAAAGCCAGCCTCAACGATTTAGCAAGACCCCAACTAACTTAGCAAGATGCTGTTTCAAAATAAAATATTAAAAAAGGGCTAAAGATTAAGTGTCCCTTTGTTCAATACCTGGTACAAGAAAGAAAGAAAGAAAGAAAGAAAGAAAGAAAGAAAGAAAGAAAGAAAGAAAGAAAGAAAGGTACTTATTTGGGGTATTAGTGTAGAAGGACATGCATACAATCTTTACACAAGTGTGTTGTTTCTCTTGTTAGAAGTGAATACATTTTATAGATTTTTTTTCCTTCTTAATCAGTGTCTTGTGGATATAAATGATGGTGAAATTCATTGTGGTATATTCATATATGTACACAGGAAAGTTGGTTCAGATTCATTCCACTGTGAATACATTTTCTTGTCAATGTTTCTGTCTGGTCTAAAGTCCTGTGTTTTCAATGTTTGTTGATGCTCCTCTGAAAAATATCTTCATTCCTGGCCCATGTCATTGTGAAGGGTTTGCAGTATTTTAATTATATTTTTATTTCCAAGTTTTACTCAATCTGACATTTACAAGTGTTCCAAATTCACTTTCAGATATCTTGATTAATTAATTTCTGTAAATGACCTACTTCATTATATTAATTTGTCAAAACAGTGTCTTTATGTTTATTTAGGAATACTTTTTTTTGTTACATCATTGTTTAGCCATTCTATTTCTTTGTTCTCTTCTCTAGTCCATGTTTGTATGTCTGAGTTTTTTTTTTTTTTTTGATGGATAAGTGGACTACCTACTTTTACATCTGAATCATACCTGGATTGGTGCTTAGAAACTGAAAATTCACTCATATTGTCTATTGTCACAACTTACTAAACATAACTTTACAGATAGTTATTAATAGAAACTCCGAAGTATTACTTTCAAACATTCACATCAAATCTTCAAGCTTCTATGTTTGCATCGAGAATGAATATTGTTAGACAGATATTCACTACATATATGAAAGAAAGGGCATATGAAAAAAGACAGGTGCTAGCTAACAAGAAGCAGGATTTTAACCCCCACCATTACAGGATGTGGAATAAAGAATTCAGAGTGTTCATTGTTTCTTGAAAGGTGTTCAGAACATATAAGACATAAACATGTTCATATAATTTTATTACTAACACTAGTGTCCAAAAAGTTTCCCCTGACCAGTAAGGTTTTCAACTGGCTTTTCTATGTTAGTAGAAAAAAAAAATTGAATGAACCTAATCACAGCCAATGAGCCATAATTGACTTCAACATAGCAACATTACTCCCACAATCCTAATACCCAACTTGAAAACTATTCTACTGTTTACAAAGGCTTGGGAGGACTAGGCACCTTAAAGGACAATGCAGAAAATTAGAGAAAATGAGAGGTCATTTTTGGTAGTTGTATGCTTATAAAACACTCTCTTGAATCAAAACATTAATTTATTTATTCCAAACCAAATAGATTTCTTGGTCTTTTGGACTAATTTTGCTTTGTTTCATTTTTAATGTTTGGGAGGTTTAGAAATATTTTGAATCAAGGGATCATTATAATGAGAGAATTTTAAAAAATCCATGTTTTGCCTCATTAGTAAATTAAATGTTTGGGCTCTATGAATAGTTTTCCTTTCCTACAATTTAGATAGCTTTAATATCCAGTAGAAATGAAAATATTATTATTAAATATAGCACAAGAAAGTGGAATGCTTTGTTCTTTTCAGTTCATCTAGATTCTAAGAAATCTGTATGATCTATTCTTGCTCCATGGCAAACTAAATGTCCTTAGGATTCTTGGATCTCAATCCCAGGTATTTGCTTTTGGAGAAAATTTTATTAAACCTCTATTACAATGAAAATTATAATACATAAAATGTGGCAGTTTATTTGGTCATAACTAGGATCTAATTATTGCTAATGGTTATGATCAAGTAAAATATATTAGAGTTTATTTTATTTGCATTATAGCTTCAAGTATACTTTATAATCCTATTTTCCTTTAGCTAGAGCCCCTTTAACATACTTCATTATTTTGGAAAATCACATTTTTTAATGTCTACTAGAATTCTAGAAAAACATAAAGTAGATAGTTAAATATACAGCTCTCTTGAGCCAGTATAGAAAAGAACTTCAGTAAGCAAAATTATTGAAGTTTGAACTTTGTATGTCAGGCTAGGGAAGCTTTTTTTAAAAAAGAGATCTAAGTTAAAAATGGATATTATGTGCCTTTCTAAGTGTTGGTTTCTTTCTTAATATCATAAAGATTATTTTATTATACAATTACTAGTGTTGATATGATATTTAAAAACATTACATTTGGAGCCACATTATGATGGCTGGAAATGAAATATTTGAGCTTCAGAAAAACTGGTATGTATTAGGGGACTTTTATCAGCATTAAATTGTATACTTGTGTTAGGATAAAATGCAACATTCAGTTGTTCAAGGATCAGCTCACTTCAAAATAAAACAGTTTTGGTTGTAAGATATGAGAATGTGGAAATATTTACAAATAAATGTCTAGAACCCAGGACCGGAATCAAATTATTTTATATGGCATTATCTCTCATCATGCCTTTGGTTTAAAATAACCAGGCATTTCACGAATTATCCATAATTGAAATTTAGGAAATAAATATATTAGTTGTATAAATTAACATGATCTTCATTTGTCACAATGATCTCTGTTAAAAGGAGGATCTTTTCTGAGTGAATTATATAAAATGAATAATATTTTTGTTTTCATAGAGCTCTATCTTATTGTTCGAGATACTATGCCACATGTATGAGAAAGAACAATTTATCATCATTACAGTTTCCTGTAGTTTTCCATGATACAATACACATATAGTATTTAACTAAAGTATCAAGGACTGATAATTTCACAATGTTCATGTGCTTAGTAAGCCCCAGTGATTAAAAATAATTATGTGGCTGTTACAGAATGGCTACAGGTATAAAAAGGACAATAATGGAAGAATATAGATAATTTTTTGAGTTGATGCATGTATATGGTGATCGATATAGTTCTTTTTTTTTAAATTTCCATACATTTGAAACTATTCATAGTACAGGATCTATCTGTCATCTATCTACCTATCTAAAATCTATCTAGGAATCAAGTATTCATTCGAATCCTAGCACTATGAGTGCCTTATTCTGTAATCTTAAACAGTTCAATCATTTTGAGCTTCAATATTATCTGAAAAATTAGTAAAGTATTATATAATAAATGATTGATATAAGGACAGTACCAATGGTATATGAAAAACTCTGAGAGCACTTTACAGCTCTACTTTTAATCATGTGAAGTTTTTGGTGTAAATTAATTTTTAAAAGTTTTCTTTCTGAAAATATTTTTCTGCAAACTTCCAGGAAAATATCGAGATGAATACAAAAATTTACAATGATTTCAAGAAGAAAGTTGCCATTGATATTCAGAGGCAGACATCCCACAAAGTGGTTATGGCAGAATTAAATATCTAGAACAGTATTATTGCAAATTCATTGTTGTTATAATAATTCTGTTATTAAAGCTGAAGAACCATGGTAGGAAATTGTAACACTGAGAGTATAGGAATCATGTACTCATTTCATATTCTGCAGGCCCTACACTATCTTAATCCCAATCTCAGATCATCTAAGTGCATGCTGGGCAAGCAAGCACTCTACCACTGAGCAACATTCCTAGCCCCAGTGTAGTTTTGATATCTGTCATTGTACAATGTAACTTTGTACCTGCTTCAAAGAGTTTTGACTTAGAGGAAATGTAATATAAATCCTAAATAAATGCATCCACAAATACAAATTTATTTGGAATGAAAAATACATGAAACTTCACATTTCCTGAAATTACCAGGCAGGGACATATTTTATAACATTTAAGGCTAAGTTGAGTGAAGAAATACTAATGAGGTAGCTGGATTCCACAAATTATTACCGCTTTTCTCACAACTAAGTTTCTGTGTCTTGGAAACTGAGATTCAAGTTTAAGTAGATGAGTTTTCCTTTAAGTGGCATGAGTAACATTTTGCTTGATTTTATTCCATCTCTACTTTATAAGGGTGAGAATATTTTTTGACCCAGTACCTTTTATTAACACTGAAATTCCTTAAAATTAATATGGTAATTGTAGTCATTTGCTCAGCAAACAGTATATATATATTTATTCTACGTGAGGATATAATATATAATATATATATATATATAATATATATATATATTCTACGTGAGGATAAATAAATGTTTAACTAATTTTTGTCTTATAAGTTAACCAGATCTTTCTGATACTGATGAGTATTAATTAATGTGAATGATACATTGTTTTACAAATCAGTAGCTCATAATAAAGGTGATCAACTTTAAATGTTACTTTAAAACTTCGTCATAATTTGTAATCATGGTAAATATATTTTATTAATTATCTTACTCTTAATAATACCAAATAAGAATAAAATATATGCAATAATTAAGGTAGGGCATAATCTGTGTGCACATCTTTACCAGATATTTCAGAATGAATTTAATAAACCTTTCTTATTACACATATAAAATGCTTTCCATTGTGACAAATAAAATATAGTTAAGCCTTAGTTAAATAAACTAATAGTAAAACATTGCAAAGAAATGTCTATATAGTGAGCAATTACACGGATTATCTCATTTCATTCATTATAGTTCCACAAGGCAGACATTTTGTTGCCTCTGATTTAGATGTTAAAAATATAATAACAGAAAGAAAGCAATATTCTTCTTCCTATCGTGTAGTTATTAAGTAAAAGATAACAAAATGTACCTAGGTAAGATAAATGAACTATTTAGATATACTGCAGCTCAAAATATTGAAAGTTTATATTGATTATACTGATAAATGTATCGGATGAATAAGAACCATCTAGAACACTGTAGAACTATTGTAAGATGCATATGCTGCAGTAGTTGAGAGGTGAATATTATAAAAACTCAGAGTCCTGTCATATAAGTAAAACATCCTAGGGATTCTATACTTGGAAGTACTTTGAAAGAATCCATTAATAATTAGCAACCATTCACTCTTTCATTTCCCAACAATAAAATGGAAATAAAGTGTTCAGTAAATACTTGCACATGTTTGAAGCTGCTGCATTGGAAATTCTTCTCCAGTCTACGATCAAAGTGACACCAGAGGGTTTTACCTGGAGTAGGGCCAAGAAAAAAAAGACCTTCATAACAGTCCCAGGTTGAAGAACATGCAACTCTTCCACTAGAGTTATAGAACCAGGTACACATTATATATTTATAGGTATCACTGATGTGAAGACATGTTGTATATATGATGACGTAAAGTAGGAATACAATACAGAGTCATTTGCTTTTGACCAAAGCCATGCTATCTGAAACAGACTTTTAGAAAACTAATTTTGGAATAAAATTAGGATCTAATAGAGATGGAATATATGACACAAAATGACCATACATCCAGAACTTCCATATTGGGCCATATGCAATATGACCTATCCATCAATTGTATATTTAGAAATTTCAGCAGCAGTCATATATTAGATGGAAATGAAAAGCATAGGACCTGTCATGAGCAAGGCAAAAGTTCATAAGCAAGATGTATTAGCATGTAGCTCAGTAACTTCATCATCATTCATAGCTGTTGCATGATCTACCCCTTCACTTTCACACTTATATTTAGATTAGATAAAGTTTATGACCAACTGCAGAAAAAATTCCTTACCTCCTTTTTATGAAAATTCTGTTTAGTATGTGAATATAAAGTGTAAATAGATGGTACTTGCAGTGCAGTGAGACACAGTGGTAAGGAAAATTCTACCAATGAGTGAAACTTGAGGCAAGGCAAATAGTTCTTTCTGTATTATTCAAAGACATGTAATCTGAGGATAGACTATAACAGGAGGTATAATAATGAATGACCTGATTACTTTATCTGGGGGTTGGAAGGAATAATATTAGGTGTTCAGAGACAGGAAGACCTGACATAGAGGCATGTAGATGAACATAGGAGAGTGAGTACGAAGTGAAGAAAGATTTTTATCACATGTTCCTATCAGACAGAGTCCATCAAGGGAGTGGTGCTAAGTACTACCTAGTCATAGATTTAGGAGTTGACATTAGTCAATTTCAGGTTTCAGTCAACCATATGCTAACTTGGCAGTCACATGAATGGAGAGGCCATGGTAGGGAAGTTGGAAGCAATGCATTGATTTGTCACTATGTATTTTCACTTATCAAGAATTATGTAGCTACTGCTGTTATCAAATGACTGATATATTAATAAAGACCAAAAGTAACATCTCCATATGGCATTATACATTGAGGTGATCAACAAAACTCTTGTTGACAGGTTGACTACAACACTTCTGACTATGAAAGTGTTAGGAATAAACAGTCTTTATACATTGATTTGTCCCTCACACACACATCATTGCAGATCTTAGCCCATATCAATACAATTTGGCTTACAGCACACCAGTATCAGTATGAGAACTCACAAAATATTACAGAAGATCAGAGAATTTATTTTTCAGCAAAGGAGACATGACAAAAAGCCCTTAGCCATGAGATAACTATTTATGACTGTAGTCTACCACCTAGCATCAACTAGCACAAGAGAGTGGTGAGTCAGCCTTCTCAAAGCACAATAGAAACTCCCTGAGAAGGAAGTTTCCTAATGTTTGGAGCTTACAAGACACAGTAAACTCTGAATAAGAGACATTCACAAGATGGCATTGAGTCAAAGGAAATATGAACACACATTTAAAGTCAAGGAAACAGCCATGATCTTTCACCTTAACTCCCAGTGACGGATTTTCCATCTACAAATTGCTGCTGTGTGCAGCACTAGAAGTTCTCATCTTGAAATGAATTGCACTTTTGCCAGAGGACAGAGTAGGAATTCCTTTAACATAAAAACTGTAGATGAAACAGAAACTTAGCTATCCTTGTGTCCAGAGAGGGACAGACAAGTATAGTCTAGTGCTACCCTTTTGGCAAGGCAATTGTTCAAGTGTACAATGTGTGTTCCTGTTCCACAAAGCAGACAGAGAGGAAAGTGTTTGGCAACTGGGTGAGTAGGTCTTCTTTTTATTTGTGATGGTAGTCCATCAACCTTGGCCTGAAAAGTCTACTGGAAACAGGTATCCAGATGCTTCAGGGGTGAGAAATTTGGCATGACATTTTCTAAGACCCTAAAAGCAGTAGTGATGTCCTTTCATAGAGGACAAAGGAAGTCTAGAATGGCTAATAAAAGATGGGACATATGACATTTCAGTCAAGATACCAATTTCAGTGGTAAGGGTTATAGCCGATCATACTAACTTTTTCCAAGTTATCCCAGAAAAAAAAAATTCTAGAATTTTGGAAGAGCTATATGCTAATAAATATGAAAAAAAAAAGAATCAGAATAGCACAATTGATGAAATACAATGGATATAGAGGTGCTTCCTAAATCAAAAAAGGAAACTCCAGTTCTGTACAGGCAGCTTTAAGTAACAGTCCCATTATTGCTTGTCTCAGCTGGGAAGAGCTATATGCCTAAGGGCACATTCTTTCCTTCAAGGGTTAAACACAGTGACTGATCTGCATGGGGTTAAGCATTGGCACAGTGTAGGGTTTTCTTTGTGTTTTTATTTGTGTGTGTGTGATGTGATTGAACACAGGGCCTCACAAATGAAAGCAAGTGCTTTACCACTTAGCTATGGTACCTAGTCCTACAATGTGGAGTTCTGAAGAAACATGAGTGTTATAGAGATGACTAGGACATTTTTGTGACTATTTTGCAGATCAGCATCCTCCTACTTAATCGTGCTTCCTTACCTCTTCCTTTCGTGGATTTTGATCCCTAGTGAATAACTTGCATGATTACATTTCAGTATCTCCTTTTGAGTGTGCAGCTTGTAACACACACACACACACACACACGTGTGTGTGTGTGTGTGTGTGTGTGTATGTATATTTGGACAAATATCATCATTGTATAAATATAATTTTGGGTAACATCAAAACCCTTACATATATTTTTGCTTAGTCTTCATAATAATTTACAAATTTAGGATACATAATTCTCACTGAAATGATATGAAATTACATTGTCATGCTTTACTGCGGTTATTTCTAGTATTTTTGTCATTTTTAACTAGGTTAGGTGCTACACTTGTCAGCTTCTGTGAGTTATAATCTGAATAAATTTTCGGAGACATATTACAAGGTCAGCATTTAAACTTCTTTATAGCTATTATATAGAATCACTTTGCTTTTTAAAGTGTTTGTGTCAATTTACAATTTCAAGAATACATTCATTATAACTTTGCTATTTGTATGTATTATGATTTTGATTTTGGCTATTTAGTTAAAATATACCTATTGCCCTAAGCTTGTTTTATATGCATTTATTTGATCACTGAGATTGGCTAACATTTTTATGGGACTGTTTACTGTTTTGTTGTTGTTGTTAATTGCCTCTCATGTGTAAAGCTACTCAAAATTCAGCACAAAATGAAGAAGGATTGGCATTTGCTGTTTTTGGTGATCTTCAATTACTTTCAATAATAAAGGGAAAATAAAAGCATTTCTCTTTTTTGACATTTATATTAGGAAAGATACTACAATTATTAAGATAAATGACACCTCGTGACATGAAAATGTGATGTACAATAGATGACTGAGGGATTTTAAGGAAAATACTCTCTACAGCATGTTTAGGATTTATTGATGCCAGGATCTTTTTGGCTAACCCCAACTTACTGACGGTGCTTACATGGCTCAAGGGCAAAATAATTGGAAGAAAAATTATGGAAAAAATAGCCTTTGAAAGTCAAAACAACAGAATGAAACAGGTTGTATGCTGAAATTACACTTAAGAAATCAGGCTATAATTTTCTTGAAGCTCATAATGCAAATAACGTTAGTTTTAATGTATAATTGATTGCCCTGTTTCCAGGAAAACATGTCAAGAGGAGAACAAAACAAGCAAAATAAATAGGAAAATAATTAGAGAAGGAAAATTTGGCAGAAGAAACAAAAATACTAGGTCATTAAGAAAATTATTTGAATTTTCCTATTGTTTTCAAGTCAGTGATGTTTGAAGTTGTTATATAGCAGACCTAAGATTGACAAACAGCATGATTGCCCCTTCCCCTTCACTCTGCCTCCCCTGGCTCCTTCCAATTCCTCCAAACATCCCAGGAACATCCTTATTTAAATTGGTTTCTTCCTTGTTACATCTTTTTTTTTTAAACCATATTTTTTCCCTATATTTTTTATTTGTAGTTGGACACAACACCTTTATTTATTTATTTTTATGTGGTCCTGAAGATCGAACCCAGAGTCTTGCACGTGCTAAGCAAGCACTCTACCTCTGAGCCTCAACCCCAGCCCTTTCCTTGTTCCATCTTTGAAAGTGCTTCACAGAGGTATTTCCTTGGAAAACTCTCTTACTTTTTCAAGTCTTAATTCAAATCTCATCAATTCAAGGAAGCATGCCATTCTGTAATTGTATCAGTCTCCATTGCCCCATTGTTATATATCCATCTAGTTTAGTTCATCTTTTCTCAATAGGTGCTCAATTTTAATGTAAAAATGTGTGATGCACACATTTGATAAAACATATAATCCCAGAAGCCAGATATATTTATAATTGTTAATTATTTCATGACCTAACTATATCACCTGGCATTTAAATACACTCTTTTCTCCATCATGCCCTAAATTGTCTGCATCTGCCTCTTCACAGCATATATTATACTTCTGTAGGTATTATTTTTCTTGTTTTATAGACTATATCTTCCCCTTCTCCATCTCTCTCAAACCATGATGGTCCTCAGAGAACTTACAACCGCTTCAGGTTCTATTATAATATTTTTTCTTCCTATAAATTTATTTAGCCCCAAAGAAAAGCCCTATCTGTTGATATAAATAAATTTTTATCAGAAGCAATACTTCCATTTTTCTGGCTCTTCAATGGCTACTTTTCAATACATTATAATCCAGTAATTAAAACCAGAGAAGGCCCAAATAAGAATCTGGAATACACACATTCAATTTGATGAGTAAAAACTGATCAGATAGGTGAAGTCTAGTAAGAAGAACTAAATGTGCCACAGTATTTACCTGCATTATGATAATTTACAAATTCAATATGGAGAGTCCTTTTATGGTTGTGGTATACATAGAGGAAATAACAAAAACGAAGTAGTAAGAAGAGGTAGAAAGACAATTGTATTCAGTGGTGTGCCAGTTACCTTTCCATGTGAAACACTTTCTCTCCACAAAAAATTAACACTTCTGAAATCCCATGTTGGTCTCCAAAGCTTAGCTCCAATATTGTCTCCTCTATGAACACATATGTGTCCCTGAGAATTTATGTTTGTTCTCCTTCTCCTGACTTTCCTCATTTATTTTCATGATTTTTCATCAACATTTTATATATATATGTAAATATTACTTTGTGTATATATACATGTTTTCTACATACCCTACTTTAGGCTGCCTCACTGAACAAGTAGTAAGCTCTCTAAAGTTCAAACAAATAAGCTTAACACAGTCAATACTTTTCAAGTTTTTGCTTTTATCACATTTGACAATATGTCATTGGTTAAATTAAAAAAAAATGGCCAAGTAATAAAGTCTACTTAGCAAGTCATTGAAAGATTTCCTCAAAAATGGGCAGGATACAGGGAAGTATGAAAGACTGGGCTACTAGAGCCAATAAGCTAGCATCTCTGGACTCTTCATGTGGCACGCCCTGGAACCTCTGTCAATTCAGAGTGGCATTCCCCTGAGTTGATGGAACAGTACTACTGCATAATGTCTTTGAAGAAATTAAGGGAATGCCCCAAGGGAACAGCTTTTACCTAGGATGAAAATCAGTAGCAACTGAGGCCCAGTGGACAAAATTTCAATAGAGAGAAGGTTGCAGAGTTTTCTAGCACAGTAGTAAACTCATGACATGGCCCTTTCAATTATAAATCTTTTAAACAATGAAGAGGTCTTCAGTCTGCCTTTCATTTTGGCAAGAATAGAAAAAACACAATACTGACTGTGCTTAATGGCCCAAGAACAAAAATGAAGTGACACAAATATACTGGAGGTTTAATATATTAATGCCAAACTTAGAGGTATTAAATTCAGACTAAGAAAGAAGATGGGTCTCTTACAAAAGCCACCAACAAACTCAAGGCAGGATACAGTAAAGTGAACAATAAATTCAAATTTCGAAGAAAAAGATGCTTATATTTTTGGTAATTATATTTGTTATAGTATCCTTATACCCATACAAATTTTCCAAGTATTTGGTAATATCATTTCTGTTTGGGCCAGTTGGCTTAAGAAGATAAAGTATAGCTCAGTGACAGAATGCTTGACTAGCATGTGTAAGGTCCTGGGTTTGATTTCCAGTGCCATGAAATAAGTAAATAAATAAATGCATATATAAATAAAATGTACAAATAATAACTAAAATAGGGGCTAAGGGTCCTGTGCTTTATAAAATTTAACAAACATTCTGACAAAACCTTAAAAATTTGGTAATTATATCAGTCCCAGTATTGTGTGTGAAAGCCCAGTTTTTCCTCATATTTAATGTTACCTTGGGTACATATTATGTTGCAAATATATAATCTCCATCTGTCAAACATTAATTATGCATTATGGTGTCTTCAGAAGTGCATTTTTCAAAGTAATTTCAAAATTACAGAAGGAATATACACTACTTGCAGTTTCCTCAGTCATCAATATACAATTACATTGGTTCTCTCCCTCTCTTTTCTCTCTCATACACTGTCTACACTGTGAAACATGTACATCCATGTGTATGCATGTATGTGAGCATATACATGGATTCATATATGTGTGCATTTGTATAGTTTTTACCATCTGGTTTCTGAATTGAAGAATTTTAAGTGCCCTGATTTAAGTTCCCAAACATAAAATGGCCAGTGGGAATAATGTGTATGTTTTGCCCACCCAGATTGACATTAGTGAATCCATGTAGCTGTTGGATGTCTCTCCCATGTGTGATCTGGTTAGTTTCCAACATAAATGTCAAGATTGCTCAACACAAAAATGAAAGTAAATGAAACTCTTAGGCCAGAACTACTGAGATATTTTGCATCTTTTCTAAAACAAGAAAAGTGAAAGTCATAACCCCAATAAAACTATAAAGTTTCAGAAAAGGTAACTCCCTCCAACAGAACTTTTCTTCAATAATGATTAGGTATCAATTAGCTTCTCCTATCTAATTGATATAGTACATCTTACTGTCAAAAGCATCTTCTTCTACTGGCTTGAAATTTTCCCTTCTAAACAGATTACTAACATTAATGTGTAATGGCTCTTTCAAGTGAATGAATGACACCTTTTACTGGTAAAGATACTCAAGAATATCAACAAGTGAGGAACTTTTATTACCCTTGTCATTCTCAGTCATCTGGAGTGATAGTTTAATTAGAATTAAATTTGCAGTTTGATGCTTTTTGGGTGACAATGAGCACCCAAAGTAGATTCATCAGTTGTAAGAAATGTACCACTTTGTTGGGGCATGTTGATAATTGGGGAGACCCAGTAGGTTTGAGGGTAGGGAAATATGGGAGATCTCTGTATATTCCTTTATTTTGCCACAAAAAGAAAACTTCTTTAAAAGATAAAGACTTTAAAAAATAATAAAGTCTGATAATTTGACAAGAAGAACCAAAGCCCATCTTCCCAAGGTCTTAAGGTTTACATTTACCTTTGATTGCTCTTGAGTCCTCCCCTATTTGCTCAACCAACTATTGCCACATAAAATAATAACTGACCAACCAATGAGATTTCTCCATATGTTCCAGCATTCAAGGATACTAACTGGTAAATTCCAACATCCTAATTTATTTCAGGAAATTTGTGATTATACCAACCATAAAACAATCTGTAGTTTGAGGCTGATATTCCTCTATTCATTTCACATAAATCACTCCATAATTAAGGAGTTCAGGCTTAATTATCTGGAAATAATATCCCCAGAAATCTAATTCCAAATTTCAGTATAAAAAACCTTGCATTTTCCTCCTTACCACTGACACTTGCCCTGGACTCCTGTCTGTTAGCTAAACAAAAAGGTACAAGAACTATTTCTAATAGAAATAAACTCTAATCAGAGATGCCAAACCAAAATTCTTATGAAAGCACTCAGGACATATAGTGCCTGGACATAGATTAGCAAGAATTTTAGAGCAAGACAATGGATGACATCATGAGATGGTAAGATTCTGCATAACATGTCATAAGAAGACTCCCAAGAATTTCCAAGTCTATTTCCTTTCTTCTGTATTTCACTGCACTTCTTTGCTTTGTCATCCTTATCTAGGACATCCAGTATCAACTTTGCTATCTGTTATTGTTGTAGATCTAGAAACATCTCCCCAAAAAGTGCGTCTTTTGAAGGCATGATCTCTAATAAAGCAAGGTTCAGAGGTGGGGGATTTTAGGTAGTACTTAGGGCTATAACATTATCAGTGGATAAATCCATTTCTTTAGTTAATAATGGTATTGGACTATGGGGTGGTAGCTATTGGCAGGTGGGGTGTGGCTGGAGGAGATAGGTTACTGAGGGTATTCTTTTGAACCATATTTGCCCTAGCCTCTTCCCTCTTTTTCCTGGATGCCATGAGACAAGTAGCTTTCATCCACCAAGTCTTTCCTCCCTGATGTTCTGTCTCAGCACAGGCTCAGAGAAATTGAGTTGGCTTACCATGAACTGAACTTCTGAAACCTTGAATCCAAAATAAACTTTTCTTCCTCCAGGTTGATTTTAGCAGGTATTTGGTCACAGCAAAGAAAAGAAGACCAGCACTACCCGTATAACTTTTGCAAATACAAAATTGCACAAGGATCCATCTTTTGTATTATCTTCTCCTCCCTCTCACCTGTCTTTCCTTCTTTAATAATTCCATCATAACTGGAAAGACCCACAAATTTACAGCATTTTTTCACTAAACATAGTGATCTTTTGGTTGCTGTTTATAGTTTTTCTCTTTGTTCATTCTAGTTATCCCCCAATTCCTATACCTTTCACATTTGCACTAACAGTCTGTAATCCTGTATCCATTCTTTCTAGAGTTCAGAAAGAATTTTTTTTATACTATTTTTACTTTATACTATTAAAGAGGGCAAGATCTTCTTCCATTATAATATGCTTTTAGATCCTCTCTTTCACTTAATTATTGTGCATATTTGCCAATTTTTAAAAATACCTACATTATTGTTATGGGAGTCAAGAGTACATGTTCCTTGTCTTTTTACATGCAACTACTGGACATTGGTGATACAAGGTGTATGTTTAGGTTCGTTTGTACTGCTATACCAGTGTCCTACAGACTGGATAATAGAAAATTGCCGCAGTCCGGCTGGCTCGGCAAAATAACCAGGGGGTGACGAACAACTTGTGTAGATCGATACAGCAGGAGTGGGAGCCATTTATTGTAGGACAACAGAGGTATTTATACATTCCACACAGCTTATCTTAATTAGCATAAACTAGATACAGCAGTCAACCAATAAGGAATCTCCACACTTAATGGCTCCCTGGCATTACTTCACAAACCACTCCCTCTGGCAAAATGCCAGGCACCATCCAGACTTGTTTACAGACTCTAACATTTGCCAGGCGCCATCCTGACTTGTTTACAGACTCTAACAGAAAATGAGCACAAATTTATTTCCCACAGTTATGGAGAACAGGAAGTCTAAAATTAAGGCACCAGAACTAGTGTCCAATGAGAACCTGTTCCACTGGTGTTCTCTTTTCTTGGTGGCATCCTCATATGACAGAAAGCAGAAATTATATATAT
>NW_026000174.1:37431642-37459487 GCF_001458135.2 Marmota marmota marmota | reverse complement strand
TATATATATATATATAAACTTTATCAATAAAGCTATTTAATAAGGATTAATGAGGGTAGAGTCCTAGTGAAGGCCACGTGACTTAATATCACCGCATTTGAGATGAAGTTCCAACATGAATTTTTGAGAAACTAAATATTCAAAGTAGAGCAGCAACATTTTACACGATGATCATGGAACCTTTCATCCTGTAAACAAAAATTTAAGGACTTCCCTATTCCCAAATTGATGAGGTAATAGGTCCATTGAAAGACCTCATATGAACTCCCAAAATTTAAATCTCTACAGCAATCATTTCCGTGAGCCTAACTCTTAATAAGTCACCATATTTTATTTGTGACTAACATGCTTTGTTCTCTTTCTGATAATTGGATTATATCCTTTTTTCTAATAAATATTTTTGGCACTTATCAGATGTGAGAGCAGACTTCCTTCTCTTTTTACTTTAATGAGTCCCCTTCCATCTCTGATCCATGCTTTTCAGACACTACACCATTAAAAAAAAAAGCCTAAAACACATGTGCTAATTAAAAAGTAAGGTAAAATCCCAGTTCCAGAGGAGCCTGTGATCTTCTATCTCAACAAGAAGCCATATGAAAATACCCTAAGAGTTTGAAAGTAAACCTAAAATACTTGACTACTACAAAACATCATGCGTGATTTACCTTTGTTTTACAGTTGTTGGTATGCAGGCTTCTCAGAAGGTTGACAAGAACTCCCTTTTTCCTTCCTTACTTTCTTTTCTTTTTTCTTTTCCTCTCCTCTTCTTCCTCCCCCTTCATCCTGCAACTCCTCCTGCAAAAACACCCTCCTCCTCCTCCTCCTCCTCCTCCTCTCCTTCCTTCTCCTCCTCCTCCTTCTCTTCTTCTTTTTCCTACTACTGGGGATGGAACCCAGTCATTTTTATTTTATTTTGACACAGGTCTTGCTATGTTCTTAAGGCTAGCCTCAAACTTGTGATCCTCTTGCCTTAGCCTCCCAAGTCCCTTGGGAATTGTAAGCATGCAGCACTGTGTCCAGAAAACCTCCACATTTCTCATGACTTCTTTTACATAATAACCAGACTGTAGACAATCTGAAACCAAGAACATCATTCCCAGAACAATAGGAATGCCTGTGAGTGGTCATTTATAATTGCTCAACAATGAACATGATTCTACTTTCCTGAGTAAAATTTGTCATATAATCACTTCACTACTTCATTTAAGAATAATTTGACCCAGTGTCATGGAATCTTCTTGATTGGTTCTCTTTAAGACTTAAATTTTGGTTTGGCTATATATCCAAACTTTAATAAATGCTTTTTTAAAATATCCCTAGGGAAGCCTCTCATCAATCCTCTGATATCTAAGACACTTGAGTAGCTGTCAATCAGAAAACATGTCTAAGGGTAACACAATTCTACCACTAATAGGTTTAAAGGTAAAGGCTGTCTTGTGTTCAGCAATAAGGGACTCTGGTCAAGTGATCACAATTATTCTTTACCCACTGTTACTTCAAATTGAGAAGATTAGTCAGATTTTCTTTCTCCTATAAACTCCTGAATTTTGGCTTGTCCCCAAATCTAAGAAAGTATTGCAATTCAAAACATCTCTTTTTCAACAATGTCTCTTGGTAGTTTGATGACCACCTAGAGAAACATTGCCTGTCAGACTGATCATACTGTATTTTTATTCCTAATTTTTCAGCTAATCTTCTCTCAGAAGTTTGTGCTTATTTTTCCTATTTATTATAAAGGGGGAAAAAAGCACATAAAAATAAACAAAATAAAGGTATTGTGTCCAACTACAACTAAAAAATAAAATATTTTTTAAAAAGATTTGGATTGGGATATAATAGGTATATAATCAAAACTAAAAGATAATTGATAAAATACAAATATATACAACTATTTTATATATTCTTCAAAATTTAGGATCACTCTTATATATGGATATTCACTTCTCAAATGTAAATAAGAATGTGACTCACAGCTCTAATGAAATCTATACAATATTTTTCCTCTTTTGTCTCCTAAGAACCTTGTAAGCTCTGAAACAGGATTAAAATCAGCTACTTGATGGTAATATCTCCTAATTAGATAAAATTAGCTCAAGTACAGGAACTATTAACAAAACATCCTCCTCCCAACGTTTTAAATTAATATTCAAAATTTACAATGCAGCCTTAGGTTGTTTTATACTATTGTGATTTTTTTGAAGTGTGTGTTAATATGTTCTTTGTGTGTATACATCATATATGAATACTGTAGTTTTTGGAGCAACGAAGAAATGATAAATTTTGATACTCTATTAAATTTATCCTTAGCCAAAGAATGCCTTTAGTTTCAAATATAAAAAGTTGAAAATCAAATATAAATTTATATAATTAACTAGTGGTAGTAATTTATTCTAAAATATAAATTAAAACATTATTAACAATTTTTAAAAAATAGATAACATTTAGAATGCAGGCCTTAAAACAATTAGAATAATGCATTCTAGTCATATATTATAGGGGAAAATGATATAAAAAATGTCAGTTGGTAATATGTTAAGGCCAGAAGATCTTCTGTTCCCAATGAGATTTTGAATGCTTTCCATATATTTTTGGAGTTTTTATTCAAAGCTAACAGCTTGAAATTTTGCAACTGAAACTCCTAAGGGAATTATACACATGTTTTGCAAAAATAAAATGTTATACCATTCAATTTTTCAGGTGTCCTGGGACTGTTGCACCTGTTTGTCTCTATAGATGCCTGTCTTAATCAATACTCTATTAGGGGTAGCAGTTTTGTAGCACTCAGCAGCCATGAAATGATATGAATAGGTTTTCCTTTCTATTATTTCATTATAGGACAAGGGACCCTGTTGTAATATTACTAGAACATTATAGATAATGTGTCTATTTCATGATATTGAATTAAGTCAGTTATATTAAATTTAATGAAAATCAATTTTCACCATTTCTAGTAGATAATCTAAGATTTTTTATTAAATTAGTTGGATTTGTTGAAGGACTTATTGGCACTATTGAAGGAATGCACTGTGTATTTTTTAATATCATTCCAAATGACTGAAATTCAAAGTATGGTTATGTACAAACTACTTTGATCAGCTCTGTGAAGGCAGGCCAATTATTACCAAGACATCTTAGTGAGAGATTTGCAAAAATTTATCCTTCCCTTCATGAGGAATGCATCATTGAATTTTACATGGCTCATAGAGTTATGAAGGCTTCTAACATTTTGATTGCAAGGTACATTGCCAGCGCAGTAAATATTCAAATTCTCATAAATAGTAGTAATGTCAAATTCAATGAATAAAATTATCACCATGAAGACTAGGATAATGATATTTTTTAAATTATTGCCTTCTTATCAATTTTATATCAAAAGTTTTCAAAGTGAGTTTGTCATAAGGGGCATGTTGAATATATGGATGAGATGGAAATAAATTTAAATGGCATAGAGGATATACATTGCTATTCTAAACACTATTGGAATGGCGTGATAACTGCAGTTTAGCATTATATTTACCTCTGCTGATTTTCTTTCAAGTGTAGATAGGCATATAAATAGATTAAGTCTTTATTTGCTCAATGCACTCAAAGTCTCTAGTATTATTTGGACATTTAAATTTGTCTGCACATTGTGAGAAATCCTCATGCTCTCAATTAATTCTGACAGTATACATGGGCAATGTATAATATTAATATTGCTTTTGTACAGACAAGAAAATAGTAATAAACTTTTCTGTGACCTATCCAAGGCCATCAATATCTAAATATCAAAAGCAAATTACAGATACAGAATGTTTCATTGCCATAAACTTTGACTTCTATCCACTGGTTAGTAAATTTTACATATTCTCTACCAGAGAACATTGAATTACATGACAACAGTGTTTACAATTTTATTTTTGTTATTGTCTTTTTTGGTTAAGGAGAACCCAGGGAAAGCTATTAGTATACAATTGATTTTTTTCATTTTATGTACCTATTTCATCTTACAACTATGAAACCAATAAAAATTCATAAAATCAATCTTGTTTCAGATTAAATTTAATAAAAAGCTATTCCCACCATCACAAGTAGATCATCTGAGTTTTTTATGGTTTTATTGAATTTGTTCAAAGAGGACTTGGCACCATCGTATGCACTAATAACTCTTTACATTGCTTCAAATGATAACTGGGTCTCATTTTTGACATCTTTCCAAAGATAACATTTATAACTAACCATCTAGGTTCGCTTTTAGATTTGAAGGAGAAAATATATATATATATATACAAATCACCTAATATAATGACTCAAGTATTAGATTCAATAAGAATTTTTTCTCTTTTAGTTTTTCCAAAGTATATAGTAAACAACAACAAAGTATAAAAACTATATCCACACTCATTTTACATTTAGACTTCTAAATCATTAACAGTAGTTTACTGATTTTACAGGTATGATGCTTAGTGTTAATTTTGTCAATGATTAACTAAGCTTGAATGGACATGTTAATGGCTCATAGCTTATCAACTTGTCATGCTGGGAACTGCGTTGCTGGCTGACATTGTTGTCAGTTCCAAGTAAGGATGTTCAAAATGGGAGCTTTCAAGTAACTTGGAAGGCAGAAATGAAGCATCAACAATGTGCTTGGAAAATAATTGCATTTAGATATTGGAACATCCAATACACTGTTGTTCACTGGATTCTATTTCAGCTTACCTTTCCTGACTATTAATCTAACTTTCCTTCCTGTGTCTAGGATTGACAATCTGAGGAGCACTATAGATGCTCGACTATTGCAGACCCACAGGGTAATTCAGGCCCAGAGGCAGCTACTTCCACTGAATTATATTCAAACTCCTCCTTCGTGATTCATTTTATTCAATTAATAGAGGTTTAGTTCAGATTTTATTGCATGCACCAAACTGTCCATTCAAGCAAGAGATTCAGATAGTAAGGGATTAAAGACCCTTTCTATAATCTTCCAATTTCCTCTTTCATATCCTCCCACAATTCTCCATCAACTCTCACTTATAGAATTTAATTATTTCTAAAAAATGATTTATTGATATAAAGTAACAAATGAAAATGGTAGCAATTCATCAAGTAGAAGGTACTATCTTGAAGTATGTCTCCACAGTGGAATGGCTAAATAAAGCCTATCAGTATATGCATTATTTCTCATTCTTATGAATTTTTGAAGTGAAAACACTTAAAATATATCTTCTTAATAATTATCAACTGAAAATTCTAACAGACATGAGGTGGATTTTTATGTCTATTAGCCATTTGTTTGTCTTTTGAGAAATGTTTGTTTAGATTCCTTTGCGTGTTTCTCAATTGAATGAGTTTTCTTGCTATTGAGTTGTTTGAGTTTCTTATGTATTTTGGCTATTAACCTTTTCTCAGAAGTTTATAAATATCTTTTCCCACTATACAGATTGTCTCTTGGTTGGTTGTTCCCTCAATTGTTCAGAAACATTTTAGTTTGATATAACCTTGTTAGTTTACTTTTGTATTTGTTGCCTGTGTTGCCAAAAAACCAAGATCAATTTGTATAAATTCTGTATCCACCATTATATTCCTATTAGTTTTGCTTCTCTGAGTGAACTTTAAAATAGTTGTTCAAAACCCTTTAAATTCAGTAGTATGTGAATATATTTTTGTCTTTTATCAGTTGGTTTTTATTCTTATCTGTTTCATACATGGTTAGTTTTGATAAATCCTGTTAGTTATATTATCGAGTGCATTTTTCCTTATTCCTTTTACTTTCACTTACTCATTTATGTAAACCTGGACCTGAGGTAGAGAAGGTACGAATTAACACAAAACATCAAATTCTCGGATTCCCTCTGTTAATTTATGCCTAATTTAACCGGTATAAATCTACAGTAGAGAAGTTATCATTTTCAAATATAAGAGTTAGACACTTAAAGGGGAAAAAATAGGCTTCACTTGGAAGATTGAAATTCAAAGCTCTGAAGGAAAAAAGAATCAGATGTATATCTAAAGATCCACTTGTTCAAATAGGGAAAAGGAAACTTTTGGGAAAGATGAAATATTCTAAATACACATTTTCCTGCTGGTTGCAAAATTATATACAGTTATTATGAATAATGAAAGTTCATAAATTGATTATAAAACCTAAATCTTTTGAATCTAATTTCTGCCTTCCAAATAGTCAATGTGGGATCAGCAGTAGAAAGGGAGATATGGTTTGTGCCAGTGCCTTGAAAATATGACAACCTTCTAGCATTGCAACTCCACATCATGCTGTATTGGCTGATCATTTTTACAAATAATTTGTTTGTCTTGGGTATAACATCATAACATTTTTTCCAGTTAAAAGTAACTATATTCCCAGTGTACAGAGAAAATGTCATTTTCTACACTGCCCCACTTAACTACTGATAGTTTATATATATATATATATATATATATATATATATATATATATATATATATATATTTAATGTTACATATTTGGTGCAGAACAATAAAACAACAATTACTATGTTACTATGGAAGGTCACCCAAACTACAGTTTCTCAGATGTCAATATGAAAGAGAGAGGAATATCTACAAATTGTGAGAGGAAAATGGAAAGAGCTAGAACCATGAAAATATGACAGAAAGCAAATTAAGGAGAGGACATGAAAACATAGGGTGTGAACCCTGTGAATGGGACCCAGAGAGGAACACCAAAAGCTATAGGGACCTGACAAAGTGCTAAAGCAGAAGGTGAGGGGAACAGGGAACAATATGAAGAATCATTACAAACCTACTAGGTCTTGCAGTCATCAAGGAAGTTAAACTATAAATAAAATAAAAAGAACTATAAATGCTTTAATTTAAACAAGAAAGAATGAATGTTATTAAACATGTAATGTACTCCTGTGGCCTATATATGCCAATAGACTTTCTGTTTCTCAGTGCATGCAGCACTGGAGACTTTATCTCACTAATAATAGTCAGAAGGTGTCTATGGATTCCAGCTCTGAGTTCCTTACTTTTAGGAGCCATTGATTGACTAGCCATCCTCTTATGACAGAGTTACAGATTCTAGGGTACTTCACCTGGATGGAGTTTCCCAGAGAAAAAAAAATGATACTGTAAACTATACAAATTATTAAAATATTTTTTACTGCAGAAGTACCTGAGACGGCTTACATGAATTATAACATTTGACCCTATAAGTTACTGCTCAGAGTAACATAGTTAGAAAGCTAAAACACAGAGAGATAATGCAGTTTCCTCAGGATGCCCGGCTGAATATAGAACTCTTAATGATCCACACCCATATACAACATCCTTTGAGGGTAGGTGAGACCACTGACTAAAAGAGAGTATCATTTTTGTGCTTAGGGTGTGTTATATAGCAAATTAAAATTCTGCAGATAGAACTAAAGGTACTAATTAGTTGAAATAATCAATTGTGAAACTACCAGGGGCCCTGACCTAATCAGGTGAGCTTTTAAAATGAAGTCTAGAAGTCAGAAAGACTTTCCCCTATGGGTCTGAAGATACAGTCTCAATGAATTTTAGAGCTGCAAGGAAATAATTTTGTGTAACTAATACACAAGCTGGGAAGAGGATCCTGAATCTCAGATGAGACCTTAGCTGACCGACATTAATTTCAATGTTTTGAGAACTTGAGCAGAGAATTAAGTCATGCCTAGACTTCTCACCAGTGAAAAATGTATGATAACAAATGGGTCTCATTTTAAACTTCTAAGTTCATGATAAGTTGTTACACATCAAACAAAATCAGAGTGACAAAGCTGATTGCCAAGTCTAAGGTTTGCTTGCATTCAGTATGCTCTAAGTTTAAAGCCTGATTAAACACAGTCTTATATAAAAGAGAAAGGACACTTTATTGGGAGAGGGGAGAGACAGAGTAAAGGATATGAGGAGGAGGAAGTGAAGAGAAAACAAAAGGAAGGAGGGAGAGATGAAGGAAGGAAATCAACACTAATAATTTAAAATCTTTCTAGAGGTCTGATTCACCAGATAGTTGCACTAATCATGGAAGAACTTGCTCCAATGCATCATCCCCTATATTTAGACTTAAAATACTTCTTTACATCACTAGAAACTACAATAAGAATACCAATTATAATTTTGTTTTTGAAAAAATAAATTATTAAGATTTTGTTTGTAGGGAGAGGAAAATTATGCTACTACATTCAACCAGGGACTCTGTTTGCTTTCCCGTAGCGTATACATAGGTTTTGATGAGACTGTGGATGTTAGTAACATACTGCTACACCATATGCTGGGAACCATGGCCAAGAGGAACAAAGTTACAAATGAGTACATATTCTGTTAGGGTTCTACATATTGCACATCAAAATTGCCTATAGTGTTATTATAAAGGGTAATATTAATGACTTGGGAAAGCATGTTAAGTGTAGCTCTAGGGAAAGGACTATATGCACCAATGTGTGGCCCTTAATTAATAGCTTAAATTCCTATTGCATTTTAAACATGTAGCTTTCTAATCTAATTCATTCAAACTTAGATGATATATGAAACAGTGTTGCAAATGTGACAAAGTTAAGAGAGGGAAAGTAGGAGATGTAAATTAAATTTCATATGAAAGTATTTGTTTATCCCTAATACATTGTCCTGAGAAAACAGAAATTCAAAGATATCATATGTCAGAGTTCTCTTCAACGGATAGGAAATGACTATATTTTAATTGTGTTTATCGATGTCCTAAAATATTTATTTAATTAAATTAACCAAGAATGCTTACAGTGCTAAAATGTACAATTTTATATTAAAGTGTTTTATAAGGCTATTAAACTAGCCTTAACTTTGGAACATCTTTGGTTTCAAATAAGAAAAAAGCTTTATAAAATATTTTAAGCAAGATACATTAGTGCCAGTAAATAAATTTTTGTGGAGGATAAATCTCTTGAATAAGAATGTAAGAGTTTCTCAAATATGCTTGATAATGGAATAGGGTGGGGATTTAGAGTCACATTAATGATTTGGATGTAATGTTACTGTTAATGGGCAATACAGAAACTAGACACCAGAATAGAAGATTTAACTTGCTGTCTTCAAAGCTTGCCTCATTTACCCAGACTACAGCAGCCCACCAGTGCTCTGCTCTTATCAGGGGCATGACAAAGACCCTAATGCCCCCACTTCTCACTTTAACAGCAGTGCATAGGTAAGAGAGCAGCCAGTGACAGTTTCCTTTATAGGACAAGCCAATTGCTAATGCAATTTTGATTTAAAAGTACTCTAAAGAGAATATAATTCAAGCAAAAGATAAAAAATCAATGTGTAAATTTGAAAATTTAGTAAAAATCTTTGAAAAAATAACGAATGAGGGAGGCATGATGACTCCCCACCATAAATGTGTGAAAGATGAGATGGCAGTGGCTTGGGCTACAGCCTCAGAATGAGGATTACTAATCTGAAAAAAAGGATCCACAGGAGTATCCTTTTAGCACACTCTTTTTTTTTCATCAATACAAAGCTAATAATATATTCAATCCTAGTTTTTCTAGGGCATTTAAAAAGAAATCTGGTGAACAACACTCTGGTAGATTTATTAGTGGATACTGAAAATTATCCTAGTAATATTTTTTTCATTATTACTGTATGATGTATATGAAAAATATGTTGTTCTGGAATTCCTAACTATAGTACATTGGGCTGAATGAAGAAAATTGAGAGTTAAGTATTCAAGCTGCATACAATGTGATTTGAACTTTATAGGGCACATTCCTTAGTGTACAAAATGCACATTTTATGCTTACAGAAGCTTTTTGCATTATGAGCTGTCTCTTTTACAATGTTCAGGAGTCAGTTGATTCTGTATGAAAATAGTCAATTATAGAGGAGGCTATGAAAATGCAGATGCATTAAAAAATGAAACTATTAGCCAGCAACAAGAGTCAAACAAAGTGGTTATTTTCTTCAATCAATTTTTACATAAAGAAAATTGTCCCTTGCACACACTGTGATTAATACATTTATCATAATCTCTTTTGGATTTATCGGGGTTTATATATTGGAAAAAATAATAACATTAGATAAGTAAATGTGATTGCATTCACACATTGATCTCTATGTGATCTCTATGTGACTTCATAATGAATTATGTGAAACAACCTATTTCCACAGAATGCCTTGTGCTTGTTAGTGGATCTGTTCTGCTCTATAGTTGACAAAGCACTTTCTTCGAACTTACTTGTGTGCTGAGTGCCTTAGTATGTGCTCCTAAATGTATGCTAATGATAATCTGGGGCCCCATATTCACTCTAAAATATTTAAAACTGAGATCTTCCATATTCAACATTTTACTGTAGAACTTAGGTTAACTTTATGGACCTTGGAATGCTATTTCCCTAGTTTCAAATCCTGGCACTGTCAAAAAAAAAAAACAATTAATTTGATTGTGGGCAAAATTCAATCTTTCTCAGTTTTAGTTTCTTGACATGAAAAGTTAGAATAATATTTCTTTATAACAAGAATATCTAAAAGGTAAAATGATAATATACAAGATATTTAGCATGACTCAGAATACTGCTAGCCTGCAGGATATCTATGTATGAATCAGAAGAAGCCTTTTCTTCCTCAATTCACTTAACTGCCATCTAACAGTAGATTGATGTAATATATAATTTCTATAACCACCAACAAATGGTACCTCCTAAAGTTGTATGGTGCACAAGTTGCAAAATAGACATCCCCAAATGTCTAGAACAAAGTAGGTGTTCAACATAGGGTTATGATAATAGTTTCCCATGGGGAAAAAAGAATTAGTCAACTTTTTCACTGCCATGACCAAAAGACCTGACAAGAACAATGTAGAGGAGAAAAAGTTTATATGGTGATCACAGGTTGGCCAACTTCATAGCTCGAGGCCTGAGGTGAAGCTCAACACCCTGGCAGAAGAGGGTGGAGGAGGAAAGTAACTCCAGAAATTGCCCCCCAAGACTCAGAGAGCTCCACTCACAAGGGACAAAGTATAAACACCAAAAATATCCCCCCCAGACCTACTTCTTCCAGTCAGACCCTACCAGCCTACAGTTACTGCCCAGTGAATTAATTCTTTATTTTAACAGTGGGTTAAGTCTTTGATTATTTTAAAGCTTTCATAATCCCTTTCTATCACCTCTATTCTTTCTTGCGTTGTCTCACACAAGAATTTTGGGGAACACCTCATATCTAAACCATAAAAAATACTTAGAGAATGATAAAAGTCATAACTTCTGATTTCAAACTGGTTTGTTCCAGGCAAATGAATTTGTAGATTGTGAGGTTGTATCTATATCCTTCATAATAAACCCTATCTCAATCATTTTTTCTGTTTTACTCTATGAAAATACATTCAGATAGTCATCATTAGTTAAACATTGAAATAATTTGCTACAATTCTACCTCTTTTACTTTAGTATGTTGGAAAATCTGAAGTGATTTTCCCATTACGAACTATAACCAGAAGTTTCCCTTGACAGAAGGTTCTAGCACTTTCAGCTCTTCCTCCTGATTATCCTGTTAAATTGCATTTATTTCTGTGGGATTTCATTCCTAATTGTCCTATTTTACTTTATAAGTTGCCTGAAATTATTTTGATTTGGAGAAAATGAGGTATAAATCCTAATATATGTAATAATTTATATGTGAATTAGAAAATTGTTAGCTTCCTATTTTCCAGAATTGCTGAATAGAAGAACAACAGATTTTTATAGCAGCAGATGAAGTAGTGAGATCCAGAAATTTGTTTAATCTTCCTTCACTAATATGGCTGCCCTAATTTTCTTAAATTGAGATTCAAGATAACAAAAGTGCTTTCCTCTAAATGTTACAAAATGATAGAGAGTGTGCTTAATAATATCACTTTTCTACTTTGAAACTGCTTTAACCAAAGGCATACGTTTTATAAAATTCAAAATAAGGAGCTGTAACATAATAATTTATCTTAAATATTACAAATAAATTTGCTTCCAATGAAACAAGTTTAGTTGGAATAAAATATTTAATTTGCCGTTTAAAAATTTATCGTTAAAAATTGTACAAAAATATTTTTCAACAGCAGATGATAAAAATAACTTAAGATTGTTAATAAGTTATAACTTGACTTCACATCTATGATAAAAAATAAACAAATGTATTTTAATTCACATACACACATTAAAAATGTAAATGCTTTTACTACACATGTATCACGTTTCAATTTAGTCAAATAACAATATGGCTGTTCTTCATGAAGTTATTACTATTTGCCTACCAATTTATATGTGCTATGTCATTTAAGCACAATGACTATTTTTTGAGATAGACATTAGTATTCTATTTAAATATAGACGGGGAAACACAAACACAAACACTATGTGCTTGTCCTTGGTTTACAGCAAATTAAATATGTGATTACCAATAAAGGTATTTTGGACCAATATTTTATAAAATAAAATTTGTAGACCTATTATTACCTAAATCCTTTTTTTCTTCACTCATCATAATTTTATGTTGCTTTTTGATGTTCATATTCTCACATCACTTTTAAATTAAATTACTACTTTTTTTTACACTGGAACTTATGCATTCATTATAAAATGGGTTCATTTGGTCTGTTTATAGAAGTTCAGAAAGAGTCCCTCTAGGCTATTTATTTTGATGTGTCTAGTCTAGATTCTGTAAACTGCTGTGCTTATCCGAAGAATCATAAGCTTGGGGAGTATGTTCTTCAAAACGTCTGTCACAGCTATCTGGAGCATCACCTCTGCATCATGGCACTACTGGGAGAGATAATAGAGGCTGGCTCTTACCAGGCCAATCCTGTGTAAATAGAATGATCTCTAATGCAATTTTAAACTGTGTGGGTGTTATCCACACTATTACCTCATGGATTATAATGTCAAGTCTTCCTCTGCTTCACATTGTAACTGTCCAGGATTTGTTGCATGATTATTTATTCTATGCTTTGTGAAATAAAATGTAAATAATAATGATAATTGCACTTATTATCTGTGCTTCAAGGCATTTCACATAAGCAATATAAAATGACTGTGTTAGTTGTTATTTTAACATGGGGAAGTTTGTTAATTTTAGAAGCTCTCTCATCAACTCTACTGTCTAGGAGTGTTTTTCAAGCATATCAATGTGATTATGTAGCCTTTGCTGGACTGCAATACTTTCAGTAAGTGATGTCAAATACTTTTCATTGCTGAAATATATTATATTAAGATCGGTTGATTAGTTGAAAATGTTGTATTTTCCCCACTGCTATTGTTTAGAATATAAAATTTTGAAAAGTTTTAGCACACAATTTCCCTAACTGGAGTTCTTTACATTGGACTCAGATTTGATCCTATATTTCACTACCAACTAAAGTTGTGCAGTCCATTTGCTAGAATTTAGCCATAGGAAACTATTTAGATGTAAATTCATTTAATAACTAAATTAAAAATTTAGTAGCTGTCACACTAACTTCATTTCTGGTGCTGAAAGGCCATGTATATCTAGTGGCTATAGTATTTTTTCCACCATTCTTTGCTGTGGGGCAGCAATTAACTGGAGAATTCATACAGCCTAAATTGGACATAAAAGTAGCCCAACTGACTGTAATGATATTGATTTCTTGAAATATTCTTGCTGGAGTCCCTAGAAATCTGAGAACTAAAACTAAGTTTATTAGATAAGGTTATATAATGTGTGTGTGTGTGTGTGTGTGTGTGTGTGTGTGTGTGTGTCTGTGCATGAGCCTACTTGCTAATAAAAAATTTCCTGTAGGCATTGATTTCATTAAATCCATTACTTTGTAGAAAGGTTGTAAAGATGATGATCTGTAAGAATTCTCAAAGAATTGTATGAAGCCCCAGAAATTGACCAGGAATGGTGGGTGGTACACATCTGTAATCCCAGCAACTCAGGAGGCTGAAGCAGAAGTATTGCAATTTAACAAGACTCTGAATAACTTTGCAAGACTCAAAATAAAAAATAAAATAAAATAAAATTATATACCTCAATGGTAAAGGCCCCTTAGGTTCAATTCACATGACAGAAAAAAGTCACTGAAATCTATTATTTATTTATTGCTTCTTAGCAAATTACTTCAGAACTCAGAAGCTTAAGAAAACATGCATCACCTCAAAGTTTATGTTTTAGGAAACCAGGTGTGACTTACTGAATCTTTTGAGTCAAGTTATCTGCCAAAGTTCAAATTAAAGTTTTGACTGAAATTATCTCAAGGTTTCACTAGCACAGAATCTGCTTCAAGTTCACTCAAGTAGTTGGTACAAGGTCTCAGGTTCTTGCTGGTTGTTGGAGAGATTTGCAGTTTCTTACCTCATTGGCCTCTCTAAAGCTCAAACCATCACACCTTACATCTATAAAAGTGACAAGAGAATAAGATAAAACAAATAAGGAAAAAAGGATGGAAACTTTTGTAACACAATCTTAAAAGTAACATTCAATACTGCCACAGTATTTTTTTTTTAATTTTTTTATTGTTGGTTGTTCAAAACATTACATATTTCTTGATATATCATATTTCACACTTTGATTCAAGTGGGTTATGAACTCCCATTTTTACCCCATATACAGATTGCAGAATCACATCAGTTACACATCCATTAATTTACATATTGCCATACTAGTGTCTGTTGTATTCTGCTGCCTTTCCTATCCTCTACTATCCCCCCTCCCCTCCCCTCCCCTCGCCTCTTCTCTCTCTACCCCCTCTATTGTCATTCATTTCTCCCTCTTGTATTATTTTCCCCTTTCCCCTCACTTCCTCTTGTATGTACTTTTGTATAACCCTGAGGGTCTCCTTCCATTTCCATGCAGTTTCCCTTCTCTCTCCCTTTCCCTCCCACCTCTCATCCCCGTTTAATGTTAATCTTCTTCTCCTGCTCTTCGTCCCTACTCTGTTCTTAGTTACTCTCCTTATATCAAAGAAGACATTTGGCATTTGTTTTTTAGGGAATGGCTAGCAGTATTTTTTAAAAAGGGAGTGACTAGGCACAAACCATACTCAAGCTAAGGGGATTACACAAGGGCACGGACACTGAGGGATGGGGATCCCTGAAATCCATCTGAAAGCCTACCTGCTACATCTAGGATAATAATGTACAGGTGAAGTTCAAATTGGCTTATGTTGTGTCATAATAAAATAATTGTAAATTATATTTGTAGAATATATATTATGAATAAAACATTGTTCTGAGCACTTCATTGCATTATCACATTTAATCTGCACAAAAATTATGAAGTAGGTAATATTTTACCCACATTGTTCTCATAGGGAAGATGAAATATGAAAATAAGTGTATATATATACACATATGCAATTGCAAGCATTGCTTACATATGGTTATTTTACAATTTCAAACAACATGAAAACTTTTACCTCATGTTTCTCTTTGCTATATAATAATTATAATTTAAAATATGTATAATGTCATTTTACTAATGTATTAGTTCTATATTATATAATCTGTTTTTTAATATATTATTTTTTTAAATGATTAATGATAAAGCACAAAACTCCCTGCTTTTGTTGAGCTATAATCATCACATAAATTTGCTGGGGACAGATTTTTTTTTATTATGAGATAATTAAAACTATTGAGACATATTATCTTATTTTTTCCCAAAACTCTATATACCACTCCTATAGAGTACCAAAAATGCTGTCATTTTTATGATGTTTTCTTATGAAAAAGTCTCAATATACCTTTTATACACATTCCTTTAAACTCAAATATACACTTAATCCACTTTCAAAGTTAGATATTTTTAAATTTTATATATTTCCTACCTGCCTTTCACATTATAATTGATCATTTTAAATTGGTCATTTTGCATTAATATAATTCAAAGCTTAACATCAAATATATTAAATTCATTTTCTCTATATTGGACAACTGTGATCTATAGATAAGTAGAGAAAAGGGACCAAAGATTGGGAGGTGATGAGGGAGGGGAAAATTGCTGGGAGTGATACTGACCAAATTATATTGTTATATTATGTGCATATACAAATATGTAAGAACAATTCTCATCTTTATGTACAACTATAATGCACCAATAAAAATGTTAAAGAAAAGACAATACAATTGGAAAGACAGTTATAAAACTAGTTTTTAAAAGACAAAGTCAAAGAACAAAAGAGCTTCATCCTATGAATACCCAATAAAAAGACAGGCTAGCATTCTCTTTAGTACATAATGCAAATTACATAAAAGGTGGACTTAAAATATAATTGATTGCAGTGTTTGCTAGAAAACATAAATCAAGAGACTGGCAAAGCAATGATGACACATTATAACAAGAGAGAGGAAGGAATTTTGGCCTTATAATGAAGACAGATTATTATTTGTTAAGAAATTATGGACCCTTCATTTAAATTACCCATTATCCCACTGGTTATAGTATCTAGAAATATAAGCTTGGGGAGAAACCCCCCAGGTTAGCTCGTCCACAGTAAAGGTTTGTTATGTCATAATAAACCTGCTTCTTTCTCACTTATAAAACAACAGGTAAAAGCTGAAGGAATGCTATAAAGGAATAGAAAATCTTCCCTATGCTTTCATTTTCTCCTCTGGCTTCACAGTTTGATTTCCCCATTACAGCTGACTCACACTTCTTAGAAAAATAGAGTAGATAAGCCTCAGATAATTTTGCTTTCAGAATATTGTGGATAAATGTCTTTCTTTAGTCCCTAAATCTGTTAAATCATTACCTTGGGAGAAACACATCACCGTATGACTAAATGGAATTTAGTCATACAGAATTCTTCCATAGATTTTTGAGGCAGAACATAGGCTGGTGGGCAGGGTCTCAATTGTCCTGCTATCCCCAACAGACTTCAATGGATGGAAGTCAGATAGACATGTGTTGGATTTCTAGTTCCTCGTTGTGGCATGTATCTTAATTTGTTGTTGGTGTTTTTTTTTCCCTCTGCATATAAAATATGGAGAAAATACTACATTGAGGTCGGTATTATTTGTGAAGAAGCTAACTCAGGAAGAAAAAATTATGTTAACAAACACAGCCTCTTCTTCATTTCATTTGTTTTTAAAAGCTGTTGATGTTGGAGAAGTAGGCACTAGGGTAAGCCAGTTCTCTTCTCTGTGGCTAAAGAATCTAACATCTAAAATTCCTTTTTACAGTGTGAGATCCATAGTTAGAAGAAGAAGAAGACATAGAGATGTGTCTTCTCTAATTAAATTCAAATAAATTGTGTACCAGGAAGAGGAATGGGTCACACAACTATGGATCATCAGAAGCAGGCATAATTTATATCTGCTGAATTACCAGGTGTACTTCAATATATTCACCATCATTCTTTTTAATTTCTGGATAATCTCATACTTAAACTTTCAATCTACCAAAATTTTGGAAATCTATTTCAGGGTGGCTGTTTACCTCATGTAAAATTATGTGGAACACTTTACCGGTTAACTCCAGGTTGAAGGTAAGTAAACCAGGTACAGAAATAAAGATTAAAGTAGAAGGTAAATTACTCATCACTGATTTATCCATGAATCTTAAACATAAATCAAGTGAAATCTAGACAATTTACCTTTTCCATATTAAATAACATAACATAATAATAGTACCCTTTATTTTATTTAAAATTTTTGTTTTGTGTTTTCCCATTAAAGAAAAAAAACAGAGACCAGGCCCAGGTTAGGTCCAGGACAGCCCATGCCAAACTGCAGACCCACTCTGAAGCCCAGGCCCAGGCCTAGGATGACTGCTGCCTAACCACATGGGAGCCCAGGCCCAGGTTAGTCCCAGGTTTGTTCCCCACCAGCAAACCCACACAAGAGTCCAGGCTCTGGCCCAGGACTTTCCCCACTGACCTGCGCAGGAGCCCAAGCCTAGCCCATCTTCATCTTGAAACACTGCAGTCATCACCATAGCTCTCCCCATGCAGTAGCCACCACCTTGTGACAAGAGACAGGGCCTACAAGCAGCTGCATCTGGGAACAGGCAGCCCAAAGCCATTGTAAGTCCCACTGTTTCAGCCCCATATGTAAAAGTGGTTGCATCCACCTTGGGACTCCCCCACTACTAAATTAAGTTACCTCCGATAATGTTGCCACCACCTTTATTTGTAGTAGCATCCATGGTGGGACACCCACTGGGGTCTGGAAGCCAAACACCAAGGTTAGGTACAGGTAATCTTCATGGACACTGTAAGATTATAGGATACAAACTGTAATACCTCAGGTCTGCACTGCAAGAAAGGAAGACACATAGATGACATGAAAAAACAAGGGGAAAAAGTGCCTCAAACAAACCAAGTTACTACAATAATAGAAGTTATTGACAGCATACTTGATGAAATGTCAGAGAAGGAGTTCTGAATGAACATAATTAAAATGATCTATAAATTAAAGAATGAAATAAGACAGCAAATACAGGTGAAAATTGATCACACCAACAGAGATAAGGAAGCAAATATAGGTAGCAAATGATTACTTCAAAAAAGAGATAGAGATTCTGAAAAAAAAAATCAGAAATCATTGACATGAAGGAAACAATAAACCAAATTAAAAAACTCAATAGAAATCATCACCAACATACTAGACCACTTGGAAGACAGAATCTCAGACATTGAAGACAAAATATACAATCTTGAGAATAAAGTTGACCGTACATGAAGATGGTAAGAAACCATGAACTGAATATCCAAGAATTATGGTAGAGCATCAAAAGACCAAATATAAGATTTATTGGGATAGAGGAAGACACAGAGATTCAAAACAAAGTAATGCACAATCTCTTCAATGAAATAATATCAGAAAATTTCCCAAACATGAAGAATGAATTGGAAAATCAAATACAAGAGGCTTACAAGACACCAAATGTACTAAATTACAACAGATCTACACCAAAATACATCACAATGAAACTGTGTGGCATACAGAAGGATAGAATGTTAAAGGCCACAAGAAAGAGGAATCAGATCACATATAGGGGGAGACCAATTCATATCTCAGCAGATTTTTCAACCCAGACACTCAAAGACAGGAGATCCTGGAACACCATATACCAAGCTCTAAAAGAAAATGAATGCCAACCAAGAATCTTATAGTTCAGCAAAATTAAGCTTCAGATTTGATAAAGAAATAAAAACCTTTCATGATAAACAAAAGCTAAAAGTATTTACAGCGAGAAAGCCAGCACTACAGAGCATCCTCAGCAAAACATTTTAGGAGAAGGAAATGAAAAACAACAATGAAAATCAGCAAAAGGAGAAACTACACTAAAGCAAAGACCAATTAAAGGAGAAACTAAGTCAACTTAAAAATCAAAAATAAAACAAAATGTCCGAGAATACAAATCATATTTCAATAATAACCCTAAATGTGAATGGCTTAAACTCATCAATTAAAAGCATAGACTGACAGATTGGATTGAAAAATAAAACACCAAACAATATGTTGCCTTCAAGAGACTCATCTCACAAGAAAAGACATTCACAGACTGCGGGTGAAAGGGTGGGAAAAAATGTATCACTCACATGGACCATGTAAACAAGCAGGGGTTTCCATCCTCATATCAGATAAAGTGGACTTCAAACCAAAGCTAGTGAAAAAGGATAAAAAAGGACATATCATACTGCTTAAGGGATTCATACACCAACAAGACATAACAATCATACATATCTATGCCCTAAACCATCGACATCTATGTAAATCAAACAAACCCTTCTCAATTACAAGAATTAAATAGACCACAACACAATAATACTGAGTGACATTAATACACCTCTCTTACCACTGAATAAATCTTCCAAATAAAAATTAAACAAAGAAACTATAGAAATTAATAAAATAGTCAATAATTTGGACTTAACAGACATATATAGAATATCCATCCATCAACAAGCAAATGCACTTTCTTCTCAACCACACATGGAAACTTCTCCAAAATAGACCATATGTTATTCCACAAAGCAAGTCTTAGCAAATACAAAAAAATAGAGATACTACCCTGCATTTGGTCTGAACATAATGGAATGAAATTAGAATCAATGATAAAGTTAAAAATAGAAGCTATCTCAACGCCTGAAGACTAAACAATAAGCTATTGAATGATGCATGGATAACAGAAGACATAAAGGAGGAGATTAAAAAAATTCTTATAGGTAAATGAGAACTCCAATACATCTTGTCAAAATCTATGGGACACTATGAAGGCAGTGTTAAGAGTAAAGTTCATTGTATTAAGCCCATTCATTAAAAGAATAAAAAGTCAACCGAAAAACTACCTGATGTTACATCTCAAATCCCTAAAGAAAAAGAACAAACCAACACCAAAAGTAGTACAAAACAGAAAATAATTAAATTCAGGGTGGAGATCAATGAAATTGAACTAAAAGAAACAATTCAAAAAATTCACAAAATAAAAGGCTGATTCTTTGAAAAAGTAAATAAAATTGACAAACCCTTAGCCATCCTTAAAAAAAGGAGAAAGAAAACTCAAATTATTACATTTATAATGAAAAAGGAAGTATCAAAACAGATACTATTGAAATGCAGATGACAATTAGAAACTATTTTAAAAATTTATACTCCAATAAAAGAGAAAACCTCAAGGATACCAACAAATTTCTAGAGGCATACAATCAACTCAAACTAAGTCAAGAAGATATACACAATTTAAACAGATCAATTTTAAACAAGGAAATAGAGAAACATTCAAAAGCCTACAAACCAAGAAAATCTTGGGACCAGATGGATTCACAGCTGAGTTCTACAAGACCTACAAAGAATAATTAATGTCAATACTTCTCATACTTCTCAAATTATTCCATGAAATAGAAAAGGAAGAACTCATTCTATGAAGCTAGTATCATCCTGATACCAAAACCATACAGAGACACTTAAAGGAAAGAAAATTTCAGACCAATATCCCTGATGAACATTGATGCAAAAATTCTCAATAAAATTCTGGCAAATCACATACAAAAGCATATTTGAAAAATAGTGCATCATGAGCAAGTGGCATTCATTCCAGAGATGCAAGTTTGGTTCAACATAGGAAAATCAATAAATGTAATTCATCACATCAATAGAATAAAAAATATAAATCATATGATTATATCAATTGATGCAGAGAAATAATTTAACAAAATACAGCACCCTATCATGTCAAAACATTAGAAACACTAGAGATAGCAGCAACATATCTCAACATTGTAAAAGCTATATATGCTAAACCCAAGGAAAATCATTCTAAATAAAAAAAAAATGAAATCCTTCCCTCTAAAACCTGAAACAAGACAGGGATGCCCTCTTTCACCACTTCTATTCAACATAGTCCTTGACATCTAACCAGAACAATTAGACAGACAAAAGAAATTAAAGAAATACAAATATGAAAAGGACTCAAACTATCACTATTTTCTGAGTACATGATTTTATACTTAGAGGATTCAAGAAACTCCACCAAAAAACTTCTAGAATTAATAAATAAATTCAGCAAAATAACACATGACCCCAAAATCAAATGCATTTCTATATATCAGTGATGAATCCTCTGAAAGACAAATTAGGAAAATTACCCCATTCACAATAGCCTCCAAAAAAAAAAAAAAAAACCCTTGGGAATCAACTAAACAACAAAACAAAGAAGTGAAAAACCTCTGCAATGAAAAATATAGAACACTAAAGAAATTGAAGAAGACCTGAGAAGATGAAAAGATCTCCCATGCTTTTGGGTGGGCAAAATCAATATTGTCAATATGGCCATAATACTCAAAGCGCTATACAGATCCAATGCTATTTTTGTTAAAATCTTAACACCATTATTTATAAAAACAGAAAAAAAAATCATGAAATTCATTTGTAAAAATAAGAAACCCAGAATACCTAAAGCAATCTGTAGCAAGAAGAATAAAGCAGGAGTCATTATAATACCAGACCTTAAACTATACTACAAAGGTATGGTAACAAAAACAGCATGGTATTGGCACCAAAATGCAGAAGAATGGTACAGAACAGAAGACACAGAGACAAACACACATAAATACAGTTATCTCATACAATGGCAACAAAAACATATTTTGAAGATAGCCTCTTCAACAAATGGTGCTGGGAGAACTAAAAATCCATATGCAGCAAAATGAAAATAAACCCCTATCTCTCACCTTACACAAAACTCAACTCAAAGTGGGTCAAGGACCTAGGAATTAGACAAGAGACCTTGTGGCTAATAGAGTAAAAAAATCTTCATTACGTCAGATTAGGCCCTGAATTCCTTAAAAAGTTTCCTAAAGCACAAGAAATAAAATCAAGAATTAATAAATGGCATGGACTCAGACTAAAAAGTTTCTTTTCAGCAAAAGTAATAATCAATGAGGTGCAGAGAGAGCCTACATTTTGTGGGCAATTTTTTTTGTCACACACATATCAGATAGAGCAGTAATCTCCAGGATATATAAAGAACTAAAAAAAAAATCAATAAATCAGCTAAGGAGCTGACACTTCTCAGAAGAAGATATATATTTGATCAACAAATATATGAAAAATGTTCAACATCTCTAGTAATTAGAGAAATGCCAATCAAAATTACTCTAAAATTTCATCTCTCACTGGTCATAATGGCAGTAATTAAGAATACAAGCAACAATAAGTGTTGGTGGAGGATGTGGGGGAAAAGGCACACTCATACATTGCTGGTGGGACTGCAAATTGGTGCAACCAATCTAGAAAGCAGCATGGAGATTCCTTAGAAAATTTGGGATGGCACTACCATTGGACCCAGAAATGCCACTCCTCATTCTATACCCAAAGGACTTAAAATCCAGCATACTATAGTAATGCATCCACATCAATGTTTATAGAAGCTCAATTCACTACAGCTAAACTGTGGAACCAATGTAGATGCTCTTCAATAGATGAATGAATAAAGAAACTGTGGTATATATACATGATGGAATATTACTCAGCATTAAAAGAGAATAAAATTATGGCATTTGCAGGTCAATGTATAGAGTTGGAGAATATCATGTTTTGTGAAGTAAAGCAATCCCCAAAAAACAAAGGCCAAATAGTAGTAGAAAGTAGGTATATGTATGACTGCACAAATGTTCTCTCTGATAGGTGGATACTGATCCATGATGGGTGGTGTAGGGATTCTGACTGTGGAAACATACAGGGAAGCATTTCCCTGGTGAGAAAATTCCCGAGGTTAATAGGCACCCTGTTACCCACCCTTAGAATGCCCTGTAATCTCTCTTAGGATCTAATAATATAGCTAATATATGTGCTATTTCTTGCTGGTATGGCAATACCATGAAATGTCTTTGTGGTAGAGCCTCATCAAGCCTGGACCATAATTGCAGGCATATAGCTCCAGAGAGTAGTAGAATTTGTTTGCTAGATAACTACAATGTTTCATTAAGTTCAGGTGTTCCTGGAGCTGCCCTAACCTTAATAGTAACTTCAGACAATGGACTTTCTTAAGAACTGAACAAAGCTCCTAACATTGCATATTGTAACTGTAAAATGTAAATGCAGAATAAGCAATCTTACTGATACTCTAAACAATAATGTGGTTATGGTACTAATACTCTGTACCTTGTCTCTGTCTCCTCTTTACTATTAGTTCCTTACAGGGGTAGACATGGGAAAAATGGAGGAACTCTGGGCAAAGGGGAGGGAGAGTTGGGGAGGGTGCATGGGGGCAGGAAAGATGGTAAAATGAGGTGGACATCATTACCCTAGGTACATGTATGACTGTACATATGTTGCTATGCTACATCATGTAAAACCAGAGAAATAAAACGTTGTGCTGCAATTGTGTACAATTAATAAAAATTCATTCTGTTGCCCTATATGCCTAATTTTAATTAATTGATTAATAATTTAGAAAGTCAACACTTGTCTGTTCAATATTTGCCAGTCTGTCAAGCTTATCAACCTCTTCTTAAATAAAGCTAATGATAAAGTTAGCTACAAACTTTAACAACTTTTTTTTCACATTATTAAGGGAAGGAAAGAACTTCAACTGTCAACCTAGACAATGTATCTGCCAAAAAATATAAATAAATAAACTTAGTCCCCCCAGAATGAGTAAACTTACTTTTATAAATCTAAAAGTAAAATATCCATATACTTTGACCTGAAAATCTCATCTTAAAGACATTCACCCTAAAGATCATATTTACAAACAGTTATTAAGAGATATATTTAGGAATATTATTGTGGCATTCTTGGTCAAAGTAAATAATAGAAAGGTTCAATATAGTTCATCAAAAGGGAATATAAAGTCAATCATGATATATTCTTATAATACACACTACTCAGTTGCTTTAAAATAAGCTGCAACACTCTATATTGATAATAAATACATTATAAGAGATATCAAGTTGAAGAAGGAAGGGGTCAAAAGAGTCTGTAAAATATAAACTATTTCTACAAAAGAGAAAATATATAAAGATGTGTGTATGTGTTTTATATGCATGTATGCCATATGTTTGTGTGTGTACATAAGTTTCTCACAACAAAAAATGAGTAATCATTAATAGGAGCTATCTTTCAGAAAGATAATTATATTTGTAAGAGGGTTTAATTACTTTTCTGCAGGGTAATTTCCTATTTTATTTAAGTGTTAAAATAATTATCATCACACATTTTCTGGGAGGTAGGATCATGAATCCTTTTAGTTATTTTTTTTCTTTTTTATATTTTTTAATTTAACCGCAAACACTCATCATAATTATTTGTAATTGTACTTGAGGAAAAAAAAACTTTTCTCATTAAAAATATAATAAGTATGAATTCATTTCCAAAACTTCTTCTTATTGCTTCAGAAGGATATTAGTATCTTGGTACTAAAACAATCTGGAATTAGAAGCATTTTAGGGTCTTAAACCTAGAAAATAGGATTCAAAGGAGATCATTTATTTTTGTGTGACTTTGTAAACACTTGGACATTTAAAAATGTAAACAAACAACTTCTTAAAAAATATTTAAAATACTTGATGATGAGGATATGTGTGTGTATATATATATATATATATATATATATATATATATACATACATACACATATGTATGCATATGTATATATATTTCCATTTTATACATTTTAAATGAAAACATAGGCACGTGCAAAATCATCTACCCAAATGTTCATAGCCTCATTATTCATAGTAGCTAGAGAGTAGAAACAACCAGAAAAGTAGAAAAAACTCAAATGCCGAATTTGCATCAGCTGAGAAAGTGATGAAATGCGGCATTACCATATAAAGTAATGCTGTTTGACAGTAGAAAGGAATGAAGTATTTATGCATGCTAAATAGGATGAACTTTGAAAATTCTATGCTCAGGGAAAGATGTCATTCACAGATACCCATATATTATACAATTCACTTTTATGAAATGTTCATAATAAGCAAATTTGTGGAGAAGAAAGTGGAATATATGTTGCCCAACTTTATATTGACCTTTAAATAAGAGAACAATATTTTCCCATCACTTTTAACATTTGGAGGAGTATTATGTTTCTATAGCCTCAAAAGAACTGTCATGGCAATCATGGCATACTGGCAACATAGGGGTAGGAATGATCCTTTAAAATAATTTGACTAACCCTGAGAAGCCATTTGTCAAATGCCTCCCTTCTAACACAAATTGCATGTGAAATTTGAGAACAAATCCTTCACCAATACACAGTCAACAAAGTTGAATTTATATGGTGTAGAAGATATTCACCTGACACATAAAAATGTGTAGCAATACCTTTAAAAGCATTTCTACATCTTAGAATTTATGATTCTGTCATTCCCTTTTTTATTACTTGCAAAGTCTTATAATGCTGAAAGTCAGGAAGGAGTGAGGGGATGAGCAACCTTGAAAATAACTGAAGGTTGAATGCTATATATTTTTTTTTCTGTAAGGTCAAAATTGTCAGAATCTGAAAAGCAGAGTATGTAATCCTCAAATTTCAAACCTGATATAAAAAAAGATCCTTTACACTTTTCTTCTTGCAATCTAATACTCTGGTCCTCTAGTAACAATCTCTTGGTAAATAAATACTCTTTTCATAAAAGAATAAAATGTAATTGGATAAAATAAGTTGCATATTAAATCAACCCTCATTCTATTATAATAGTTTTAATATTTTATTTGTTCATCATATGAATATAAAACCCATAAATTCTGAGTTCCCTCCCTCAAAACTCTGAAAATACAATTAAAGACCTTAATGGTGTGAAAACACCAATATGATCTCGGCCTGTTCCTTGGGTTGAAATGGGGGAGGAAGTCTAATAAAATATTGATTCATGACAAAATTGGTATAAAGTCTTAAGTAAAGGCTAAGAATGAAAGAAAAGCATCCTTAACTAGACACCAAGCTTCTGAGGGCAACAATGGCATCTGACACATGTCTGTGGCCTACAAATTTGGCTAAATTCTGACACATGGCTGGAATTCTGTATTTAGATCTTTAGGAAATACTACAGGGGACTTTAGAAACTCTATGTATCACTGATGTGCAAAACGTAGAGAAAGAGTAATTCAAATGTGAGTTTTAGGAAATGAACATATAGTCTCCATAATGCAAAGGAGAAAAGAGGCAGAGCTCAATAGAAAGAGAGCTGAAAAAAAAGAAGAGAGAATCACAAAAATATTGAGAGATATACTATTAAAATACCACTGGTTGTCTCTTGGTGTGATTGTTTGTTTCTTGTTTAATTGCTGTTCCTGTATTTTTTTGTGTGTGTTTTAAGCACTTTATTTTTAAAAGCAGTTTTATATTAACAATCAAATTGGTGATGACAGCAGTCCAGCCAATATATATATGCGTGATATATTGTCCTTTGTTCTTAACAACATGAACTTATCTTAACAACCTTAGGAGAATAACGTTGAGAGAATTCTCATTGCTCACATGAGAAGACTGAGATGAGAAATATTCATCAACCTGCCAAATTTATGCTGTTAATGATGGATGAAGTCAAAGTTTCAATCAAGGTCTGTGTGTTTTAAATTAAATCATTTTTTAGGGGAACTTAAATGATCAGAAGTATACTCCTTTAAGACTGAAACTGAGTAGATTCTCAAAGTCAAATTTAGGTTGGTGGAGAAGAAAATTTAGCAACTCATTCCAGTGACAGTAACATAGCATGATCATACAGCTTTCCCTTAGTAATGTTATAAACTAGCACAGGAAGCCACTGAAAAGTTTAAATACAAATAAATATCTCTGTTCATTGCTTTTCATCATGAATTGGATGAAGACATAAAAGATTGTGAGATGTTAGTTTTTTTTTGTTGTTGTTGTTTTGTTTTGTTTTTTGTTTTTCAGTATCATCCAAATGCTACAAAATCTCAGAGTTATTGGGAAAATTGGAGTAGAGCAGTGTTGAGTCCTTCCTCAGGGAAAACTTGTATAAGAATTTCTTTCAAAAATTAATTCACTCATCCAGCCAAATGCATGAAATCTAATTTCAGTGCCTATAAGATCCATCATTCTTTCAGACTAGCTGCATTTTTTTGTACTCTGTTGTTGCAGCCAATACATACAGAAGATATGGTGAGGAACCTCAAGAAGCAAATTAGCCTAATGAGTGATGTAGTGATGAGAAAATTAGTTTAAAAGAGGAGCTGTAAAGAGCTCATGGATGATTAGACATGATATAGTTGTGGAAAACTAACCCTGACTTTCAAGAGCCACAATTTTGTGTTATTAACAATGTGAAGGGCTGGGGATGTGGCTCAAGCGGTAGCGCGCTCGCCTGACATGCATGCGCCCGGGTTCGATCCTCAGCACCACATACAAACAAAGATGTGTCCGCCGAAAACTAAAAAATAAATATTAAAAAATTCTCTCTCTCTCTCTCTCTCTCTCTCTCTCTCTCTCTCTCTCTCTCT
>NW_026000174.1:37423535-37430908 GCF_001458135.2 Marmota marmota marmota | reverse complement strand
CCACCAAAAAAAAAAAAAAAAGTTAAATTATCTATTTACATTAACAAAGATAATGATTTTACATTATCATAAGTTACAGGAAACACTGTATGTTATTTTTTTTAAAGAAGATGAAGAAGAAAAAGTGTTTGCCTTAAAAGAAGCAATTGGTATAAGCCACAGAATCAATAGCACTAATTCAATCTGTAGCAAAAGTAAAGAGAAATTTGGAAGAAAAAATATAGAAATGTTTTATGTTTTTTTATGTTTTATGGTTAGCTGTTATATCATATACTTCCACACTGAATCACATACACAGACATGGGTAAATTCTGAGTCCCATGAAGGCAGTGCATGTCTCAATGGCATATGTAATGATAACCCCATTTGCCAAAACACTGTGCAATATATTGTGGGTGTTCAGTAATATTGAGTTAAACTATTGTTTTCTGAGGAATGTATACTTCACACAAAAATTACTCAAATTTATTTGCATAATAATAATAAAATAATTATTAAAATATTTATTATTAATAATATTTTGGTAGCAGGGATTGAACCCAGAGGTGCATAACTACTCTGCCACATCCCTAGCTCTTTATTAAAAATATGTTTTATTTACTTACAGGGTCTAAGTTGCTTAGGGCCCCACTAAGTTGCTAAAGCTGGCTTTGGACTCATGATCCTCCTGCCTCAGTCTCTTGAGCTGCTGGGATTAAAGGTGTGCTAACCACACCCAACTCTGAATGTTGTTTTAATAGAGTTATTTTACATTTCAGCTTCCATCACAGGATAAAAAAAAAAAAAATGACAGAAGCAATAGCCCTCACTTTCTTAACGAAGTAGACTTGCTTTGCAGAACTGGTATTAATGTTCATATAATATCATTATTTTTTTTTCTTTTTGAGTAGAAACACTATCTCCTCAGCTTTTGTCTTTCATATCTAATTATTTCTATTAAACATTTGCCTATTTTGTGGTCTTTAATAATAGAGAATTCACTTAGACTTATCAAAATGTTCTGCGATTCTATTGTTTTTTCACATAAAAATAGGAAAAAAGAGACACTGGCTCTCTTCGCCTTGGGTGTCTCTGACTTTCATTCAATAATTAAATTAGAATTTGGTTAGATGATGCCAAAATACAAAGCTCCATGACTCAGCTACACTCATCACAGAACACTTTACAAATGCTACCATGATTCCTTTATGAAAACTCAATAAGTTTTCCATTACATGTCATATGTAGAATACATTTTATGTTACGTTGCTATGTGGTTATATTATATGTTGTCACTGGGGATAGACACTACAAGTCAAAAGGAACGGAAATGCATGCATGAGTCAGTGAACTGAATAAGGAAAATCCACTCTCAAATTAAGTAGATACTGTCTGATTGGCTTGACCTGGACAGAACAAAAAGGCAGAATAAAGGTGAATTCATTCTCTCTCTCTCTCTCTCTCTCTCTCCTGGAGCTCAAACATCCTTTTATGCCTATCCTTGGACATCAGAACTCCCCCTGACTTGTCTTTGGACACAAAGGTTTGCAATAGCAAACCCTTCAGGGTTCTATAGTCCTTAATCTAGGAGTAAGAGTTACAGCATTGGCTTTTAGTTGTTGCTGTTCTGAGGCTTTTGACTTGGACTGAACCACACTACTGGCATACTGGGTCTTTATCTTACAAAAAACCTATTGTGGAACTTCTAAACCTCATAGTCATGAAGTCAATTTCACAAATAAATCTCCTCCCTTCTATTTTTCTGTCTCTCTATCATCTATCTATTTATCTATCATTTATTATTATCATCTATCTATCCATTCATCCATCTATGCTCTTGATTCTTTGTCTGTAGAGCACCATGAATGATACAGTTAGGAAATAATGAGGTAAACATTTTTTTAAAATTAGTAACAAAGATCTGAGCATACTGAGTATGCTATAATGTTCTCTGAAAAGTAGTTATAAATATAAATAATATAGAAAGAGTATTTTGAAAAAAATATTGTTATGTATTATGATTTGGATCTGAAATGTCCCCTAAAGTCTCATGTTGAAAACTATAGTCCCTAATGCAGCCAAGTTGAGAGGTGGGGCTTTTAGGCAATGATTGGATAATGAGGGCTCTCATTTCATTAGCAGATTAATCTATTTGATGAATTAATCCATTAATAGCCGAATGGACTGCTGAGAGGCAGGTCCTACTTAGAGGAAGTAAGTTGGGGACATATCCTAGAAAAGTTCATCTTCTCCCCAGGACCTCCCACTCCCCCTTCCTCCTGGCTGCTATGATCTAAAAAGCTTTTTCCTACACCATGTCCTTCTGCCATGATATTCTCCCTCACCTCAGGCCCAGAGAAATGGCATTAGTTGACCATGGACTGAAACCTGTTGAAGATTTAAGTGAAAATAAACGTTTCCTTCTATAAACTGTTCTTGTCTCATATTTTGATCACAGTGATGAAAATCTGCCTAACACAGTATGATTATCTTGCATACCTCTATATCCTTCTCTGATCATACTATGAATACAGGAATATATTTTATGTGTGTTTCTAACTTGAATGTGTGAATTATTTTGCATCTCCCAAGCTACAAAATGAAATGAGAGATTTACTGTCAAAATATTATGATTCAACAGAATTGACAGTCATCATAGTCCCACACTTCCTAGCATAGTGTTGGACATGTGATGGTATACTGGAAATTCCAGCATCAAGGAATCCCTCCACTACCTTGAATTGTCTAGTATCATGTAATAATCATCGTAATAATCATTTATTATACTAATTAAGTTCATGCTATGAGAATATTCTAGGATTATAAATCCCTCTAAAAATAGACTAGTCCTGGATAATCACTGAATATCTGTATTGATTCTCTGATTTGTGGGGATGCTGTAGAACTGTGTTGAGAAGAACACTGAAAACCTATTCAACTTGGGACGATGAACTGTTGATTAGTGTTAATGATGTCTTTTGTGAATATAGAACAGATATGTGTGTAACATTTGCACAAGATATTTTATTTCACAACATTCAATTTTAAAAAGATTATATAAAAATTGCAAACATACATTCCACCATTTATAAAATTTAACCTAAAAGATTAAGTAATTTTTAATATATTTGTAATGCTATGAATTATCCCCACTACCTAATTCCAGAACGTTTCTATGACCCCTAAATAACTCTTAGCCTTTCAATTTCCCCCTTTTTCCATTTCCCATTCATCACTAGTCTATTTCCTGACTCCATAGATTTGTCTCTTCTGGACATTTCATGTAAATACCATCTTAATAGGTTGTCTTTTGTGTCTGATTTCATTCATTTACCATATATTTGCAAGGATGAACCATATTACAGCATGTATTAGTTCTGAATTATTTCTTATGATAAAATAATATTTCACTGCATGGACATAAAACATCTATCTACCCATACTTTAATTAGAGGATGTGGTAATATGATAGGCAATTAATATCCCCTGAGAAACTGTAATCGATGTTATAGTAATTGTCTTCTTCATTAAGATACTTTACTCTGATATTCATTTTATCTATTTTGATATTAATTGTTAGTCCCTGACTTTTCATGGTAACAAGAGACAGCTTTTATATTAATCACCAAAGTTCTAGAAAAAAGTTAGATGAACACTTATAATAACATTTGGAGTAACAAAATATTTTTTAATATTCTATTTGAGAAGTTCTCAATGTTTTATTTCATGGAGATAAAATTGAAGTTAAAGTGAAATAGTCAAAAAAGAAGTAACAAATGAATATCCAGTCAGTATATAACAGAAAACATATGGAATGTTTTATGTATTATGTCTAAACTTTTAACATTTAACCACTAATTTTCATGGCCTAATGAAAAGAGTACAGAGTTTGGAGTTAGACAGGTATAGTTTTGAATGTTAGTTCTACTGTTAATTAATTATCTATTTTTGGCACATTAATTTCATCATTTATCCAATGTGAAAGACCATATCCCCAACCGAGATATAGTGAATATTAATGAGTTTTTATACATGCTTATCTAGTACATGGACTCTCAGAGCTCTAAGAAACATTAATCCCCTTCTCATTGTATACTTGACTTCCATTTCATAATTTATAATCTCAGTGTTATCTGACTAGTCACATGAGTCTTTTCTGCCCTGTCTTAAAAGGGAAGACTTCTTTTCATTACTGTTCAGTCTTATTTATTTATATATTTATTAATTTTGGTGTTCAGGAAAAAAGATCTAAATATAAATAAATACATAAAATTACATTTATCCTAAAGTTATTAGCATGTTCCATCTCTGCCTTCCCATATTACTGTTTATTCCTGCCAAATCACTTATCACAATGCACAGTGAATACTTTCTAGCCCCTTTGACATTCATGTTTAGCCACCATAAGCCTTATTACAGCTTCCTTGGGGAAGATACCTTATTAAGTTTGAAAATATGAAAGATTTGAGATCTCACCCTATTTTTGCACCATTCAAGCTAATGAATTAGTTTATCATAGTGTGTGTGATTGCTAGTGTGCACATGCGTGTGGTTTATATATATAAATGTGTACACAAAAACACAAAATGAATCTGGGTTAGAGAAGAGACAACTTATTCACAGAACATCTTGTCTTTCGTGATTTTCCCACTCCCACTTTCCCACAGGGTCACCCACTGAGAACCAGATATACCACAGGAGGAGAATTCCCAAATTAGAAACTTAAAAGCTTATGCATTGCAATTCGCACATCTTTTTCTCTTTCCTTTGGGAGGACAGAGAAAGATAATTTTTATTTGGAATGCAAAAAAATCTTCTCTAGAAAGTGGGAGTATTTCTAACCTGAGTGAGAAAATGGTTTCAGGGCAGATGTGAGTTTAAATCCCTCAATGCAACCTGCTACTTCGAAGGCATATTTATCATGTATCCATAAAGACTAGGCCATGTTGTCAGCACAGTGGCTGATGCCTATAATCCAAGCAACTTGAAAGACTGAGTCAGGAGGACTGGCCAGTTCAAGGCCAAACTTGGCAACTTAGTGAGAGTCCATTTCAAAATAAAATATAGATAAGGGCTCGGATATAGTTCGGTGGTACACCACCCCTGGGTTCAAGCCCCAGAACCATCACCACAACCAACACACACACACACACACACACACACACACACACACACACACACACCAGGCCAAAAAAAAACAAAAACAATGGAACATTTTCTCCAACATAACCATGTGTCTCTAAAATTTACATCCCCATTTCCAAGTCCTTATTGGATGAATTAATTAATTTATACTATTCTCTTCTTAATCTCTGATTCAGTTTTTCAGGCATTTCAACCAGTATGAAAGAATTTCTTTAAGGAACAACCGACTAGAGTACACTTAGCATTTCATCCGGTGGCTGACCAGTTTCTCTGCTTGTCAACATTTAGAGGATAAAGAACCATAAATCTGTTTTGAAATAATGTAGATGATATAATGATATAATTTTCAAAGGTCTAAATTAGAACTCCTTTTTTATTTTTGATATTGATCAATTCAGTGAGCCAAAGTATCTCCATCATATAAGACAGGAGATTTGGAACCAAAGAATTTGGTTCCAGTATATTAAATTATTAACTTTTCAAAGAGATCCCAGAGCAAGAGCTTCTATGTAGCTAACATTAATTTTGTCCTAGGCTCTATGTGAACTTCTTTTTATACATTTTCTCATTTTTCATCTTTGTGTTTTTAGAGAACAGCAGTAAACACAATGTAAAATAGATTCTCACTATTTTTGGTGTTTACTCAAAATTATTGGTAATGTCACCTGAGTAGAAGGCAGTCTACTTACCTTATTCTTCCTTTACTCATAAATATATTGGCTTAAACAAGATACAGTCCTTAGGTTACTGAGTTTATCCATAGCTTCGAAATACTGCTATTTGTGAAGGATGAGGCAGGGGTAGTTTCCATTGTCAAATATGGTGGCATATGATTTCTTCCACACTCAATATAAACTCTTTCCCATACCATCATAGGATGCTTAATATCAAAACTTTGGAAACAAGTATGTCCAAGCCTTGTCTTTTAACACATTGTATTCTAAGTACAGGGATTTAAATAGCCAGGTTTTGAGAACTTTTCCTTTTTTCTCTTCCCCTTCAAGACATGATTGATGTTTTAAAGTATGGTCTTTTGTCACTCCTCTGTACCTATTCTTGTCAAAAGCTAAGTTTCTAGGCAGCACCAAATATTTTGTGGAAAAATTTTGTGATTGTTGTTGCTGTTCTCTATTACTTTCATTGACATCAAGGCTTTCTCTCTGATTCATTTCTCTTATGGAAAAGGCTTGGTTTCTTTCAAAAGAGATCACAGCAGGCATACTGTGGAACATGATTGAAATACACTGCTTTATTCAATGCAAAAATTTCTGTGCTTGGTCATTGTGATAGATTAAGTGTGGCAGAAAATTATTCAACATTGCTCTTACTAAAAAAGCAAGGTTTAATTCCTCTTCCTTGCCTTTTCAGTGTCTTAATCTGTTCTGGCCAACAGGATGAACTACCCTATGATAGTTCAAAAGAAGCTTTTGGCCCCAAAGAAAGCTGTAATGTTAATCATTTAATATGCAAAAGCCTATATTTGCCTAATTTGGAAGAAAGATAATTTGATTTTTATTCAAAAGTAACACATAATTGAACTAAATGAATGGCCTTTAGGGGAAAATATTTTTGCTCATGTCTTCTGGGAAAAATATTCATCAAAAAGTGACAAATCATCTATGAGTGGCTTCATTTTTCCCCCCACATGATGTATGTTTCACTCACATAACTTCAAAAACGTTACAAATAATCATTCATTTTTCTAGAATCTCTTTGCATCATTTATTCCCTATATAAGATTATTTTGCCTGATTTACTTGGAATAATTTAAAAAATTGAAAACAAACTTACTGAAAATCTTATCTCCCAAGGGAAAAAAAATACTCAGAAAAGGTTAATGCTTGTGAAATTTAAATATTATTAAGATTCCTCCCCAACTTGTCTAATTTAAGAAGTCCTTTCTTTTTCATTGAAGCTTGAAACTTATTAAATATCTGTTTGTTAACTATTATAGTTTCTGTTTCCATTAATTAAAAAATAAAAACTAATTAATAGATATATTGAAAGTCATCATAACTAATGGTATTTATTGTGCAAACTACAGATACTTATGGTAGTGACGTGATACAAGTTTATAAAAAGTAAATATGTGAGTGATTTAATAGATAATTTTTTTACCCCAATTCTAATCTATATATCATAAAACTGCTTAGTGGTTAAATAAATTTGCTTATTTTTTGTTTAAAATAAAATTATCTTTCTTAAAATTAAAAAAAGAGAGAGAGAAAATAATTGTACCACAAAAAAAA
>NW_026000174.1:37376005-37423510 GCF_001458135.2 Marmota marmota marmota | reverse complement strand
TATATATATATATATATATATATATATATATATATATAATATTATAATATAAGTGTTGTTTACTTTCCCATACATATATTGATCCAAGCCGTGTATTTATTTTTTTCATTTTTACAAATGATGCAAAATGATTCAAAGAAGTTTCAGTACTCTGGACAAAACTGTTCAGAGATCAGAAGAGCCTTAAAACCTCTCATCCCTGTCAAGCAAAGGAGATGAAGTAAAATCCCCACAATGTTATCCTTCATTAATGGCACTCCTTAGATGTTGGGGTTAATAAAATGAACAAAACCATTTTCTTGTTTTACAAAGGATGAGTTTTGTGGACAAATGAGACATTAAAGAATTCATCAATTAAAACACTCATCTAATATGAATTCTAGAAAGTAAATAATAAGAAGTATAGAATGACTAGAGGCTTCACTCTAGGTTGGTTGATTACAAGAGTCCTTTCTTGAAAGGCTGAGCAAAGTATAAGAAACCCCAGTGTTTTCACCACACCAGCCTGAAACTGACAGCACTTAGAAAACAAATGCTTGTTCTGTTTTTGTTGTTGTGAGTCAAAAAATAGTTTAGGGGCTGGAGATGTAGCTCAGTGGTAGAGCGCTTGCCTCACACATCTGAGGCACTGGGTTCAATTCTCAGCCCCACTTATAAATGAGTAAATAAAATAAAGGTCCATCAACAACAAATATGTTTATATATATGTATATACATACATACATGAGTTTTTTTAGCAGTGTCAAGTTTTCAGAAGTCCATTTAGCATATATGTTTCAAACATTTTATATGAGATAATATTAATATGCTACCACACAGATTTTTAAACTTCAAATTCATTGAGAAATAAAAGTGTAGGTGCTGAAATTGTAAATTAATTCCCCAGTAACCTTCAAATTCAAATTGCATGATACATTATTATTAATCATAATTCACTATGAAGTACAGCAACAGATCATCAAAATCAATGCTTGCTGTGTAACTGAAACTTTAACCCCCTTGACCATTCTCTCTCTTTTCCATGTTCACCCTCCTATCTTTGGCTTTGGTAGCCTCCAATCTGTTTTTTACTTTTCTGAGTTTGACTTTTTTGAATCCCACACATATGTGAGATCACATAGCTTTTATTCTTCTGTGCCTGGCTTACTTTACTTCACATAAAATCTTATAAATACTGAGCTTGATTGCTCAAAAGCCCATGTACTAAAGGCTTTTTAAACAGGGAATTATTATTGAGAGAGCTGGAACCCCTAAGAAATGGGATCTTGTGGGAGGTACTAAGACCATTGAAGGCAAACCCTTAAAGGGAATTTTGGAATCTTGGACACTTCCTATCTTTATGTTTGCTTCCTTGCTTATCAGTTGAGCAGATTACCAGTGATCCTGCCATGAAATGTTGCCTTGTCTGAAGCCCAAAGCAACAGTGGCACTCAATCATGAGTTGGAGTTTCCAAAACCACGAGTCAAAATAAATTTGTTCTTTAATTAAGTTAATTGTCACAAGTATTTCATTACAGTGAGGGAAAGTTAATATATCCATTCTATGTACATACAGTATTTTTTAATCCATTCATTCAGGAAAAACTCTTTATTTCCATATCTTTGAGAATGATGTTGCGATGAGCATAAGTGTGCAGGCATCTAGTTAATAATAATTACAATTCAAGGTAGCTTAAAGAATGAATTTTAAATATTCTCTCCACAATGAAATGATAAATATTTGAGATGATGAATGTGAATTATCCTGATTTGATAATTCCACAATGTATACATGCATCAAACATCTTATTGTACTCCTTTAATTTATACAATTACTATGTGTCAGTTAAAAATGAAACTAAAATGCATGTAAAGGATTATACTGGTAAAGTTGCAAAATCCTGATGAAAGAAATCAAAGACAATCTAAATGAAAGGCAATCTTTAAAAAATTCAAACTGTGCAACCATGAAGCTCTTCTGGTAAATACACTCCTGGCTCAGCTTTAATCAGCCCTTGCTCTCCCTGGCCTCAGCCCTGTTGGAATCTGGCTTTCATTCTAGGGCTTACCAAGAACAACTGTTGGAAGAATTTGGGCCTTTTCTATGCTACCTAATTTGTCATTGTTCTTGTCACTGAATTACACTTTTTCTTCTGTGGCATCTTCTTTATTCTAAGAGACCTGATCTGATAACCATTTAATTGATGCTAAAATCAGAAAATCTTGTATTTAGACCTTCAGACTGATCTTCAACCATATCTCATCAATAAGTACAGAGGGATAAGGAACATTAAAAGAATACCATAGAAGTCTTTGGGTTTATTTCCTTTTTTTATGATTTGGTCATTCAAAGTTCTTACATTGTTTTTTTTTTTTTTTTTTTTTTTTTTTTGTGTGTGTGTGTGCATGTCTTCTAAGTTTTGTAGAAGCAGTGCAGCATGCCAAAATTTATTTAACTGATGTGAGTTGGAAACACCAGTATATTGCCTCCAACATCTTGCTCTGCTAAGTATGCCACAATCAGAGAAAAACTAAATAGTGATTGTTATGTCACTACCAGCCATGGATGACTATTTTTCTTTTGTTTTCTAGCAACTATTCATGCACATATCCACTATGTAAAGATACCAATCCCTGATTTCCAATTACAGAGTTTTGTTTCCATGGGCCATCATTAGAACCAATCACTACATTATTCAGAGTCCTAATAGAAACATAGATGAGACAATCAGTAGAACTAAATAGTCTGATGAAATATTTTTTATAAAGTCAGAAGCAGGGTTGAGGAAGGCAATGAGATAGGGAAGCATTCCCAGCAGCAATTTAAAATAAGTGCAAGGCCTTAACTTAAGCAACAGGAAGGGTAACTATTTCTAGGACATAGAAAGATTTATTTGCAGGTGAGGGTTACTGTGAACTTCAGCAGAGGAACTATCTATGACCAACCATGGAGCTGAAAGCATAGAGTGGATGGAATAAATGTTTTCATTTCCTCATCCTCTGATCTCCTGCTGATGCCCCTGACTAGCCTAAGAGAATCAGAGCCTGAATACAAAGGAGCTCAAGCAATGTGGTCCATAAGCAAAGATACCATTGAGATTAGAGTTTCATTGCCTGACTTTCTTAAACAAGCCCAGAAATGCTGTCTTTTCTTGCTTAACATTTTAAGACATTGATGTCTCCCTCAGTGAATGCTCTCATCTATTTTTTTTAAAAAAAATCTCTTGTTCTTTGTTAGTTCTTCTTTAATTTCCTCATGTTCTTGAATTTCTTTTTGCAAATATACAAGTAGTGTTTTCTCTGCTTAACTATAAACACTTTCCAGGTTATATTGTACTACTGGATGATAAATGTCCACCTAATTTAATCACTACTATTTCAAATGTTAGCATATTGAAAATTTTGTCATCAATAATGTCAGTTTTCTGTCTTCCTGCAATAACATTACATGACTAAAATCAACAAAGTTTGCAACTTAGGACAAATCTTTCTTGTTCTTTACCTTTTCTGTTCCTGAAGAAGCTTGTATACTAAAAAATATTAACTATATTAACTATTAATACTGGTGTAAAAAATTTGCAAATCTCATTTTATTTGGGCAGTAACAACTTAAGAATAATTCATTTGCAGCACATTTTTGTACAACCTTGTAAGAGATGGCAATTTATTCATAGCAGAATCCAGTGCAATGGTAAGGGGAATCACTATTAGAATTCCGTATCAGTCATACGTGCAAAATTTCAAAGTTGTCAGCAAAAGTAGCACCAAATTATCAGTAGGCCAAAATTAGGAGGCTTGATTAAGATAAGCATATTAATAGAGCATAAAAATCTCACTAAATGAAAAAAAATGTTTACACTTTGGATCTTTGGAAAACAAGCCTCTGGGTATATATTTTTTTCAAGTTAATCAGTTTCAACCACTTTAATGTTGGCGTGAGATGATCAAGACTTGCATTTACATGCTTGGTTATTTATAAGATGTAATTAGGTTCCTTGTTGAGTGTGTAAAGCAAATGTCCCCCAGGGCTTATACTGTTTTTAAATTATTTGTTGCCCTTTTTAAGTTGGTTATTTTGAGCTTAGAGACTTGAGTGGAATGTTTTATTTCTGTTTTAACTTATTTTCCCTTTATATTGCTGCCTCAGATTAAATGCTTATAAGTTCTACAACTTTAGTGATTTCACAGATAACTAGTATGGGTCTGACTATACAAGGATGTGATATTATGAAAGTTTGGGAACTTTGATTTGAGACTTTGCTTTAAATTGACAAAAGGCAAAGCCATTTAGGAATCTTGCTGAGGAATTCAGTTCCCAAGCCAACATGTTGGAGAGCTGGGCCTGCATTTTCATCTAGTTAAGTGCAGGGTCTCTGATGTCTAGGTCTTTGATCCACTTAGAGTTAAGTATTGTGCAGAGTGAGATGTAGGGGTTCAATTTCATTCTATTACATATGGTTTTCCAGTTTTCCCAGCACCATTCCTAGCACAAATAGCCCATTTTACAGGCTATTGTTTTTCTTCAGTGTACATATATATTGCCTTTGTCTAGGTTGAGATAACAGTCCTTATGTGCGTGTGTGTCTCTATGTTTTTTATTCTATTCCATTGGTTATCATGTCCCACATGCATGACCACAAGAGTGGGAACCTAAATAGAATAAGCTCTACTCTAAGTATATTTTGGCAAAAAAAATAAAAAAAAAGTATATATATATATATATATATATATATATATATATATATATGATTAACAACAACAACAACAAACGGTAAAGCCACATCAAAATTGGCAGAACTCAAGATTTATAATATCCTGTAGTCCTTACCTCACCCAGTTCTATCATTTCTCATGCATTAAAGTAGAATATGAGATTCAATAATATATTGTTAAGGCTCATGGATAAGAGATATTAAATGAACTTTTTATTCCAGCAATAAACAAACATGGTGGCCTTTGTGAGAAAATCTTAGAGCATTATTCATCTGAGGATCTTGTTCATATGGAGATTCAGATTTGGCAGGCAGGGTATATAGTCCCATTCTGCATCAGTAACACACCTCATAAGAGTTATCATGATGGGCTGTGCTGTTCCAAGCACTGACGAGCATTCTGAATAGCATGATGACAAAGAGAAAGAACAAATGTAAAATGGCCATTTCTTCTCCTCTTCCCTCATGTTCCAGCTTTTGCAGTTGCCATTATATTCTGTTACTATGACTAATACTTTTTTAATTACAGATATAAATGAAATCATGTGGTATTCATCTTTCTGGTCCAGCTTATTTCACTAAGCATAATATTCCCATGTTCATTCAAGTTGTCACAAAATTTAGAATTTCCTTCTTTGTTAAGGCTGCACAATATTCTGCCATATATATACCACATTTTCTCTCTACATTCATCTTCTCATGGCCACATTACTTTCGTATTCTGACTACTGTAAATAAAAGTACAATTAATACATTAATGAAGGAGTTCAAATATCTTTATGGATAATGATTACATATCTTTTAGACATAATGATATACACGTCCAAAAGTAGTAAATAACCTTGTGAATTGAGCAGCTATAACCATTGATGTGGCTGTGTCTCTATAGTGTGCTGATTAAACTTTAATCTTGTTAAAAATGAATTAACACATTTTGTTTAAAAAATACAAAAAATAATGTATATGAGAAGATCCTTCATGTTGATAATCATTAGAGAAATGTATGTCAAAACCACAATGAGCTAGCTCCCCGCACCTGTCAGATGATAGGATGGCTTATCGAAAAAAAGTAAAATATGACAAGCTTTGGTGAATATGGGGAAATTGAAGACTTTGTGCCCTCTTGTTTGGGATGAAAAAAATAGTATATTGGTACTTTAAGAAATTAAAAACAAAAATTCCTTAAAAGCCAGAAATCCCATATCTGTCTCTATATGCAAAAGAATGTAAGTCAGGATCTTGAAGAGATATATGTACTCCTTTGTTCATTGACAGCATAACACACAAAAGCCAAGAGTTGGAAAGAGCATAAATCCCCATGGATGGATAGCAGGATAAAGGAGTTGTGGAATATTCATACAATGGAATGTTAGTCAACATTGAAAAAGAAAAAATTCTGCAACATGCCAGTGTTGATGAACCTTGTGAACATTATGGTAAATGAAATAAGACAGCTGTGGAAAGACACACTGCATGATTATACAAAGTATCCTCCATAGTCAAATGCACAGAATCTAAGACTGGAGAAGTGGTGGCAAAGAGCTGAAAGAAGGGAGTCACTGTTTCATAGGTAAAAAATAAATTCAGTTAAATAAATGAAAAAGTTCTAGAGATCTGTGCAACATTTAATCTATAACTTATGATACTGCATTTTAACTTGAGAAAGCTCAAGAGAGTATGCCTCCTGTTAATTCTTCTCACCAAAATAAAGTAAAATAACTTAAAAATTCATCATAAGAGCTGTCAGACTAGTCTTTCTAAAATAGAGCAATTTTCAGTGATTTTACATTCATTTTACATGGCTAACGTTGTTTGAAATACATCAAACAATGTTAGCGAATATACAGAACAATATATTTTTTCAATTTTCTTCAAATTCTTTTACTCTCTTGTTCCATCCTACCTTTCTAGTAATAATTAATCATAAATAGAATATACCAAGACAAAATCTAAAGTGTGGGGTCCATTTTATGATTATTTAGACTGCATGTATCTATTATGAAATATAGAATGTACAAATAAAATAAACTGTAGTTCCACAAAAATAAACATTTGTGGGTTGGGGTTGAGGATCAGCAGTAGAGCGTTTCCCTAGCACATGCAAGGCACTGGATTCAATCCTCAGCACCACATAAAAATAAATAAATAAAGTAAAAATATTGTGTCCAAATACAACTAAAAAAATATTTTAAAAGAATAAACATTTATTATTATAAATGACATGATTTAAGCCTTGAAAACAGGAGCTATTGAGTGGTAGAAGATGTTTATAACACACATCTATCAAACCCTAAGGATCATGAGGGAATTTTTTGATTGATGATAATGTTCTACATGAAGATTGGGATAAATTGTACACGGGTGTATGTAACTGTCAAAATTCATCATACGGTACACTTAAAATGCATGCATTATATTGCAAGTAAACTAGACCTCAATGTTCTTAAAAATAATGATAATAAGAACAACAAAAATAACTATCATTATCCACACTACTCTCTGAAAGAGCTGAGGGATGGATTCCAAGGGAAATGCACTTTCAGATACATATTAAAACTAATATTCTCATGGTTGATTTGATTAGATTTCTTAATCAATTCTCATTCATGTTGGCTTGTTGGCTTAAAAGTTTTGCTCACCTTTGAATCAGATACTAATCCTTCTCACTTTATGTCCTTCCACGACTCCCCTGTTCAGCATGTTTTTGAACATTCCAATATTATACCCTTAGCCTCAACTCTATTCTGACATTTCCTCATGAACATCTACAAGACAAACTTCTGTGTTCTTCCACAAATATATAATGGCTTATAATTTTGCATTTTACAGCTCGAGATTTGCTTCTCCCTAAAACACGCCTTAGCTTTCATATCTATATTTTAATAACTTCTTTATTCCATGAACTTGAAGTTTCCACTCAGTTTGTCAATCCTATTCTATTTCTATTTCAAATTCTCCACAGCTCATTAAAATATGTAAATTATTAGAGGGTATGGTGGTGCACACCTGAAATCCCAGTGATTTGAGAGGCCAAGGCAAAAGGATCATAATTTGAGGCCAGCCTGAGCAATTTAGTAAGTTGCTTACTAAATTAAACAAAAAAATGAAAAAGGCAGGAAATGTAGCTTAGTGGTAGAGCTCCAGTGGATTCAGTCTCTAGTACAACCAAAATATCTGATTTCTATTATAATGTAAAATTACTTGTTCTGGACTATATGCTAAGAGCCACCAATGCTGACCTTTTTGTTTCTCTCTTGAGTACTCACTTTTTGATTACAAGTAGCACACATGGAAGGTTTGGAAAAATGTTCCTGAAGAAATACTAGTAATTTAGGCTAGAACTCTAGGCACCAAAATCTCAAAACACAAATTAGCATGACCTATTCAGATATACATGTCTGATAGTAGCTGTAGAAATCTCTATCTTTTGACAGGATAACAAACAAATATTCAAAAATCACTGGTTACAATTGAGGCATGTTATTACTTCCAAATATTAGTAATAATAAAATAGACCTACAAAGACTTTATGGAAAAGGATATGGAAGCCTTTTATTTCCTCACTGCCAGATTCTAGAAAAGTTCCTTCAACAGTCTCCAGAAATCATTTCTGCCCTGCAGTACTCTGTTCTCTATTTTATTTTTTTATGTTATACTAGGTCCATCTGATTTCCTTCTACAGGATTGTCCAGTGAGTTCTTACATAATGTCATTTCTGGACATAGATGTTGTGTTTCCATTTTAGGACAGTATTAATATATATATTTTTTAAACATCAGAAATGTATTAGTTGCTCAAAACATTACATTGATCTTGACATATCATATATCATATATATGATTCAAATGGGGTATGAATTCTTATTATTCTCACGTGTACAAATTGCAGGATCACATTGGTTATACAGCCATGTTTATGCATACTGCCATACTAGTGTCTGTTGTATTCTGCTGCCCTTCCTATCCCCTTCCTATCCCCCCTCCCCTCACCTCACCTCTCTCTACCCCATTTATTGTAACTCATTTCTCTCTCTCTCTCTCTCTTTTTCCCCTTCCCCTTATATCCTCTTATATGTATTTTTGTATAACAATAAGAGTCCTTCCATATTCCGTGCAATTCCCCTTCTCCCTCCCATTCCTTCCCACCTCTCGTCCCTCTTTGATGGTAATCTTCTTCTCGTGCTCTTCCTCCCTGTTCTGTTTTGGGTCACCCCCCCATATCAAAGAAGACATTTGGCATTTTTTAGGGATTGGCTGACTTCACTTAGCATAATCTGCTCTAATGCCATCCATTTCCCTGCAAATGCCATGATTCTGTTATTTTTTAGTGCTGAGTAATATTCCATTGTGTATATATGCCACATTTTTTTTTATCCATTCATCTATTAAAGGGCATCTAGGTTGGTTCCACAGTCTAGCTATTGTGAATTGTGCTGCTATGAACATTGATGTAACTGTATCCCTGTAGTATGCTCTTTTTAGGTCTTTTGGGAATATTCCAAGAAGGGGAATAGCTGGGTCGAATGGTGGTTCCATTCTCAGATTTCCAAGGAATCTCCATACTGATGTCCAAATTGGCCGAACCAATTTGCAGTCCCACCAGCAATGTACAAATGTACCCTTTTCCCCACATCTTCTCCAGCACTTGTTGTTGTTTGACTTAATAATTGCTGCCATTCTTACTGGGGTGAGATGGTAACTTAGAGTGGTTTTAATTTGCATTTCTGTGATTGCTAGAGATGGTGAGCATTTTTTCATGCATTTGTTGATTGAGTGTATATCTTTCTCTGAGAAGTGTCTGTTCAGATCCTTGGCCATTTGTTGATTGGGTTATTTGTTTTCTTATTGTTTAATTTTTTGGGTTCTTTTTTATACTCTGGAGATTAGAGCTCTATCTGAAGTGTGAGGGGTAAAAATTTGTGAGGGCTGGGGCTATAGGTCAGTTGGTAGAGTGCTTCCCTCACATGCACAAGGCCCTGAGTTCAATCCCCAGCACCGCAAAAATAAATTAAGAAATAAAATAATAATAATATATTTTTTAATTGCAAAAATTATAGGTTCTTTTGTTAAAAAAAAAAAACTAGGTCTTAAATTAAACAAATTCTAAATAGATCAAAATTCCATGTCCTTCCTAGCAATATAGCAAAAATGTCAGATCATTTTTTCCCCCTCTTATTCATCTAGTGGACTAAAGGTCTGTCACCTGATCAACTTTTATTAAGACCTTTTCTCTGTCTCCTAGATTCCTTCTACCATTTCCCTGTGCAGCATCAAAGAGTGAGCAAAGCTGTCCAAAAAGCTGTGCTATCTCTCTGCTTCTGAAAAAAATTTATATATATATATGCTCCTATAGAGCCTATGGCTTCTTTTCAAATTGCAAGTTGGTCACAAACTTTTATGTGGAGAAACATTTATAAATTTTCTCATATATTTTTATTTGTGCCTTTTCATTAATCAAAACCTGCATACTTGCCTGGAGCTCTCATGCCTTGCCGTGACTTGGGACACATAAACCCCTCATAAACTGGGAGGCTTGTCTTTATTTTCTTCAAACAAAATTTGGTCTTATTGAAAACTCTTTCTGGAAATCTGAGCTAGTAAGCATTTCCCTAGAGACACACAGCCCATGCATTTCTTGTGATTTCCCCATAATTCCATTTTTTTCAAGTATTTTTCTCTTTTCAGTAATGACAATTTATTTAAGGGATGAAAGTGTATATAAGCTCTACAGACTTGTAAAAATTTAACCGATAAAAATCAGAGTTTATGTTTATATACCAGAGTTTATATAAATTTAGAGTTTATATTTTAAAATGACTCCTTTGCCATATCATGAATTTCAATTAGAGATTAAAAAAATCTAATTATATCTAGAAAGTAGGTTTATCCATATTCCTGTACCACAAAGTGAAATTAATTTTTTATACTCTTATTTCCTGATGAGAGTACAGGACTGCAATTTGCTCTCTAAATTTTGGGAATGATTTGGTTGTCAACATTTACAGGAGCATTCTGTAGGCATTAGAAGAATTGCAGTTTTGTTAATTGCAATTGAGATAAGAAGAATTACAGTTCTTTGTGTTTCAGAGTGTCAGCAAAGAAGTATTCTTGAGTCATGGCATAGAGAGCACTGGCCACCAAAGAGGGTTGAGGTCACCAATATTAAAGTTTTAATTAAAGTCACATAAAATAATCTGTATTTTAAAGGCCAAAGTCTGTGCTTCCTTGGAGGCATGCTCTATGGTGGCCTATTGAAATGATGGATGTGAGGAAATGATGTGAGGCCCTACCTGAGCTATGTTCACATTGTAGTTGTAAATGGTCGCATCTTTGTGTCTTTGCCTGGTCTTCTGTGCATATGTGTGTTTTAATCTCATCTTCTTTTAAAGATACTATTCTTCCTAGATAGAGTCTGTCTCAATAATCACATTTTGCCATAATTACTTCTTCAAAGCTCCTAACTTCAAATACACTCTGAGTCATATGGGGTTAGGACTTTAGTATGCGTATTTTGTGAGGTTACAATTCTGTCCATAACAGCCATTTCTGGAACCAGTTCTCTTCCCTAGCAGTTGAGCTAAGGTCTATGCAAGGGAAGTCTCTGAATGACATACAAACACTATGGCAAAACAAATATATGAAAAAAAAAAAGTTCAACATCATTAGCAATTAGGTAAATGCAAATCAAAACTACACTCAAATTTCATGTCACATCAGTCAGAATGGCAGTCCTCAAGGATACAAATAGTAATAAACGCTGCTGAGGAAGCGGAGGAAAAGGAAGATTTTACACTGTTTTTGGGATTATAAATTAGTGCAATGTAGAAATCAGCATGGAGGTTCCTCAAAACACTAGGCATGTAACCACTCTGTGACCAGCTTTGCCACTCTCCGGAGTTTATCCTGAAGAATTAAAGTCATCATACTACTGTGATACATGCATACCAATGTCAAAGCAGCATAATTCTCAGTAGCCTAATTATGGAACCAGCCTAGGTATCCAACAAGGGAATGGATAAATAAGATGTGCCATATATCCGAAATTGAGATTCATTCAGCCATAAAGAAAAACGAAATCATGTCACTTGCAAAAAAATGCATGGAACTAGAGAGCATCATGTTAAGCAAAATAAGTCAAATTTCAAAAGTCAAGGAAGGGTTCTATGTGTTCTGTCATCTGCAGAAGCTAGAGAGGAAAAAGGAAAAAGAAAAATGTGGCAGATCTCATGAAAATCCAAAGGAGATATGTAGAGGAAAGGGACGAAGGGGTAGAAAGTAGGGAGGGAGGAGGAAAGTGTTGGGGAGAAATATCAGACAAGTTTTTGTTATATTTTGTGCGTATATAAATATGGAACAACACGGGCTGGGGATGTGGCTCAAGGGTAGTGCGCTCGTCTGGCATGCGTGCGACCCGGGTTCGATCCTCAGCACCACATACAAACAAAGATGTTGTGTCTGCCGAAGACTAAAAAATAAATATTAAAAAAAATAAATAAATATGGAACAACAAATCCCACCAGTAAGTTTAACTATAATGCACCAATTTAAAAATGTACATTAAAAACTCTATGGCAAGTCTCTCATCACAATGACCTATGTAGTTCAGAGATTTGTGACACTTCTCATTAATTCAAATTTTAATTGAGTGAGGCTTCTGTCTCAAAAAAACTAGTAATTTGGTAAAAATAGGCCATTCTTCAGCTAGTAAACTTCATCACCAATGTTGTCACTTTCTTACTAATTTGGAGACCCAAGTCGGCTTTCTAGAACCATAACAGAACTTCAAAATGATAAAACACTATTTTAATTCTAAGAGACTTTAGTCTGAAACTGAATTTACTATCAGCATACACGAAATCTCTTAGTTCTATATTGATATATGTTTCAGATAAATTAATAAAATGTTACATTTACTCATTTATTTATATTTTTGACACATATTTATTTCTGAGGATTAGTTTCCTCCTTATTTCTTTTTCCTTAATACACTCTCATTATTTCACATAGTCCAGATTTGTTCACACCAGATTCTCCTAGTTTTATTTATGACACTATTATTTAAAAGATATGTTCATTGTATAAAGAAATCTATGTAGGATAAATATCCTTACTTATAATTAATAACTAATTTTATCAATTTAAAATATAATTTCATTATAATCTACCTCATGTATTGATATTTAGTTTTAACAATTTAAAATGTAATTTCACTGTAAATCTACCTGATACACTACTTGATTAACTAACACAAAGTAGTGTTTTACACTTTTAATTTGATTTAGAGTAGAACTTATTACATTCAAATTTATGTTACATCAGTATGATGAACCTTGGGGTAGAAACAGAGATCAGCCAAAAGAAAAATTTGAAAAACACCACACCTCAATAAATAAATAAATAAATAAATAAATAAATCTTCAAAGAATTTAAAGTCTTGAAAATTTAATTAAGTATTATAAACTTGACATCTTTTAAATTCTTTTATTGGTTCCTTTTAGTTATACATGACAATAGAAGATGCTATGACATAATTATGAAAGCATGGAATTTAATGTGTTCTAATTCAGTCCTAGTATTTCCCCTTCCCCTCCCTTCTTCCCATCCCATCATCCCTTCCCTCAACTCTACTGATATTTCTGCTATTCGCTTAAGTTTTTTTTTTTTTTAATTAGTGTCCAGTAAATGTACAGGATAGGGAGATACAGAAGAACAGAAGTAAGATTTTAGAGGAGTAGACAAAGGGGAATGAAAGAAAGGAGGGATAGGATAGGGAAAGTCAGTGGAAGGAAGCTGACCTAACTTTCCTACCTATGAATAAAATTAACTTCTATTTTAATTACCTGTGAACAATTAAAATAAGACACAAATCACATAATAAATTGTTTTATACATATTTTAATTAGAATGTGAAGAATGAATAGGATATTGAAAAGGAGTATAATCACAAAAGACATTCTGGTTGGAGAAATAATTTGAAGCCAATTCCTAGATATGAGAAATACAGTGCTTACTGTGTGGTTGGGATGTAACTTTAACCTCTATAAAATGATTTTGATTCATCAAGTCACTTTTGGAAGATAATATCAAAGAAATATATTTAATATGGTTTATAGAGAAAAAGCAGCAATTTTTGTCCATATATATTTCCAATATAGAACAATAATTATTTTCAATTAATTTCCTATGAAAAGCTTCCTGAATTAAAATATAGAGGAATATTGTAAATCTGTTTTAACTGGGAATGAGTGACAAAGCATTGTTATTGATTTTCATTATTGAATTCTTCAATAAACCATTCATTGCTCTGAATTTGTTTAATAGGTTTGCTGTGACATTTCTCCCAATTAGTAAAAAAATTCCATTAATTTGATTCTGAAAGCTAAAAGACTTATGAGTGTCTTCAAAGAATGCCAGTTGTTTTCTTTTACACATTCATCAGGTACATCATGCATAGATGTGATACCTTCTATGACCATTTTCCATGTCAAGTCAATTTGGCTCTTAGAAATAAATAATTTAAAATAACAAGATTGTGGTAAATATCTCTATCCTTTTATGTATTTCCATTCATTTTGCTGATGGGAGTATATCTCATTTATTAAAACCATAAGATCATTTTTAAAAGAATATCTTTATTAATATTCTAGGGACTATAAATAACAACTTGGCTTGAAACACTATGATTATCTTTACATGAAAATGTGGAAGATTAAACAAGATTTTATCAAGAGAAAAGTTAAGGGGAACCTGGGAGAAAGGTGGCCTTAAGGAAAGACTATATAGGAATAGAAATTTAAAATTGAATTCATCAAAATTTCCAGCTAATGAGCTAAGTACTCTAGTAAACTTTAATTTTGTAAAGTAAGTTTGATATTTGTTCAGGGAGAAAAACTACAGTTAATTATAAGCCCTCTTCTGCTCTAATAAACGTTAAATTGGTCATTTTTATTTATTTTCTAAAGAAGAAAGAGGGTGGGAAAATGTCTAATTCTGGTAGAGTTTCAAATGACACTGTTCTGTCTGGGTTAAGGAGAAATATTACATTTGAAAAAATATAACAAAACAATATTATTTACCTGTCGTAGAAATATTCTGGTGGAGTTTTGAAAGTTTCTAAGTATAGACTTATGTGATCAGCAAACAGATATAATATGCGTTCTTCTTGTCCTATTTGTATCACTCTAATTTGCTTCTTTTGCCTTGTTGCTCTGGCTAGAGTTTCAAAAACTTCATTGAACAGAAGTGGTGAGAGTAAGCACATTTTTCTTGTTCGTGATTTTAGGGGGTCTGTACAAATTCATCAAAGTAGCAATATACAAGATCAACATACAAGAAACCATAGCTTTTTTATAATCTGCTGAAAAAGAAACTGAAAATTTATTCCATTTACAGTAGCCTCACAAACAAACCAACCTTATGACAAAATCTAACCGAGTAAGTAAAATATAAAACCCTGAAGAAAAAGTTCAAAGAAAACCTCAGAAGATGGAAAGAACTTCCATGTTCACGGATAAGAATTTAATGCTATAAAAATGGCCATATAATCAGAAATGGTCTACAGATTCAATGTAATTCTCATTAAAATAGCAATGACATTCTTCATGGAACTAGGAAAAACACTCATAAAATTCATATGAGAGAATAAAGGCCCAGAATATGAACAAAAATACAGAATTGTAGTAGTAAAAATAGCATAGTATTGGCATAGAAACAGGCACAAAGACAAATAGAATAGAATAGAAATGCAGAGACAAATCCTTTATGCAGATACAATAATCTAGACCTTGCCAAAGGTGCCAAAACATACTTTGGGTAAATGATAACCTTTTAAACAAATGGTGCTTGAAGTGTATCCTTATGTAGAAGAAAGAAATAAAAAGGCTAGAAATTAGACCAGAAACTTTGCAACTGCTACAATAAAACATTGGGTCAACACTCCAATGTTGGCACAGGCACTAATTTCCTTAGAAAGAATATTAAAGATCAAGAAATAAAAGTGAGAATCAATAAATGGGAGAATCTAATTAAAACTTTTTATACAGCAAGGAAAACAATTAAGAACATAAGGAGAAACAAAATGAAAGAAATTCTTTGCCATCTGCTTTTCCAAAAGGAGATTGATATCCAAAATTTATAAAGATCTCAACAAACAAAAAGAAAAATAACTAATAAATGGGTAAAATATCTAAACAGGTATTTCTGAAAAGAAGAAATACAATAGTCAATAGATTAATGAAATAATATTCAACACCCTTAGCCATGGATACATACCAAAACTGCATTGAGATTACATCTCACTCCAGTTAGAATGGAAATCATCAAGAACACAAATAAGAATAATTGCTGCTAAGGATGAGGGCAAAGGGTAGATTTATACATTGTTAATGAGACTTCAAATTAGTAAAACTACTCTGGAAAACATGAAGTTTCCTCAAAAAAAAAAAAAAAGAAAAAAACTAGAAATGGAACCACCATATGACCCAGTTGTCCCATTCTTTGGTATTTGTCCAAGAGAACTAAAATCAGCAGACTATAGTGATACAAGCATACCAATGTTTATAGCAGCACAATTCATAATAACCATTTAACCAAGTTATGGACCTAGCTTAGATGTTCCTCAATAGATGAATGGATAAGAAAATGCTATACACACACACACACACACACACAGAGAGAGAGAGAGAGAGAGAGAGAGAGAAACACATCCACACACACATACATGCATACATATACTTACATTCATATATACATACACAGAACAGAGTTTCACTTAGTCATAAATAAGAATAAAAAATATTTTATTTAGTGGTAAATGGATGGAATTGAAAAACATCACTCTATGTGAAATAACTCGGAAATTCAAGGGTCAAATGTTTCTCTCATATGCAGTAGTTAGAAAAAAATAAGAATTAAAAAAAAAAACCGACCTCATGAAAATAGAAGGAAGAACGACAGAGTAGAGAAAACAGAGAGGATGGGAGGGATGAAAAAGAGGAGGAACTGAGGAATGTATATATAATGCTATATGACTGTATGAATATACCACAATGAATTCTTCCTTTATGTCTAACTATACTGCATTAATTAGAAAAATAAATTGAAGGAAGTATAGTACAGTAGAGGAAAGGGATCAGGGGAGGGAGAAGGAGAGAGAAAGGAAGAACTAGGGATCGAAATGGAGAAAATCATGTCAAATGCATGTTGTAAAAGCATGCCCTGAAAGAGGCAATATTCTTCTACATATGTTGAAGGTGATTACTTCTGGTCCCATGGCACCTAGGTCTGGGTCAGTACCATGAAGTAGGGAGCTTACAGAAAGTCCTTCTTTATGTCATTTTCAGTGTTCTACAGGCCAATATAAAGTGAGCATGTGCATTTTATGCAGCTAAATGCAATTAAATAACACAGTCTTGGGTATTAATAGTGAATAGGGACAGCAGATTATCCCAAGTGAATACTATGCTCTTCATTAGACAGGAATGAGCATGGACATTTCACATAGGTCTGATGCTCTAGAATCCCAGGTTTTCATAGAGAAAGTATTTGCTTTGTTACAAATACAGCAGTGTTTAAAATTCCAAGCTATTTATTATAGTAAAATCTCAAAAAGTTTTGTAAAGTTCTCTGTAGAATATTGCTTCCCACCAGCACAACTGTAAGTGGAACCTGTCAGAATGTAGATCAAAGGAGAGTGCATGTTGCCAAAATAAATTATGCTGGTGTCACACTAAGACTATGATACTTGGAAAAAAGAGCTAGGAGAAGTGGGAGTCAGAGAAATCAACTGGAAGCTGTGACAAGTTATTGTCTGAACAGTTGGTGCACCTTATTCTAAAAGGTGAATCACCATTCAAAGTACCAGAAATTTATTTAAAGACCAAAGTGATTTAGTGTTGTGAGAAAGATGAAGGTAGGAAGCTATTTGCATGAATTGTTTATATAATTCTTTGTAGCACTTGGGTTTTTTCACAGTTGGAGAGTTTGAAGAAACCTTTCATTTTTTGCTTTTGTCCTCTGACACCTTTGTAAACAACTTTCTCTTTCAAGCATCTGCCAAAGGTAAGAAGGCAGCTTCCTCCTCTGTGGTAACTATGGTCTGTGAATTTGAACATCTTGAGGATGTTGCATGAAAACAACAAACCAGATATTGATGTGACTATAACTTAATTAATGAACATAAATTGAGCACTTGAATGTTGACAAGTACTTTAATAAATCTATGGGATAGGAGATAAATCAGAGTTGTTATGTTTTTTTTTTTTTTTCCTCTCCCTTCAAGGAGATCTCTGGGTAGGGAAACATGTTTTGCAAACATGTTTTCAGACCAGTGAAAAATAGCAACAGGAGTAGGTTTCGAAGTGGGATAGCATGGTGGATGGTCTAGGGTCAACTTAAAGAAAATATGTGAACTGAATTTAAAATAAAAATAGTAATTTTTTAGCAAAAAGGAAGAAAGAAGTGGTGGAAGTAGAGGAGGAGAAGAAGGAAATACTTTCTAAGAAGAGGGATCTCTATAAGCAAATTTTTTCTCTATTATTTATACATGGTTAGGTGTTAGATGTTTATAAAAGAGACAGGGAAATATCTTGGATGACCCTTGATTTAAGACCTTGATATCATGTGGATAATGGTACAATAAATAGGGAGAAATACGGGGTTAGGAGAAGGAAGAGTCAGGGAAAGGGAGGACCAGAGGATGGGTAACATAATGAGCTTCATTTCCTGATCAAAGTAAAGGATATGGATATCTTCACTCACTGGTATGGCAAGAAACAGGTGATGTACTCAGATTGTGTATTTAAAGAAAAGTTTGTAGGAAAGGAGTGATTTGCAAAGAATTGGGTAGGTTGTAAATAAACTACAATGTACAGTGTGGTGCTGAGGGTGCTATAAAAGTGGGCCAGACAGTGATTAATTGAACTTGAAACCAGATCTTTGAATAAGGGCATCTGAAAGGTGCTATCATCTTCTGTACCTGATGATCAAGCTTTGGTCAAGTTTTTCCAGGCAAAATTGCAAGGAAAGATCTAGGGACACAAATATGCACACAGACCTCATTTTTCTTTCATCTGTTCTATGAATAGTCTTGTCTATTTTCAAACCCAAACACAAATTAGAAGCCAGGGAGTCATCTTATGTTTTTACATGGATCAGATGACCCACACACGAAATAATGCAAATGTGGTGGTGTTTATTTGGATAGATCCACATAGGATTTCCAGGATAAGACTCAATTTCTAACTTTACCATCTACTGAGTTGAAGATAAAAATTGACTGCTTCCTAAGGAACCACTTTTCTCATAATTGCATGCATACTGTTTTAAAATAATACCCACAATAGATTATAGTTGCATAAGTTAAAACATATAAACATATCTGTAAATATGTTTTGTTCTCAAGTGTAGAATCAATTTTCTGATATTGTCCTCGAGTCTCACTGACCCACATTAGGGTCAACTTATTTTCTCCCTGTGAAAATCCTCTGGGTTTGCTCTATCTGTTCCAACCTGTAAGGTTCCTAATATGCTATAAACACTCCACTCAGGTGAATAATAATTATTATTGATATGGTTTTAATTTCCCTTGAAATACTAAAAGCTAGATGTGAAGAAATTATGAAATTATCTCATTAGGAACAATTTCAGTTAAAACACAAACAGGACATTTTGCCTGCTATAAATATAAAGTATCTGAAAATTGTTTTCAAATATTGTCATTGATTTGGTGCCATAAGTACCTCTGTGGCTTAAGATGCTGTGTAGAGGAGAAGCAATCATTTATTAGAACTTATGGTCTAGGGAGCATTCTCTACGAAAATATAATTTAACAATATGACTTTGGGAACAAATACCCGAACATTCCTCGTGAACATGACATTTATGGACTGTTACCAGATTTTGCTATTTGTTAAAAAAGGTAGTATGGTAATTGGCATGGATTATTCTTCTTGATAGTATGAAGGAATTTGATTTTTTAAAAGCTATAAATGTCAGAGAAAGTATGTTTACTTCAGAATGGACTGCTTTTGGAAAGATGATATTTCTTATAAACATTTACTGCTGCCACCACCACCACCATCATTTTCCTCAGCATGATCACGAGCATAATATCTTAGAGCATCTTCTGTAAAAGAGTTTGTTATGTTGGGGTATGAGAGTTGGGGCAGATACATCTAAGAATAAGTACATTGATGGTAAGCAAATAATTTCTGTATGTTTAGAAATAAAAGTCCAGTGGAACCGAGGCTGCCTAATCCAGCACAGTCCTAATCCCTTCTGGAACCATGGAGAATGTTTAACTTAATGTAGGTTAACATTGCCGTTCTCACATGATCCATGTGGTGGATCATGCCGTGTTTAGATTAAAACATATGTGAAGTATCTGAATTGCAAGTATTCTCTGGGTAGAAGAAGGAAAGAAAAACAAACAAACAAAAAGATTTCTGACTAGTGAGAGATTTAGATGGAATAACATACCAATTATGTAAAGAGAGTCACATCACTTGCAGTGTTAAGCAAATTATAACAAATATGGTGAATTTATTTGCAGCATGTTAAGTATGCAAATAGAACTGCCTGGAACAAACATATAACTAGATCAAGGGTCCAATTTCTCAGATATGTTTTATAGTATTGAATCCTTGGAAACCTCAAGATCTACATTAAATTTTTATCAATAAAAGAATAAATAAAACTTTAAAAAAATAATTATAGGGCTGAGGTTGTGGCTCAATGCTTGCCTAGCATGCATGGGATACTGGGTTAGATCCTCAGCACCACGTAAAAATAAAATATATCGTGTCCACCTAAAAAAAAAAAAAACTAGAAAATAAATATTTAAAAAATATTTTTTGTTGTAGATGGACATAATACCTTTATTTCATTTATTTATTTTTATGTGGCGCTAAGGATCAAACTCAGTGCCTTACCTGTGTTAGACAAGCACTGAGCCACAGCCCTGAGTCCTTGGAAACCTCTAGATCTACATTAAATTTTTGTAGGTAAAGGAATAAGTAAAACTTTTTAGCGAAAAATCACTGATTTTTTTTAATTAACTCTTTTTTGGTTGGTTCTTCTTAATTATAAACAACATTAGGATTCATTTTGACATAATCTAAAAGCATGTAATATAATTTGCTCTAATTTAGTCCCTAGTACTTCTCCTTTTCTTTCCTCCCCTTCTCACTTTCCTCTACTCTGCTGATCTTTCTGCCATTTACTTATAGTTTCCTTTTTTTTTTTTAATGAGTTAGTGTCTTGTGAATGTACATGATGATGTGATTCACTGGGGTATATTCATATATATATATACATAGCAAAGTTAGGTCAGAGCCATTCCACTGTCTTTCCCTATCTCATCCATCTTCCCTTCTCTTATTCCCTTTTGTCTACTCCACTGATTTTTTTAAAGATATTTTAATCACTCCTTATTTTACGATTTGAAATTCGTAAGCATTACGGTTAAAGTTCAATAGATCCTCAGTCTCCCAGCAGTGTTTCTTACTCTGTGATCATTACAGTGAACAGATATTGAACCATTCACTTTAGCACTTAATTACTTGTTGTCATTTGTAATGATCTAAGAGCTTTATTGCCTACCAATCAGATCAATAGATTTCCTTACTTTATTCCTATAAAAGACACCTAGCACATGAAAAAGGAAAACTTTGGTGATGCTTTTGTAGGAAGGTCAGCTCTGAGATGAGATTGCCCTGACATCTAGCAGAAAGCAGATATTTTATGTTATGCAAATGAGGTGGTGGTGAAAAGGGCATTAGGTTACAGGAACATGATGTGGCCACTGAGCAAGGGGGCCTTCTATGCTAGCCAGGAGTGCTCTGCTTTCATAAGTCCACGTATAAGAATAAAAAAAATTTGGAAACTATATTGTTCAATTTCACATTTTGAAAGAAAAATGTTTGTGGTATGATCAAAATTTTGTATTTTTCATCATAAAAATGTTGTAGAAAATCAACCTTTTTAACTCTTTCAATTTTTGCAGGGTATAAATACTACTGATCAACTTGGTGCAATGAATTCCTCTCCCAGATTGCCTTTAATTGCAGTGGGGTATATTCATATATATACATAGCAAAGTTATGTCTTCTCATGTTAACCCAGGACAAATCAAAGTTGTACTTTATCATTTTTATCACCCAACTGTAGGCAAAATGAGGAAAAAACAAAGAGTGGTGAAAATAATCTACTGTACTCCACCTCATTAAAGCACATAGCAAAAAAAGGACTAGAGTAACAAGGGCAGGTTCACCTTAGTTGGCAGTTTACCAGTTGTTTATACTTCCACTCTGACCATTCCTTCTTGTTTTTCACCTTATCAATGTCAATATAACAATTTATTCAGGCTTTAAGGGATCTACCACAGTGATTTGCCCTGAGGCTTTATGTAGTCCCCTCCAATGATTCTGTAAAATTTGTCAAAAGCAATCAATTATTTTTTTTTAAAAAAAGAAAAAAGCTTGATTGAAATATAATTAAAACACCATACCATTACAATTTTTTTAGTATATATGTAAGTGTAATTTTTATAGTCATAGAGCTTCACAATTGTCACTGCCATTTGATTTTAGAATATTTTCAGAAAACTCACACTATTTTTTAAGCAATTGTTTTCTTTCCTATTTCCTCTTCCCCCAGTTCCCAACAATCTCTAACACTCTTTGTTTTTATGAAATTGCCTATTCTGATTGTTCACTTTGAAGGAGTCATAAAATATGTGATTTTTTTGTGGCTAACATATTTCATCTAATATAATATTTTCAAAGATCATAAATGTTGTTGTATATATTAATGCTCCATTCCTTATTATTACAAAACATTATTATATTGTATAGATATACCACATTTTATTTATCCATTTTGAGTGGATAAATGATTGGTTTTATTTTTGACCATTATGAAAAATATTGCTATATATCATTCATGTGTAAATTTTTGTAAGGATGTAGATTTTCATTTATCTTTATCATATGCCTAAGAGCAGAATTACTGAGTTTATGATAAACTCTCTTTAACAATTTTTGAAAGTCATAATGTTTTAAAAAGTTACTTCAATCTCTTAGGAGCCATGTACGAGGATATCAGTGTATCGACATCCTTGCCAGAAAACATTATTATTTTACTCCTAAGTTTTCTTTTAAGAGTGTAATAGTTTTAGTCCTTTTATTTTTTTCATGAATCCATTTTTAGTTAATTTTTATATATAGCTGAATTTAGTTGTCCAGGTTAATTCTTCATTTGTGGTTATTCAGTGGTTGCAGCACAACTTGTTGAAAATTCAACAAGAATTCAACAAGAAATTAATTCTTTCACAATTGAATTAAATTTGTACCTTTGATTAAAATTAATTGGCCATGCATGTAAAATTTTTTTCTGAATTCTCATTTCTGTTTCAATTATTCACAATATCAGGGAAAATATGTTGATATACATTGATTATAAGCTAAATGTCATGCCTCGTGCTTAATAATTCTCATTCATGGTTTTGCTTACTACTTGAGAAGAGCCGTGGAGGAGAATGTATTATGTTAAATTTATTTGTAAAGAAATTTAAAGACAGATTATATATTTTTCCAAAGTCACAGATCTAGAATATAAAGAAATCTACATCTACATCTATATAATTCTTATAGCACAGCCTGAGTGCATAATTTGAAATAAACATTTAGTGAACACTTCTCAAGATGATGCTTCAAAGTTAATCATTATGAAAGAGAAAGTGAATTTTGCATTATTTTGCTTTCTAGTCCCATAAAAGATACATGAAAATGTTTGGTAATATGCTGTATAATCTTTCCATTGAGGTGTATGTTTTTAAAATTAGTCCATCATCCAAATTGTACCAATTTTTCTACCACAGTCTCTCAGTCTTCTTTCTTAATTTTCCACATTTTCCCACTATAATCATTTTTGTATTATGAAAAGAAAATTTTGTATGAAATCCATTTTGTTAAAGTATGGTTAAGTACATACACAGTATAATATCATAAACTGTGGACACAGTTCTATGCAGTACATGCCTAGAGCTTATTTTATATCCATTAAAAATCAGCCTCCCATTTCTTCCCCATTACAGCCTTGGGCACCACAACTCTACTCCCTGTGTCTCTGATGTTGACTACTTTGTATAACTCACGTAAGTGGAATCATGTGGTATTTATTTTCCTATGACTTTTTCATTAAGTCTAATTATATTCTGTTGTTCATGTCATGTCTTCTTTATCCATTCACCTGTGAATGAGCATTTAGGTTGCCTCTACATCTTAGCAAAATTGTGAAGAATGCTGCATGAACATGAGAGTAGATTTCTCATTTCCAGGTCATTATCTGAACTCTATTAGATATCATGTGGTAGGTCTATTTCTGAGTACTGAGAAAACTATTCACTATTTCCCAAAGTGGCTATGCCATTTTATATTCCCATGAACAATTCACAAGCATACTTATTTATCTACATCCTTGCCAATATTAGTTAATTTTTCGTTGACAGTTAATACATAGTAGAAATGAGGTGATATGTCACTTTGGCTTATACTTGTACTTTTTTGACTATTAATGAAGGTGAACATCTTTCCACGTATCTGTTGGACACTTACATGCTTTCTTTGGAGAATATCTGTTCAAGTCTTCTGATCATCTCAAGGGTTGGATTATTTATGAGTTCATGCTGTTGAATTGTAGGGATTTCTTATATATTTTGGATATTGATAACAGAACTGTTAGGTTGTTTTCTTAGTAAAAGATAGTTGCTTTAATGATAAAAACTCTCAACAAATTAGGCATAGAAATAATGTGTCTCTATGCAATAATGACGCATGTCACGTAGAACAATACAGTATTTTTTTTGAGTATGATAGCTAACATACTCCTCTAAAATCAAGAACAAAGCAAGGATGTGTGCTTTCAACTCTTCTTTTCAACACAGGTTTGGAAGTCACAGCCAGAGCAATTAGACAGAAAAAGAAATAAAAGTCCTCTAAATTGGAAAGGAAAAAGTAAAATTATCTGTTTTCACATGATATAATTTTATTAAAAATATCTATTTTATAAAAATAATACATTAGAAAACCAATGTTAGAACCAATAAACGAGTTCAAAAAACTTTCAGGATATAAAAGCTTTGGATGTAAATGTGCTGCTCTTCTATACACTAACAAGAAAAAATCCAAAAGGAAATTATCCCATTTATAACATCATCACAAAAGAATGAAATATTTATGAATTAACCCATGGGGCAATAATCTTGTATATGGAAATGTACAAAACATCAATGAAATGAATGAAAGAAGTTACAAATAAATGGAAATAATTGTGTTCATGGATTGAGAGATACAAGGTTGTGAAAATTTTCATTCTGCCTAAACAATCTACAAAATCAGTTCATTCCTTTGAAACCCAATGCCATTTTATAGAGAAATAGAAAAAAAATCATAAAATGCAATTGAAACCACAAAATTTCCTTTCTAAAATTTAAATTTAAATAATAATCAAATATAAATATAAGACTACAAGCCATACTGCTTTATTTCAATACTTTGGATGTGTCAAGTTTTTCCCATGCAGGAAGTCTTCAAATCTGCTACTATTCTGCCCCAAATAATATTGCAAAGGAGTGTATTATCTAGAGAAAATTGAACTGAGTAATATTTTAATTCCAACATAGCTGGAGCAGTAAAATGTAATGCCAAGCATATACCTATAATCCTACTGGTAAGTTTAGGCAGGAGGGTCTTAAGTTCAAGGCCAGCCTCAGCAATTGAAGCATGGCCTTGAGTATCTTAGCAAGACACTACCTTAAAATTAAAAAATATAAACAAAAAAGCCTGGGGTTGTATCTCAGTGGTAAATCACCCTTGGGTTCAATACTGACTACCCCTGGATGACAAAAAATGAAGTTCCAAGTTCAGAAACATAGCAAGAATCTCTTCGTTTTGAAATAATATTATTTGTTTATCCTACTAAATTTTCTTTAAAATGTTATTAGAATAGCTTTTTTCAGATTTGAATGTTTTAAAAGTTTTGATATTGTTTTTAATTATTTTTGTCAATTTTATGTCCTTTACTTAACATAGTTTTATGTTACATTTTAAGTAAATAGGTTTCAACTATGTGGTCTTGCACATCAGATCTGTTTAGGTGATTTCCCTGTCTGTTTTGATAAGTTTTTTCTTATAACTCCTTTATTACATAGTCCTAAATGAAATCAGTTTTCTATTTTGTAGTAATTTTATAGAAATAAATTATCTCCTTCTGCACAAAAGGTAATATTTCTAACTATTCTTAGGTTTATTAGTCTCTGTTTATAGTAAGCTCAAACTCCTTGTGCTCTAGACAAGGTCTTGTGAATGATTTTTCCAATTCCCTGCAATGTTTCTTCTTGCTTATGTTCTTGTCCCTTCATTTTTTCTATGCCACACTTACTGTGGATTACCTCTCCACTTTCAGATTTGAATAAAGCATAACACAACAGGGTGTGAGATCTGACATTCTGAGCATCCACTGAGAGAGGCTTTTCATGCAACACTGAAGTCCATAAGAGTTAATTCCCTTTGAGGTGTATTTTGAAGAGTGGGAAACAGGAGATGCAGGGTGGGGGTGGGAGGGTGGGAGGGAGGTGATTTAGGCAGCATTTCTCCTCTTTGCCTCTTCCAGGGAGAAATAGCATCTCTCTGTAGCCCTGTGGAGAATCCCCATGTGTCAGTGAGTGCACCTAAAATAAAGCCTGCTATTTTTCAAGCAGGAATATGTGGCACTTGCTGGCACTACTATGCTTCACAATCACATGGATTCAGACTTTTCTCTTTTCACTCATCCTTATTAGCCTTTATTTATAACTATTGAATAAGTGTCAGCACTCACTCCTTACTTTGGGCTCTCCTCTCTACTGGCTTTGAGTTCTAACATGAAATATTATACATATAAATGATTATTAATATTGTCTGCTATTATGTAAATATGTGGCACTTTTGCATAGACACTTAATATGATTGAATATGTTCATTTCTTGTCTTCCTGACTTGATATGAACACAATTTCTGACTAAATGACATCATTAATTTTGTTACTTATTGTCTACTAGGTTCATTACTTGTCCGTGAGAGTCTGGAAACATTTAGTCCCCAAAACTTGAGTTCAAGAGTACTTTGTATTGGACCATTTTAACTTCCTCAAGGACGTTACTAGGTATGTCACTGGTTTCAAAGATCCTGTGCTATATCTAAAAACAAATTCTTTTTGCATCCTGAAATCTGACTCCAAAGCTAGTTTCTTGGGTTTGAGTCTTAGGCAATAAAATAGGATCCCCTTTTTCAGGATGGCTCTATGATTGATTTTATGATCTGCTGCCAATGTCTTGAATTCTTTATAATTTTATGTCTAAAAGTAGGTTTTATAAGTTAAGCCTAATGGGAAAATAAGCACAGGCCTGAGCAATGTTGATGTACAGATGGTTTGGAGAACAGTTTCCATCCTGTCATTCTCAGGCCTCGGGAACTTGAAGCTAAAGATACAGTGAAAGAATGCAGAAATAGATAGGCTGAATTATATAAAATTGTGAATTCACTTTTGGTTTTCTGCAGAAACTTCACAAGTTGTGGGAAATCTTAGACTATTAAAAGCTATTGTGAAAATTTACATTTTAAATTAAATTCTAACATAAAAGAATGAAGAATATTTTTAGAAAAATTGATCCAAGAGAATCAATGTATAGATGCATAAATTTTACATTTTAAAATATTATATCAGAAATTCATCCAAATATTGTCACAGCCTATAAAAATTCTAATATCTCCACTAAAAGTCATATTACCAGAAACATTCTTCTCAAAATAAAAATTAGAGAAAAAATAATTTATGAGCATGCTTGCTTTTGCCAAGAGCAACTGGTGTTGCTCTCAAATATATCAATTGAAAATAAATTTGTAGATGTAGTAATCTTGATAGTCAGAAAGTAATTTTTCAATAATACAGGCTAGAAGAATCTTGTAAATACCACATTAATAAAGTAGGATTATTTATTTTGTAATATAAAAATGTGACCTCAAGATACTTTAAGTTAATTTGCAAGTTTATGTTGTTTTTCCTGTATCACTATGTTTTATAAGAAATAAATATTTTTAAGGAACATTCTGAACACATTAGTAGATTTGGTGCTACCCTATCCCTATTTTTAACAAGTGGCCCTAACTTTTTAATTATTATAAACCATCCAAATTACATAGCAATTTCTAATGGTATAGGTCACTTTCATTGATGCCTGAGAGAGGCTATTCTTAGCAGAGGTTATTTACATTATGGAACTTTTTCATTCTTCTTTAGGTTTCTGTGAGATTCTGCAGAGCAAAACAATAATAACGATAGAATATAAATTCCACAATCTCAACTTTCATCCACAACACTGAATAGGAAAAAGTTGGAATCCGTTCAAATTAAAGTGAGTTGGAAATGAGTTTCTTCTATATTTCCTTTAAGAATTTAATAAAAAATTTCTAAAGTACCAAGCAAATGTAGATGTGAGGAAATTGATGATGTATCCTCCTTGGTTATGAATCCAAGTCATGACATTTACAGCTTATAACATAGTTCAGATAGAGAAATTATTTCTAATTCTAAAATTCCTTCCATCTATTTGTTTGTCTTAGGCCAGGTATGCACTAAGTATATAAAGTTTACACAATTATGACTCCAACCTGCTGATAGCCACAGATCAGTAGGAGAGATAGGTAAAAGCACTGAGAAAGAGATGCAGTGTATGTTCTGTGACAGAAGAAAGAGTATAATCACAAACACAGAGTAGCAGCACCCTCTCTCCCCTAGGATGCAGTGCAGAGTTATCAGAAATAATGTGGGGCAGAACTGGAAACATGAGGACTTCACAGAATTGAAGAAAGAAAACAGTATTACGAAGATAAGGACACATTGTACAATGGCATAAACATTGTACAGAGGCATAAACTTTAGGAGGATAACGACACATTGTACAAAGGCATAAACTTTGGAGAGTTCATAGTGCATGCAAAAATGTGTAATAAATGATAGTGACTAGGACTTAACTGTTGAGGGAGAGAGTGTAACTGGCTACTAGGATAACAGATGGAGATGTGCAGTCTCCTGGCTTCTCCTTCTTACCTACATTGCCTGATGACCTGGTTCCTAAAATATATTCCCATGGACTCTGAGGCTTCATTTCTGCTTCAGAGAACCTCTAATTCTGGTTTTGGAGTTAATGTAAACCTACTGATGATGTCAGTCTCAAACCCGAGTTTGTAAATACCTACTTTAGATTTTCCCGTGTTTAATATTTCCCCCCTGTATTTTTAACCTAAAAATGACCCATAGAGTCCATAAAGAATTATTTAGCTAAGAAAGGCATTACTAGAAATGAATAAATAAATGCTGCTTAGTTATTTGGCTAATTTTTTTTACTTGTTTTTAAATATTAAGTACATAAAAACTTGGTCTAATGATTTGAGCTTCATGCACCCTCTCGGCATCAATCCATCATGGTCCAGTTATTGAAATGAATTTGTAAATCAGACCTTAACTGATTTGATTATGAAGAAATGGATTATTAGTATCATATACCACAGACAAAAAATTAAGCACAGTAATATTTTTGTGCTAGTAAGTTTTTTTTTTTTAATTTGAAATTAATAAACACAGGTGAAGTACACAACTTTGTCTAGACCATTTCAAATTAATTTGTTGATATAATGTTGCTTTAACCACCAATTCTCTGAAGCAAATCTTAAACATAAATGCATTCTTTTACATAATCAAAATACCATTTTTAAGATCCAAGAAAAACCCTTAGTATTACATAATAAGCAGTCCAACTCAGATTCCCCAGACTTTCTCTCAATTATCATTTATAGGTATATAACACACACACACACACACACACACACACAAATCCCATAGGACTGAGTTGACTGATTCTCATTTGAGGAAGACACTACATTTGCAGTCATTTGGAGTCTGGCTCTGGTGTCATCTGAAGACACTATATTTCTACCCAGTAACCATCAGTGAAATTTAATTAGTATGAATTAGATCCTGGGCCCAAGAAATTCTAGGCTCTGTGCAATTTGAGTAGATGGGATTCAAAAGTAGAGTGTGAATATTTTCTGCTTCAATAGGGACATTCTATAACACTTCAAATCCTACCTACCTACTATTATCTAGGGTAAAGTTAAAATCAAAGTTTTCCTCTTTTTGAATCACATTATCTTAAAATAACCAGTTAGTTCATAGAAAAAGAGCACTTTATGAAACTAAGTTCAATTTAATGAATTTGCAAAACAAAGCAATAAAAGATGAAAATCTTTGCCACAGTCTGGCTGGGCACTAAATCACGAGCCACTCAAGCAGGAACAAACTTTATTTCCAAAACTCCCGCGAATATGCCATGCACTCGGCCTTCCCTTGGGACACACTACACCAACAGGAAATCCCTCCTCCAGAATTCCCTCCTACAGCACTTCCCCAACCAATGGGAACTCTCCGGGAGTCCCTCAAGAGCTCCAAAGTAGCAGGCCTAGGCAGACAGCAGGGGTCTAATCTCCAATTGAATTCACATCTTAACATAATCATTATCATCTCAATGGCTTGCTGGGGTCACCTTCCAACCAAAAATGCCATGTGTCATTCCTACTTGGCTATGGCTCTCAGCAAATCTTCATTCTTACATCATGGCTAAATAAGTTTTACTGCATTCCTAAAATTTGCACATGCAAAATAATTGTTAAAAAAAGTAGCTGCAGAGTTGAAGCTTGAACCATTGGAAGAAAGAAAAGAAAAGAAAGGTATTTTCTGACTTTAATGGAATTAAAAAATAGGGGGAGGGGGAATTTTGCAAAAGTCACTTATTCTGAAGAGATTTTCATTTATCTACTTAACAACCAACAACAGAGAAGAGGCATTAACAAAGGGAGTTTTTTGCAAGATCACGTACTTCAAAGAAATCTAAAATAAGTCACCAATGAATTCATAACAAATTATCAGCATTGCTTAAATTCTTTAAGATGAAATGTTACATAGGTGTAGTTTCAAGCTACATGCATCCATCCTCTAGCACAGAGTCCTCAATTCACAGTGTTATTATGACACTGATTTAATTTTTTATGTCATGGGCCACTTTGTCAGTATAAAATAAGTGTATTAGAAATACTGGTTCTTTGGCTCTTTTCTTTCAGAAAATCATTTTTTGTCTATCTTGCAATTTCCCTTAGATACCAAAAGGTATAGCCAAAAAGATTGTATAATAAATTTATTTTTGAATGTGGCATGCTATCTCTTCAGTTCATATTAGGCAAGGCACTTCTACACATTTCTAATGATTTATACATTCCCCTAGGTTGAACTGCATATAGAGACTTTCTACTCGGCATTAGAAATTTCTGGGAAAAAAAAGTGATATATTTCCTGAAGGGGAATTATCAATCACCATGTGTCTGAATCAACTTCTTAGTCAGACAAGGCAGTTTAGAGAAAAGACAAGGTGGTTTAGTGGACAGTATGTATTTATTAATTCCAAAACTTACACCTCACTGTTGAAAAAACCAAGTCAATTCATTCTGGTATTTTGTAACACAATTTTTTAACATCCTAACATTTGTTTATTAACATTTGTGAGGCAATAAATTTGAATCATGTATTTTGCCCATAGGCATTTCTAAAATGAGAGAAAGGAAAGCTATAACTAAATACTTAGGGCTATCCTTTAAATTAGTTCTGAAAGAAGCCCAGAGTATGAAGACCTTGTCTTTATACACATACAGTGTCTCATTCAAGTACAGTGAGAATATTCATGGCAAATGCAGTAGTGAGTAGAGGAATGATTCTTTGAGAAATGCCCAGTGTTGTTTGCTGACAAGCATTTTAATCAATTCCCTTATTAAAACCATAGCAATAGCATTAGCTTCTTGTTCCAAAACTGATAGGTGAATGTCCAAAAATTGAAGAGTGTGTGACAAAATAGTTCTCACATTGAACCTATGTCCCAGTTACTGCTTTATTAACACTGTAGTTCTTCATAATCAAAACTTTTTAGAGCATTTGCCCAGGCAAACCAAATGAAACTATTGACACAAGGCAACTGTTATTTGGAACCCTTTCTTTGGAGAAATAATCTGCAGCAGTGAGACAATTGAAATATTTTTAAAGTATTAATACCCTAGAAACAGATTAATAAAACACCTTAATCAAAACAGAAAACAATAAAAACAATTTGAAATAACAATATTCAAAAGATTTTGGGAATTACCTTCTAACATGGAGCAGAGAAGGAGATAATTTACTATTTTCCATGACATCAAACCCAAAGGGATTTATTCCATTTTTCAAATCTCCTTGAATGAAGAGGTCCTCAACGGCAGTGATCATTCTGTCCAGCCAAAGGTTTTTCTTTTTTTCTTTTCAATTGTTATAAAAATTAGATTTGAAAATATACACCTCTGTGTCTTGCCAATGTAGAAGACTATTTGTGGGCATGTTTAATTCATTTATTCAAAGAAAATAAATATTTCCAATCTATGCTCATAGGAAATAATCTTTCAATCACTTTATTTCTCTTTTGAATATTATTCTAAGGTATGCTTTATCAGCCAGACTTTTTGTTAAGTGAGTTAGTTTTCAAACTGAAAGCTTCAGAAAAATGTAGAGAAAAATTGAACCAACCATCTAGTAAACATGTTTCACAGTAAGGGGGCCCTCCCTGACTCTACACATAGTGTGGTTGTGACTTTTCATATTGTTATATAGATAATCCACATGACTTCCACACAAAGAAGGGAGATTTGTCCTTCTTTTGTTCTTTGAGGTCTATTTGATAGATTTCCTGTGTGTGTGTGTGTGTGTGTGTGTTGGGGTGGGGTGTATCTGTTTCCATTTTTAATGCCATATTGATTTTCCCTTAAGGGAACTCAATGTTATATAGCATTTTGGAGGAGAATGCTACCCATTCAGATTTACATCTTCCCATTACTTTATGAAGAAAGAGGAAAAGATTCTGTTATAATCTGGGTCAGAAATGTGTTTCATGAATAGATTTTAATCATGTACAGGGAAATACAAAATAGAATAAACTTTACTTTCAACGGTACCACCATAACTAGTCTATTCCTCTATAATACTGCAAATTGCAAAGTCCCTGACTGTCTCGAAACTCACAAATAATCTAGTTGACATAAATTATATAATATACATAATTTCAATTATTAATATTTTAAATATATGTAGAATATTTCAAAGAAAATCATTTCTCAGTGATATACATTATATAGCTTATTATACTGATAAGAATGATCTAGGAGCATTGATTAGCTAACCCTTATTAGTGGAAGATACATTCCAAGACTTCCACTGGGCGACTGAATCCAAGGATAGTACTGTACTCTCTATGTACTATGTATTTTCCTATAAATAAAATTCATTGTTGAAGTTCAATATATAAATCAGATTCACTAAGAGATTAACAAAAATCTCTAAAATATAACTATAATAAAGTAGAGCAATTATGATATTATGCTACAATAAAAAATTAAAACTTGTGATTTAATTATTTCAGGAATTTTTCAATAAATATTTTCATATCTCAGTTGACCTCAAGTAAATGAAACTGTGAAAAGTAAAGTTGTGAATAAAGTGAAACCACTGTATATATTCTATTCCTAATTATAGTTTTCTTATAACAAACACAAGTGCAAACACTACATAAAGCCTTATTTCTTTAATGCCTTATGTGATCGCCTCAGGTCACTCATATTCTCTAGAATAAAAAAATCCCTACCCATTTTTTTGGGATTCTAATAGGTGGTTCCACCATTACCTTTCCCATCCTAAATTGTTTTGCAATTAATTTTTTAAAAGAAATATTAATCATGCAATACAAGTAATAAAGGGCTACAAACATGAACTATTAAATTGCATTAAATATTATTTTTAACATAGCAACATTGGCTGTGAAAGCATGAAATGGATCAGAGAATTATTAAAGGAATACACTGAGGAAGAAAATAGCTCTGAAGTAGCAGATTTGGCAGGAACAGTGACACAGAGACTATGGTTTCATCCAAAATTAGAATAAAAACTTGCAAATATAAACCATACAGAGAGAAAGTTGAAGTAGGGTAACAATCTGGAAATCGGGATAAAGGCCAAAAAGAAATTCAAGACACCTATGATCAGCTAGGGAATAAGACTGTACATTTGTGAAGATGATAAGCATGTGTGTGGCTGGTGAGGAATCTCCTATCTCTGCCCACTGAGAATTGTAAAAATGTTGTTTTAACACCACATTTAGACAAAGTTAATATATAATAAATTCATCCTTATTACATGTGTAGTGAATTTATTTTTGTACTGGAGTCATATAACTAACCATCATCACAGTAAAGAAAACTAAAAGGAATATTACCTATTACCCCCAAAATGTTTTCATGAGCTTTCTCCAGCTCTTTCTACAATTTCAGTCAGAGTAAATACTATTCTCAAATATCATTAAGAATACACTTGTCTTTTCTAGGATCATATAGTATTCCACTATATATGGTTTTCTTTTACTGAGTAGGTGTTTAAGATTCATTCATGGATGTAAATATGGAAATGGACATGCTTGTCCTCCAGTAGTTAATGTATATTTGGAATTTGGGTTGTTTTCCAATTTGGGGAAATTGTGAATATAGTTACTATAAAATAGTCATGTGTAGTTTTTTGAGTTTACAGATATTTTAGGGTAGAATTTATGGATTGAAGATTAAATTTTCCAAAATTGTTGTACCATTGTGTATTCCTAAAAGCAATACTAATATCTATATATCCTATATATGTATATTAATATGTATATATATTCCAAGTTATTTATATAATTGTTAACACATACTATTTTAAATATTTTAAATTTTTTATATTTATTTTTTAAATATTTATTTTTTAGGTGTATATGTACACCACACAATACCTTTATTTTTATGTGGTGCTGAGGAGCGAACTCGGGCCCTGCCTGTGCTAGGCAAGTGCTCTACCACTGATCCAAAATCCTAGCCCTTAAATCTTTTAAATTTTAAATCTTATTTCATTGAATGTGAAAAGCTATCATGTTAACCATATTGTAGTTCCATTAGATTTTCCAGGTGACTAATGACTTGAGTATCTTTTCATGTGTTTGTCATCAATGTGCCTTTTTTTTTGGTGAGTGTATGTAATTTTATTTTTAATATTTTATTTTTTAATTTATAAATAATAATCATTTATATTTTGACCTGGAATTAGAGTAGAATGGTGGTTATCAAAGCATGGTTGCTGTAGCCTATGGGGAAATATTGGTCCAGAGGTTCAAAGTTTCATTTAAAGAGGAAGAATATGTTTTTGAGATTTATTGTATGGCATGTTAATTATAGTTAATAATGCATAATTTATTTCAAAATCATTTAAAGTAAATATTAGATATTATACCACAAAAATTATACTTGTATGAGGTGATATATGTGTTAGTTAGCTTGGTTTATTTCATGATAAGAACACATATGAAAACATCACATTGCATTCCATTGATATAACTTTTTGTATGAAATGTATGTGAAAATATATTGGTTGCATTTTGGATGGGTATATGTTGCTGACTTTATTGCATAGATATAGTGTTTGCATAGTTTCCTAAAATAATACCTTTTAAATATACACATTTCAAAGTTTATACATTGTTGGCTTGCTTTTTAAACTTATTTAACAATATCTTTTGAAAGGCAGAAATTTTCAAACCAAATTGATGTAGCATTTTTTGTGTCTTAAGAAAGTTTCTTACATCCAAGTTTCAAATTATTTTGAATATATTCTGTCTAAAGTTTTATTTTCTAGATTTTTACATTTAGGTCTGTGATATATATTATTAACTTATGGCATAAGACAAAATTTTAGGTAATTTGGAAAAAATTTAAATATAATTATGTAATTTTTATGATTTTTTTGTGGGGATTCTTTACCTCATTGGATTAACTTTTATGTTTGAAAGAAAAAATGAATACAGATATAAAAACTGAAATCTTTTCCATTGACTTATATGTCTGATCTTCTGTCTATACTATTGCTTCTAATTCCTTTAGTTTTATTATGACTATTGAAACCAGATAGTATGATTACAAAATCTTTAGTATTCTTTAAAAAAATACTTCAGTTCTTTGTATTTTCATAAAATATTTAAAATTATCTTCTAAAATTTTCTAACTAATTATATAGTTTATTTTATTTTATTTTTTTCTTGAGACAGGGTGTGACCTCTGTTACTCACTCTTCTGTTTTTTTTTTTTTAATACCAGGGAGTGAACTCAGGGGTACTCCTCCACTGAGCCACATCCCCAGCCCTATTTTGTATTTTATTTAGAGGCAGGGTCTCACTGAGTTGTTTAGCACCTCACATTTCTGAGGCTGCCTTTGAACCCGCAATTCTTCTGTCTCAGCCTATTGAGTTGCTGGGATTATAGGCTTGTGCCACCACACTTGTCTCTTCTGCTCTTTGCTTTAAATTTATTTTAATTAGTTATACATGATAATAGAATGCATTTATGCACTTTGATATATCATACATAGATGGGATATAATTTCTCATTTTTCTGAGTGTACATGTTGCACAATCATATTGATCATATGGTCACATATAAGCATTCAGTAATAATGTCTGTTTCATTCTACTATCTTTCCTATCCCCACATCCCCTCCCTGCCCCTCCCATCCCTTCCCTCAACCTAATCTAAGGTAATGCTATTCTTTCCTAGTGGCACCCCTCTTATTGTGAATTAGTATTTGCATATTAGAGAAAACATTTGGCCTTTGGTTTTGTGGGATTGGCTTATTTCACTTAGCTTGATATTCTCCAACTCCAACCATTGTCTGGCAGATTCCATAATTTTACTCTTTTTTAACTGAGTAATATTCCATTGAGTATACATACAATAGTTTCTTTAATCATTCATCTTTTGGGTGGCCATATCCAACAAATAGCAAGGAAAAATTTCTCAGATTATTCTGAAAAGAACTGAATCCTCCTAACAAGTTCGGAAGAGAATTCTTTGTCAATCAAACCTAATCTGTCAATGACTGAACCTAGATCTAATACTTTCAGCTTTGTGTAGGAGCCCAAGCCAGAGTCTGGAATTCGTAGAAATTGTTTTTTAAAGGGATAATTTACTATTTTTCTGTTGTACATAATGAAAATAATACAGATGAAGATTTTAAAGCAAAATAGATAATCATGTTTTAGGAAAAAATAAATAACAAAGTAGAAAAATGAGGATGAGACATATAAATGTAAGCAAAAAAATTATGGCATATTAAAAATGAAAAGAAAGCTTGCATTGTTAAAGATATTATAAAATATGCATTTAAACATTCTCACTATTTCCCTTTTACCAGGAGTCATGAAGCTAGTGAATGGCAGACCCAGCTATCAGGGCCAGGCTGGTCTCTCAGACATTAGCTTTCTAGGACATCAAGTTTGGCCTGACAGCTGGCTCCGTTTTAGTATATAATTTATACATTATGTACATAACTTTAGTTTCAGATATCTTCTCCATTCTTATCTTTAAAGTTGCTGTTTGAATAAAAACAAGTGAGATAGGCATTTTTCATGTATTTAGAAAACTATATAGCCATCTAAACTTATAAAGGATCACCGAAATAATAAAAAAATTTAAAGTATTTAACTGATACATAAAAAGGGTGCTTTTTCAGCAGTCGTGGTTAACTCTGTTCTGGGGAAAGCAGGACATTAAAACATCAGCAGTTGTCTTAGAAAAATTTAGTTTAGGGTTTATTGGAAGTTCAGTTTGTTCTTTATGATGTTCTGCTTTTTTGACTTTGCTTTTCCTTAGGAAAAGCTGTTCACCATCTTGAATCACTTTCTCAACTACAGAATTAAGCCAAATTGGAAACTCATTTCCAAAGTAAATTGCAAATTAATATGCTCAAGAACAGACGTATACATTATGACCATTTCTTTATTCATTTTGACTAATTAAAACTAAATCAATGGTAGAAATATATATTTAGTGTTAAATTTAACTCAATTTAATCATTTCTTTATTTGTTACAATATATCAAGTTGCTTAGCCAATATTTGATAATACAATATTACAGAAGGAGAGTTAGGCAATGGCTTTACTGCCCACCTGGGTCAGCTTTCTGACATTTCACATTATGGCATCAGGGAGTCACTGTGAATGCTGTATAGATTGATCATTTCTAACTGGGAGAGGTCACTGTAGTGCTCTAAAATTTTGATAAATTCTTCAAATGTATTTGGATTAATTTTATACTAGAAGGAGAGCCCTTTGACAGACCATCTATTTTCAAGTCTGAAAACCCTTCATGACTGATAGCATCTGTCTAGAAATGAGGATAAATTCTAAAGATTTCTTTTTCTTCATTAACTTTCATATCTGCCTTGCATCTCATTCTGATAGTAACCATTGTTGGAGAAAATAGTTTAACTTCCTTACCCTACAGTTGTGTTCACTACAATTTTAAGAATAAAAACATTTACTGTGAAGAAACAGATGTCAGAACACAGGGAATTATTTTCAAGTTCTACAAGTGTCAGTCATTGACCTTTTGCATTTATCCATCCATTTGAAAATAGTTATCAAGAAAGCTTGAAATAGTGACACAAAAATGTAATCCCACTGATTTGGGAGGCTGAAGAAGGAGGATTGAAACTTAGAGGCCAGAATCAACAACATAGGGATATACCATATCAAAAGAAAAAGGGGAGGGGATATGTTTCAATGGTGGAAAGCTCCTGGGTTCAATCCTCAGTACTGTCAAAATGAATGTTAACAAAAAACTACAGACAGATTATTCTCTCTTACGCGAGCAAGTGCTGTACAACATACATATGTATTAAATAAGTAAGTGTTCTAAAAAAGAGAGAGCAGGGTGTTAGTAGAGCAAAGAATGAGCAGCTTATCTAATTGGGAGACACAGGAACAATTGCTTGAATTGAAATATGGAAGTTTAATGGATTAGACAAAGGGGAATGAAGGAAAGAAAGAGGGGATAGGAATAGGAAAAACAGTGGAATGAATCAGATGTAACTTTCCTATGTTCATATATAACAGTGAAACTCCACATCATGTACAAGGACAAGAATGAGATCCTAATTATAATAAGTTATACTCCATGTGTATATAATATGTCAAAATATACTCTACTGTCATATATATCTAAAAATAGCTAAATAAAATAATAAAAAATAAAATAAAATAATAAAAAAGGAATGTTACGGAAATCTTCAGGAAGAGTAAGAAGTAACTAGCTGCAGGAGGGTCCAAAACTGTTGTTGGTGAAATAGTGTGTGGAAATATGAAATAATGTCACCACAGGATAACCTGGAATCTTATGAGTTCTATGGTAAGCCCAAAGGAACCAAACTTAGTTGCCAAATTTGTATTATCTAATGGATGTGGGATATCTACATACAATACCAACTTGAAGAATCTTGAATGACTTTTTCTATAAAAATTTTCTTCCATAAAAATATTCATTTCTTTCAATTAACAATTAACATAATGATCATTTATCTCATATCACATATCATTCTAAGAATGAAATAATGGACCAGATGTACAAAGGTCCTGCCTTGTGGAGCTTCCATTTTGACAATGAGAGAAACAGAATTAAACTAATATTCAGTATAGCTAGTTGTAATGAATCCAGTGAACCCTTAGGGAATTCAGAGGAATTCAAATTTGCTTTTCTGGTTATAATTTGCTTTATTATTACTTAGAGGGAGAAATCACTAAAAAAATTTGGAAGAACCCATTATTTGATTGTGTTCATGTATATTTATTTGTATTTTATTTTTAATGGTTTCATTGGTCCATTATAATTATACATCACAGGGTGATTCATTATGAATGTTTTCATATATTCATACAGGTACATAACATAATTTGATTAATCGCCTTCCCAGACTCTCCCCTTTTCTTCTTTCGTTTCTAGCTTGTAAGTTACTATACTTTAGTCTACTGTACTCCCTTCTACTTTTTCTGATGTCCTTTTCTTATTTAATTTTTCTCTCTATATTAATACACACACACACACAAACACACACACACACAGCTATTTCTCAAAGGAAAGACATTACTAATGTAAATTAAAAAAAAGTTAGTTGATCTTTTTAATAATGATGTGCAAAGAAGAAAATAAATAAAAGGGAACAATGAACCCAGCACTATGATAAGCATTGTGGAATGAATGATTGAATGAATGAATAAATAAATTTCTTTGGTTAGAATATTAAAATGGTACAATTATAAATGCAAAGTGAAAGTAGTCCTATCATATATTAGTTTCTTCTTGATACATGCAACCACTCTTTAATTGCTTTTTAGAAGCATCCAGGTGCATATACCCACATACATACTTCTCTCTATATATCCCTCTCTGACACATGGGAAAACACATCACTCAATATTTTGAACAAAATAGATTATATTTCATGAGTAAAATTTTCCTTTTGAATTTTTTTTCTGAAAAAAATATATGTTTAAAAACATTATATTTGGGGGCTGGGGATGTGGCTCAAGCGGTAGTGCGCTTGCCTGGCATGCGTGCGGTCCGGGTTCGATCCTCAGGAGCACATACAAACAAAGATGTTGTGTCCGCCAAAAACTAAAAAATTAATATTAAAAAAAAAGTTCTCTCTCTCTCTCTCTCTCTCTCTCTCTCTCTTCTCTCTCTTTTAAAATAAAAACAACATTATATTTGAAAGTATACAGAAAAAATAGCATGGTGATAAAAATTAAATAGAATTTTTATATAGTCCAAAAATTCCACTTCTGGGAATCTACCCAAAAGAGTTCAAAGTAGGTACTGATCTGATGTTTGTAAACTAAGCTCATAGCAGAATTATTCACAAAAGCCCAAAGATAGAAATTATCCAAACATCCATTAATAGATCAATCAAAAAAGAAAATAGGTTATATACATACAATAAAATATTTTCAGTCTTAAAAATAAATGAAAATCTGATACATGCTGCAGAACAGATGAACCTGGAAGACATTATTCTAATTGAAATATATCAGATACTAAAGGACAAATGCTCTTTGGATCCACTTCTATGAGGTACCTACAAGAAGAAAATTTACAACAGAAAGTGGAGTAGTTACCTGGCACTTCAGGGAGGAAGGAAGAGGCAACTACCATTTACAGTTATGTATGTTTTGATACTGTTTTAAAAGAGAAAATGTGCAGCTCTATCTCAGTGATTTGAACACCCACATGCTGTTTCATTGTGAGGTTTCACCATGGTATCATTAAACTGCACCTTCTGATCACTTCATTTCTTTCTATTGATAGGGAAATGGAAACAAAGCTACAATAATAATTCTGATACACATGTCCTTTTATAGGGGTGGTATCAGGAGCTCAACTCAAGGGACTCATATGTCCTTTTGTGAGTTGAAGAATACATGTTAAGTATATATTCCATCTGTGAAGACATAAAAAAGTTGATAAACATGAACAATTTAGATTTTGATATAGAAAACTCTTCCAGGCAGAAAGTACTAAATTTACTCTGAGTCTGAGAAAGTTTGTTTTCCCTATTCCCTGCTGTATATGTAAATATTTAAAGTATTGTCAATATAAGATAAAACTATGACTGTTTTGTGTTTAAGAATATGTAAGATAGGGGTATAGGGGGTGCAGATGTGTGTGTGTGTGTGTGTGTGTGTGTGTATGTGTGTATGCCTGCTCATTATTTGCTGGGAACTGCCATAACGAAATGCAACCACTCTGTGGCTTAAACAATAGAAGTTTATTTACTTTTAATTTTAGTGGCTGGAATTCCAAGATCAGGGTGCCAGCATAGTAAGTTTTTAGTGAAGACATGAGGAGTATGGTAAGGGAAAACAGCTCAGGACATGACTTTAGGAAGCAGAGAGTGATTCCTATCACTACTGACAAAATATATACCCCAAAGTCATGCTCCCAATGACCCATATCCTTCAACCACACACTACCTGCTCATAGTTACCAGCCAGTTAATCCCTGTCAGGGTATTAATGCACTGATTAAGTTAAGGCTCTCATAACCCGATCATTTCACCTCTAAAATTTCTTGTATTGTCTCACATATGAGCTTTTTGGGTACACTCAATATCTAAACCATAACATTTGACCCCCTAGCCACCCCCTGGAGATCTTGTCTATCTGAAAATCCAAAATACATTTAGCACATTTCCAAGAGCTGTCATAGTGTCAGCAATTTTAGCATTGCCCAAAAGTCCAAGTCCTATGTCTCCTTTGAGACTCAAGGCAAAATTCTCAGTGTGAGCCTGTGTAATAATCAAAAGCAAAACAACATATATCTAACATAAAATGCTACATAGTAAACCTGTCCATACCAAACGGAAGAAACATGGGCATAGAAAAAAAGTATGGGACCAAAGCAAGACTGAAATCCAGCTGGGTAAACAAGTTTTTTAGCTGCATGTTCAGTATCTGGGACAAATGGCATCCTGATGCTTTTTGCAAAGATCTTGTGTGGCTCTACCCCTATGGTGTTATTGGTTTCAGCCTACAAGGTATCTCTCTTGGCTTGTCTCTGCTCAATTTCTGCAGCTTTCCTTGGCAGATGTCCCATGTTACTGTCATTTCTTAATCTTTGGGGTCTCTATTGTAGCTAAGGCTTTTTTCTCACATCTCCATGCATGCCCTCTCCAGGCTGCTGATGCAAGATCAAAGGATAGGCAGTTAGTGTACAGGATTGGGTCAGGTAGGAAAAATGGAAGCTGATTCAAACGAAATAGAATTTTAATACCTTCCGGGACATATATCCTTCTCCTTACCAGAGGCCAAGGTCACCTGCTTGCATGGAAGTGTTCCTCCCAGCAAGAAGTTGTTAATGAGTACCCCCTGCATGACTCCCTTTCTGTTTTTCTAGACAGATGTGAAAAATAGGGAGAGACAGCCCCTAGAAGGCTCCTTTTGGAGCTGTAAGAGGACAAGATATACCCCTTCCATGGATACCAGCTCTGGGTCCACTTCTCCCCCACCCCAGGAGTCTGTCTCTGTTCTATCATTTAAATAAAACTTCTTTTCTGTGATTGCCTTGTTGTTTCCTGGGTTTTCAATATCCACATGGGGGAAGAAGACCCGATTTTGATTTTCAAGAGCAGTATCACTGCCAGCAGGGATTATGATGCTGCTGTATTTTTCCTGGCCTCCAAAACTTTGTTTTTAAATCTTGATGAAAGCCTACTTGACCCCTTAACTCTAGCATCCTGCATTTCTGCAGAACCAGCACTACATGGTTGAAGCTCAGGTTTGCACAAACTTCAACAGTAGTCAAGCCTTCAGGGACTCTGGCTGCAGAAACTTCTGAATCTCTGGGTGACTGAGCATGGTAAAACAAACAAACAAATAAATAAATACATACATACATACATACATACATACCTTCCTAGGGTTCCCTGTGCAACTAGGGTGGTGCCCCACTGATCTTTGCTCAAAGGATTTTGTACTTTTACATCCTAGAGCCTGAGATGGATATAGACTTGCCAATTCCTGAGCTGTCCTCAATACATCTTTCCAATTAATTCTGGGTGAAGCAATTAGCATTTCTTTAGTGATCACAATGTATTTAACAAACACAATTTCCTAAGCCCAAATTTTACTTGCAGTTTTTCTGGCCAAACTGCCAACTTTTCACATCTTTGAAAGCTTTACATTCTGCTCCTGATTATCACAATAATTGTGGCTAAAACCTGCTATCTCTCTATATATATCTATATCCATATCTATATATGAATATATAATATTTACACTAGTTTTATAGACAACTGTCCCACTTCTGTCTCAAAAAGTGAGGGATGGGAGGTCCAAGGGAGAGACATTTTGTGTCTATAGACCTAGACAGCTTCCTTCCCCCAACTACAATATGTCCAATTTCAAGTGCATAGAATAGGGAGAAAGCCACTCATTTCCATTCCAAACAGTCTCCTTTGGGAATTTCTGCCCTGAAATAAGGACCGTATCCGAGCTCCTGGGGAACAGACTGAGGACCCTGAGCCTCAGTTCACAAGTAATGTTGTCATTTTCAAGTTGCAGTTTAGAAAAGTCAGGGCTCTCCAGATTTGGGAAGCCCCCTAATTTGCTGGGTCTCTGGCCGCACACAGTTCCTCACACTTCTGACAATAAAAGAAGTCAGGGACATTGGTATTCTTGATCTTAGCAGGAGAGGTGGGTCCAAGTCCCACACAGATTGCACTCAATCATGGGACACCCTGCAAAGGGCTTCTAGCAGTAACAAATGATCACATCCCATGAGTCACCAACTGATTCTACCGTGATGTCTTCATCCATGGCCCACATCTTGCCTTCACTGGAGCTGGCATCTCTATCTTGGTTCTTTCAGTGCTGCCCACCTCTTTGCTTTCATTGTCAGTGTGAGGGGCTCCTTCGGATGCACTGAGGCAGGAGGCCTAGGTGCCTCAGGGGGTTTTAGGAGCACAGGGGCTGGGGTTTCACCCCCTACCACTGCTGCCATCTCTTCCTCTTTCTTTCTTCTTCTTTCTCCTCCTCCTCCTGTTCAGAGTCTGTATCACTGGGGGGTGCCTGGGGAGGGCCAGGTGGTGGGAATCTTTTTTCCCCCCACCTCCCCTGCTCAGCCTTTTTCAACTTCTGCTTCTTGCTCTTCTTAATTCAAGACTTCTTTTCCCCATCCCCAGGACTTGACAGAGGCCTCCGAAGCACTCCCAAACCAGCCCCACCTCCTGGCCCCAACTTTCAGTTCTTTTGGTCCTTCTTTCGAAGCTGAGAGAGATCTCCCTGGGAAAGGCATACTGTGGGGAGAGCAGCAGGGTACCAGGAGGTTTGTGTCAGAGATATGGGTGACCATGGAGATGCCACTTTGGGCCCATGAAAATCAAAGAGAGAGTCCTTGAGCTTCATTTTCTCAAGCACGGTGATCTATCAAGAGCCTGCATACATGAGAAGGTGGACCTTGGGGGTCTAGGATGAGCGCTACTTGCTTGAACTGCCCTTCTCTTAGACCATTTTGCTTTTTTAACCAAGGTATGGATGGTTCAAAGATCAGAGGGGCTGAGTCCTGGCCAGCACTGTCCACCACACTCTCACCACACAATGAAGAACTGGAGCCAGAGGCTGGCCATTACTTTACCAGTTTTATATATCATTTCAGGTAGGTTCCTCCTGTAAATATTAATACAATCCCACCTCAAGGTAGTAGTTCTCCTGTCTCTACCTCTTTGCTGTGGGGGAGGGCGGGGAATGTAACCAGCATAGGCCAAAACAAAACTACAGAATTTGTTGAAATCTTCGATTGTTCTCTGATGTTTCTCTGGTAGCTTCTGGACTGGGTTGTGCCATGGCTTTCAGCATCGACCCCTCCCCTCCTCCTGGTCCTGCAACCCCCTCCCCCGAGCCGGAGATCCTGGTGCCACCTCTGGTGGTACTCCTACTGCCTTGCTCCACAGAAGTGTCTGCTTCAGCTGAGACTCCCTGCCAGCAATATTGATACCACATGTCATGTAATTTCCTCCACCAGATTAATCACATTTAAATTCAGTCTCACAGAAAATCTCAGAGCACAGACAAAAATGTAGAACACTTCTTAACTAGAACATAGCATGAATGGCCTCTATTCCAATTTTCAATAGAATCCCTATTTTCCTCTGAAACCTCATGAGCCCAGTCTTTACTATCTGCAGTCCTATTAGTATTCTGATCTTCTGAGCTCCCACTAGATTTGCCATTAAGCTCTGCCTACAATATTTTAAATCTTTTTCAGCTTAGAGCTCTGAGTTTTTCAAATTTCCTCCCATAAATTCCCCAAATCTCAAAAAGTTTCTGAATCACATGGTCATAGCAATGATGCCACTTCTAGGTGCCATTTTTATTTAGCCAGCATTTTCACTGCTGTTGATCAAAAGCCCTGACAACAATTTTAGAGGAGGAAAAGTTTTTTGGCACTCATGGTTTCAGAGGTCTTAGTCCATAAATGACTACATTTCTCAGGGTCTATGGTAAAGCAGGGCATTATGGAAGAGAGTGTGGTGGGGGAAAGCAGCTCAGGGCATGACACCAGAAAGCAGAAAAAGAGAATATTCTGCCTCTCCCACTGACCAAGTATATACCCCAAGATATGCCCCAATGACTCATCTCCTTCAACCACTCAGATAATCCCTTTAAGGTAGCTCATGTACAGATTAGGTTAAGTCTTTAATAACCCAATCATTTTACCTCTAAAATGTCTTGCAATGTCTCACATATGAGCTTTTGGGAAACCCTTAATATCTAAACTATAACAATATAATATTTCCTTTATGAGTGAACTCACACCAAATAGAACAAAGGAGATAATTGATAACAATACTTACCTATGTATACCATTTATTTCTTTTAATCTGTGAACTTAATTTTTAATGTGAGTATATATGTGTGTCTACTGTGAATAAAATAGTGTATTATTATATCTTTTTATTATTTTTTTAAATAGAAAGGATATCAAATTTTTCCTTTCTTTTTGAATCCAGTGACTAATGATCTCACATTAATTCTCATTTCTTTTAGTGATTTTTTCAGTTTTCCTGGTGTATAGTCTTGTTTTTAGATGTGTGTTTATTCTCCAGTGCTCTACTAGTTAGAATTCAGAAGGGATAGACATAGTAATAGAAACACAAGTCTTCTGAAAGCATTTACTATAAATATAAGTGGAAAATATGACATTTAAATGTGCAAATATATCATTTTCATCCTGGATAATAGAAAATAAATATTGTATAAAAGCCACTTCTTCCCTAAGAAGCCTATAATTTGATTTATGTTAAGACAATTAAAATCTCAATGACTTAGGAAATTTAAAAAAAAATAATTTAGCTAGGAAAGTATAAAAAAGAGGTCTGGAAATCAATCAATCAACTTTGTGTGCATTGATTATTCAGCAATTTCCAGGTACAGTTATTATTTTTCTGGGAAAAAAAAGCTATTACTTTACATTAAGTCTATAAACAACAATGGCTAAATATGTAATAATGAAGCCAGAAAACAATAACTGATCTCAGGTTACTCAAGCACTTTTTCTTTTTTTTTAAAGAGAAAGGGGGGGGGAGAGAGAGAGAGAGAGAGAGAGAGAGAGAGAGAGAATTTTTAAAATACATATATTTTTTAGTTTTTGGTGGATACAACATCTTTATTTTATTTGTATGTGGTGCTGAGGATCGAACCCAGTGCCCCGCACATGCCAGGTGAGCGCACTACAGCTTGAGCCACATCCCCAGCCCTTGTCAAGCACTTTTTAAAATAAAAACATAGGAGCAATTAATACAGCAATTGAGATATTTCAGTTAATACAGAAGTAATTATCAAATCAATTGAGATGTTTCACTTAATATATTATAAAATGTGCAAAAATATATTCATCAAAAATAGAAGTATAATTAAAAGGAAATGCTAAAGGGCATAATTTTAACATATGTAAAAGGTAACTGGAGACTTAATAGGTAATGATTACTCTACACAACAAATATTTGTATAATATAAATTACAGATAATTACAGGCTACAGTAAGAAAGAAAATTTGGGGGGCTGGGGATGTGGCTCAAGCAGTAGCGCTCTTGCCTGGCATGCGTGCGGCCCGGGTTCGATCCTCAGCACCACATACAAACAAAGATGTTGTGTCCGCCGAAAACTAAAAAAATAAATATTAAAATTCTCTCTCTCTCTCTCTCTCTAAAAAAAAAAAAAAAAAAAAAAAAAAAAAAAAAAAAAAAAAAAATTTTT